>NW_003852428.1:8027915-8039135 GCF_000181295.1 Otolemur garnettii | reverse complement strand
TTTTAATCATTATTGTTTTCAAGTAAGTCCCAGCGAGATCCATGTGTATCTTTGTCTGATATATGAATTTCAAATTATTGTAATAAATTGAACATGAAATGCCTTCATTGTTCTGTGAGAAATCGTGCTATAAAAATCGTACCAGCTTGTTGGTTGAAAGCTGACTCTAAATAACACAGAAGTCTCTGCTCATTTAATCTCCCACGAATGGATAATGGAGTTATGATTGATTCTTATCACTGCCAATCAGTTTTCCTTTAGAGAGGCTGTAAGAAGCTTCGGAACACATACAGATCTGGTATGTGACGGGTGGCTATTGGCAAATGCTGTGTGTCTGCCCCATAAACTGGAAAGGGGTCCAATTCTGATTAGACAGAGAAAAATGACTCAATTTCACAAAGAGGATGGAAATTTCATAAGCAAAGGCCTAAAATCGCTGAGGTAGTGCCTTAATATCATGACAATGTGTTTTGTATGGGAATGATCTGTGGAAATAACACTCAATATTTTCAGGGTGTCTCAGAATCTAGGAATTTCTGACTAGCCCTTCTTTTAAATGGTCTAAAATTAGGCCTAGCCTAGTGAAAGCTATTGCTCCCAAGTTTGGAAGAGTTGACTTTCAACCACCTTTGACTGGTACGGTTATAAGCACCTTTATTTTCTACTTTCTGAGATCCTTCTTTATAGTGTTTCCTACCACTGACTGGTTCTCAGTCACTCCACCTGGAAGGATCCTATAAAAAAAAAAAAAAAAACAGATATCTGGCGGGTTTGTTTCTAGCTCTATCTTTAAAATGACCACCACCATCTCCTTGACGCCTCCTGTGTACTTTTAGAGATTATAACTTCCAAATTTTGAAGTACAACTGGTATTTCACGTTTATGTAAGAACCATGTATATGGGAACACTATAGGAGTTATTTTTTTAATTTTTATTATATATATATTTGTTTTCTTGTTGGGGATTCATTGAGGGTACAAAGAACCATATTACATTGATTGCATTTGTTAGGCGAGGCCTTCTTAGATGCAGCTCTTTGGACCTTGAGAGGTTGTATCTTGGTGTTTCTGTTCCTGTAAAGAAGAAAGGGGGCAGAGGAGAAGAAAGATGTGTTCCTTTATGTTCGTTCACAGGAACAGGATTTCTCTTTCTTTCTTTCTTTTTTTTTTTTTTTTTTTGGCAGTTTTTGGCCGGGGCTGGGTTTGAATCTGCCACCTCTGGCATATGGGGCCTGCACCCTCCTCCTTTGAGCCACAGGCGCCGCCCCAGATTTACTCTTTCTCATGAGACAAAACACAAACACATCATTATTCTTTCAATTCACTTTATTTCATTTTACTTTTTTATAGAGTGTATGTTTTTCTGAATGTTGGGTAAATTGCTTTTCTCATGTGTTAGTGTTAATAGAGTTCATATTTAATTGCAATTTTCTAGCATTTTAGTGGAAAGGAATATAAATCCATATCAGAGCATATTAACTACTCAGCTACCATTGCAAAGCAATTGAACGTAATTTGGAAACTAACTGAACCCTTCCCCAAACTGGTTAAATACTTTCACTTAAGGTTTCAAATATAATAGCTGATAATACTATATAATATTTTTTAAATAATCTACATAAATTAAGAAGCAAAAGAATTTTGAAAAGAATGTCAAAAATATTAAGAACAATGATTTTTAGTGGCAATGTACAATTAGTTCATGTGGGTGTCTTACTTCCGCTTCTGTTGATGTTTTATATGGAGTCTGAAGTGCCAAATTGTTTGGAGTTGGTATCAGGAAATTAAAGGTTATCATTAGTGTAAAAATGTTAAGGATGGGACTAATATTTTTCCTCTATCCAAAGTTTATGCAATTAACGAAGGATGTACAGAAGGAGGAACCCCTATTGTCTACATAGTATTTAACATTCAATTAGAAACATTTCTTTCCTTGGTTTAACTTTCACGCACATCATATAATATAGAAAAAAAAGTAAGAGCTACCAAATCTGAAAAATGAAATTAAAGTTGAAATGATTGTAAACTACCTAATTTATATTAATTGCCGAGTAAGCACTTAACCCTCAGTGTAGGTGCAAGATTTTTTGAAGTATTTTCATAGGTATTCAGAAGACATGACAACTGGCTTTGTAGGCCATTCATAGCACTTTTATTTTTTAAGTGTTACAAGACTTTCAACTGTCTACAGTGATTTATTTTCATCCTTTCAAAGTGAAATATAACTTTTTCAAATGGAAAGCTTAGAAAATAATCAAGAACTGTCTACGCTTCTCGAGAAAGCATTTGTTCCTGAAACTCCTTTGCTGCACAATAACTGTTCTGCAACAGAGGACTTCCAAAGAATAACAATACCCTTACCTGATCTTGCAATATCCAAACTTCTTGGCTTCTAAAAGGTTAGCATTTTCTACTTTAGAACAGAAATCGAAATACCGATTTACTTAGCTGAAACATTTGATGTCCAACAGAACACTAATATCAAAAGGTATTAATTTGACATGAAAAGATAAACTTAGATATTATTGAAAGTATTGGAACGTTTAAATGAAAGGTTGAGTTTTTATGTTAAGGTATTAGGAAAATCCTCATTTATTTTGATGTTCCATGTCAATTAGTTGGTAGACCCCAAGCCACTGAAAATATATTTTTCTTCCGTTCACGTGTGTGGGACTGTTATGTGTATGTGTTTGTACAAATGTCTGTGTTCAGACTCTTCTAGAAGCCAACCCTGAGATAAGAATTGAATATGGGTGACTTATTTGGTAGTTGGTAGGTGATCCCAGAGCGGGTAGAGTTAACCTGAGAGATGAGGAACATTACTCAAGGCAAGACATGTGAATGTGTGACAAGGTTGAGCACCTTGAGCTTCACGGTGGCGGGAAACTCTGGAAGCTATTTCAGAGCATGACTCAGAGTAACCCCAGCCCAGGACTAGGAAGGCTTTGGTATGAGGAGCCAGCATATGTGACAGTTCTATTACTGTTGAAGCTTAAAGGCTAGGAACAGTTGAAATTTTATTTGACTAAAACATTTACATTATACATAATATTATCTTATTTGTATTTTATCCAAAATACACAGTAAAAGACCACTTTTTGATCTTTATTTATTTATTTATTTTTGCAGTTTTTGGCCAGGGCTGGGTTTGAACCCTCCACCTCCGGCATATGGGGCTGGTGCTCTACTCCTTTGAGCTACAGGCATCGCCCCATTTTTTGATCTTTAATGTAGCATATTCTCTAAAAATAAGTCGGAATATTAATAAAAATGTGTATATATTACATACACATGTATATAAAGGTGTGTCTACACACTGTATATGTGTAGTGTTTCCAAGCAAGATGTTTAATGTTGCAGTGTGTGAGACCCTGTATACGTAACATTTCATTCTGCAGAGCAATCCCATTAATTGGTTTTATCATCTCTAAGTAGACATGAGCAAGCTTAGATTCAAAGAAGATTCGTAATTTCTTTCTCCCTCTACTAGGTAGCAATAGTGTCCTACCTGTTTTTGTGCCATACTCTCCTGAATTAAATCTGTCATACAAATACCAGTATTCAGTAAGTGTATAGATTTATAAAATATTTTACATATTCAATTGAAAGGCAAGTCAACATATTGTTGACCAACATCCTTTTTCTGCAGCCAGCATAGCATGTGGTTATATGAATAATTTTCTATTTTCTATGCACAAAACCATAAATCTATTAGTATCGATCTTAACAGCATTGTTCTACGCTGCATTGCAGTTCTCAACGTAATTGCCTAAATAAACCTATGGTCCTAGAGCATGACCGTTCAGTGGTGAGTAGATCAAAATCTGGTGACCGTATCTTTTTTGTATTTGTACATATTAGCAAAGTGTCAAGGGCTGATTTATACACTGTACATAATTAGTTTCATCCAAGTGTAAAGCAAAAAATCTGCAGCCAGACAAATGTGATACCAACTGGGTGATCACCAACATGCTGCCTGATAAAAGAGTTTTGCCAACAGCTCATATTGCTTTTCCTCAGTGCTTGATATTTGTCATAACATTTGTAGCTATTTTTTTTTACTAGCTTTAGAGCAACTGTAACATAACTTTTCCCCCCAATCTAGAAATGCAACTTTCCCTGATGTTTCAGTATTTATAGTCTCTTCTCTGCATTTAGCAACCTAATTCATCAATTTTAAGCTTGCAAGTGTTATTTTGTGCTTATTCTATATAAAACTACAAATTGCTTTCTTAGAGAGTAGCAAACAGTGCTGCTTTGAAAATGATAGGGAACTTTGGTGGCGTTGTGCCACTATTTATTATGGTTGCCAAGAAAAGGCACTGGGATCTGAGCAAGTGGATTTCCAGCTCAATTAAGTTCTTTTTCTACATATTTTTATAATCAGGGCTCTTTTCACATTTTTGAGCATGATTTGGCAACACGTCGAAGCCGTGGATTTCATTAACCCTGCGCACTCCGGAGTTGCACTGGCTGTTTTCAGTTTGCTATGTTATTTGTTATTTTCCTTTGAAGATATGTTATTCTTTCCCTTGGTAATTTTGTGTTGCCATTAAGCAGTGATGAATTCTGATTAATGCTTGTGAATTGAACTAATAATACAGTACACTATCAGTGAAAAAAAAAGAAAATCTAACAAAAATTAATGCAAATTATACTAGTCTTAACACTGTGTTAGTGAATTTGCATTGCTGTAACCAAATTCTGTAATTTGGGTGACTGAAACAAAAATCATTTATTTTCACAATTGCGGAGGATAGAAAGTCTAAGATGAAGGTGGTGGGTAGACTTGGTTTCTGTTGAAGGCTGTCTTTCTCATGTTTAGATGGTTATGTTCCCTTCACATGGTAGGAGGAAAGAAAAAGAAGACTTTCTCATATCTCTTTTTATAAGAGTACTATTCCCATTTTGAAGACTCTACATAAATAGCTTAACATCTCCCAAAGCCCCCACCTGCAAATACCATCACAATGTGGTTTTGGCTTCAACATATGAATTTTGAGAAGACATATTCAGTCCATAACAAAGGTCAAGTAAACAGTGTTGTTATTTTAGGACTTGAAGATGTCTTTGAATATGTGTTCTAATCATTCCCAAATTTCTATAGAAATTATTATTTCACTTTGATTTCAAATGGTGAAGTATAAATAAAATAAGAATTATTTCATTACATTGTTCTCAAAAGTAGCAAAACACCTTAATACAATATCATGGAGCATTAAGTGCCACCAGAATTCCAAAGAAAATATTTTGAGATCATATATAGTATAGGCTGATTTTAGTGGTGCATTAAAAGTCTTTGCTTATTCATTTCTTCCATGCTTATTCATGGAAATATGAAATGTTTAGAAAAAGTATAACACCAATGACACTAATGCTATTAATAAATTGAATGTTTATATGTTGGGGGAAATATTAGCATTCATTAGATCTACTCATTTTCACTGTAAAAACCAGTGAATTTCTTTTTCTTTTTTTAATTTTTTTCCTCTTAACAATTTTTTTATTAAATCATATCTGCGTAAATTAATGCATTTATGGGCTAGAATGTGCTGATTTTATATACAACTTGGAATGCTTACATCAAACTGGTTAATATAGCCTTTTCCTCACTTGCTTAATTATTATTTTGAGATATTTATACTCTACTCTTAACATATTTGACATGTACTCTTGCAATATGCACCATAGTGAGGTCCCACAAATTCCCTTCCCTCTACCCAGCCTCCTCCCTCCCCTCCCTCACCCTCCTCTTTATCCTAGGTTATAGTTGTGTTTTATCTTTTGTATGAAAGTGTGGGTGATTATATTTTGCTTTCATAATAGTGCTGAGTACATTGGATACTTTTTCTTCCATTCTTGAGATACTTTACTAAGAAGAATGTTAGACCTCCATCCATGTAAACATAAAAGAGGTGTAGTCT
Organism: Otolemur garnettii; assembly: GCF_000181295.1. NCBI lineage: Eukaryota > Metazoa > Chordata > Mammalia > Primates > Galagidae > Otolemur > Otolemur garnettii. The sequence goes on along the minus strand of NW_003852428.1, from coordinate 8,033,211 downwards.
CCATCTTTTTTATGGCTGCATAATATTCCATTGTATACATATATTACAATTTGTTAATTTATTCATGGGTTGATGCGCACTTGGGCTTCTTCCATGACTTAGCAATTATGAATTGGGCTGCAATAAACATTCTGGTGCAAATATCTTTGTTCTAAAATGATTTTGGTCTTCTGGATATATACCTAGTAGAAGAATTGCAGGATCAAATGGCAAGTCTACTTTTAGTTCCCTAAGTGTTCTCCAAACTTCTTTCCAAAAGGAACATGTTAGCTTGTATTCCCACCAGCAGTGCAGAAGTGTTCCCTTTTCTCCACATCCATGTCAACATCTGTAGTTTTGGAATTTTGTCATGTGGGCTAATCTTACTGGAGTTAGATGATGTCTCAAAGTAGTTTTGATTTGCCTTTCTCTGATGATTTAAGATGATGAGCATTTTTTCATGTGTCTGTAGGTCATGCGCTTGTCTTCATAGAAGCTTCTGTTCAAATCTTTTGCCCACAATGAAATGGGATCACTTGTTCTTTTCTTATTAATGGAAATAATATAACAGTTTCTGACATGAAACAAAGTAACCTTGGGTAACTATTCACCAATCAAGTTACTATTATGACCAAAGTTTACATTGCCACTGAACTATGCATTATGACAAATAGCAGCTAATCAAAACCTTTAAGAATATAACTAAAATATATTTGACATAACTCTGCTTAACCCAATTTTAAATTTATATCTGAAATGACTAATCTGAGTCATCAGTTAGATCCCACAATTTTTATACATCCCTAAAATGTAAGGTTCCAGTAATTAAAATATATAAAGCTGTACATTCAGAAAAAAAAATTTGCTGTGCTTCAAAACCTATATTTTATTTTACTCTTTATGTGGATTACCAGCTATCAAGTTTGAGATTGCCCATAATTATGAACAGAATTTCTGAGGATGATAAGTCCCCCCAAAACTGTCTATTTGGCACTTTGTATTCTGTTTAGATAAATCCTATATTATATATACAAATTAGACTGATTAATAGATTTATAAATTCCATAGCAGATTTGACTAGAAGTATCATTTTTATATAATATGTATGATACATATTAGTAATATGTGTGCTGTGTATATCAAAAGATGAAAGTTATTATTTTTTTTGTTGTTGTTGATATGGTTGTTGTTGAGACAGAGTCCCACCCTATGTCCTGAGCACAGTGCAATTGCACCATAGCTCACTGCAACCTCAGACTTGGGCTGTGGGCAACCTGCTGCCTTGGCTTCCAGAAGCTGCTGGGATTACAGGTGCTCACTGCGGCACCCAGCTGGGTTTTTCCATTTTTTGGTTTTTAGGACTTGGGGTCTATCTCTTGCTCAGACAAATCTCAAACTCCTGAGCTCAAGCAATTCTCCCTCCTCAGCCTTTCCACAGTGCTGGAATTATAGGCATGAGCTACTGTGCCCGGCATGAAAATTGTTCTTCAGTGATATCGTTCATCTAATATAAAGTATCATCAGGTAGGTTGCATATTCTCTATTCGCATAAAAGATTCAAATATTTTTATTTTCATTTTCAATAACAAAACAAATAATTATAGAAAGCTAGATTTTTTGTAATGGGAAATTGGACCAATATTAATGTCTCTTACATTGTGTTTATTTTTAAGGAATAATTCTATACAGATATTGGATACATTTTTACCAAAAGGACATTGCAAAAATACCGTGCATCGATATAATTAAAGCTGTCCAGTTTCCTGGCTTTAATGGCCTTTTATGAGGACTTTAAAATTTTCTCACTTATAAAGATGATATTATTAGACATATAGACAAATAATTTATCTGATTGTGTATTTCTCTTATGGATAACTAAATAAAATTATGTAATTTTAAACAAAGAGGTCAGTTAAAATAGTGCTATTAAAAATGTATTTTTCTTCTCCTAATAATAATGTTTTATGGTCTTTTTTTTCAAATGACATTTGAAAATGTCCTCTATCATCTCAACGTTTCAATGATTCTTCTTATACTTGTGGGTTCTTATGTGGCAGTTGTCTTTTAATCATTTCAAGTGAAGAGAACATTTATCAGTTTATTAAATATTGTTGAACCAATGTCTAATAAAAACTGAGCGGTTCTTTTAGCAGTCTTCAAGGGGATGTGTTCCCCATGTTCTTGGTGATAAGAGGGCAAAGAATTTCAGGGTGCACCACATATGACAAGCAAGTGACTGTTTTTTTCTCTTTTAATTTTTTTTCCTTGCAAACGTTTACTCTAGACAGAGCACAGGGGTGGGCTCAAAAAGAGCAGTTGCACTGTGAAGAAGTCGCTTTTGCACTTGGAGTCTTTCTAATTGAGAGGAGGAATAGTCAAGGTGAAGGATTTGCTCTTTACTTATAATTAAACATCAGCAACAATGTGGTTTGATACATAACAGGTGACAACACTGCTATGGCAACAGATATCTTGAACTGAATTAAACTATGGCCACAGCTCACCCATCAAGCCATTTTTAGGGACAAAAATATATCAGAAGGCCAGACAGACTTAAATAGGGCAAGACAAGTATAGATGGATTTATATGTTTGAAAATATATAACATAGTCAGAGAAGTTCAGAAATTAAATAGAGAAGTATTTAGTTCTCTGGGGATTATGGTAGTAGTTTTCTGAAGATCTCTAAATTTCCCATAAAACCATACCAGAGCAGCTAGACTAGCAAAATTAAATATACATGGAAAATAACTATAATTGAATTGGTTGGTTAGAAAGCACCAGTGTACTAGTTTGCTAAGGATGCTGTAATAAGTATTGCAAACTTGGCAGCTTAGAAAAATAGAATTTAGGATGCTACCTGTGGCTCAGTGAGTAGGGCACCATTATACCAAGGGTGGCAGGTTCAAACCCAGCCCTGGCCAAACTACAACAAAAAATAGCTAGGTGTTGTGGCAGGTGCCTGTATCCCAGCTACTCGGGAGGCTGAGGCAAGAGAATCACCTAAGCACAAGAGCTGGAGGTTGCTGTGAGCTGGGTTGTCACTGCACTCTACCAAGGGCAACAAAGTAAGACTCTGTCTCTTAAAAAAGTGAAAAGAAAAATAGAATTTATTATCTCTCCTTCTGGAGGCCAGTTGTCTAAAATCAGGGTGTCAACAGGGCCAACTCCCTCTGAAGTCAGTGGAGATGGATAGGGTCTGGGCTTCTGTCCCAGCTGCAGTAGCTTCAGCCTCCCTTTTCCTTATCATCTTCTCCCTACGCATCTCCATATTGTGTTTTCCCTGGTGCTATACACGTCTGTGTAGAAAATATTCCTTTTTTATAAGGACGCCAGTCATACCAGATTAAGGCCCACACTAGAGACCTTGTCTTAACTTGGTAACTTGGTCATCTACAAAGATTATTTCCAAATAAGGTTACATTTACCAGGCCTAGGGGTTGGGAATTCAACACCTTTTTGGAATAAACACAAAAAAACAATTCAAATTGTAGCACTCAGGAATCTTAAAGTGGTACATTCAAACTTCCTGCAATGCAAAAAAATCTATTTTGCATCAAACACTTTGCTAGAGGAATCAGATGGCCAGCAGCAGAATTCTGAACTGGAGAATATCAGAAGGCAGGTTCTCACTGACAAAGATGTGGCATTATCTGAGAACAGCAACTGACATTGGTAGGATTTTGCAATTTCCAGTTATGGGTATTGAGAAGTAGCACCAGAGGTTTGGAAAGATCTACCCCTGATTTGGGAATGTAAATTCATGAAACTGGCAAACAAAAGCTTCCTATGAGGACAAACTCCTGCCTTGAAGAGTTATGGTTATGATTATAATCGAAATTGAATAGGACAGAGAAAACAGGGCAAGGAAGGGAGACAGAACGTATAAAAAGTGGGGGAATAAAGCAGAGAAGGCAAATACCAGAGTGCTAAGATATATAGTTTTTTATCACTTTTTAAAAACAATTGAAAAAGAAGTGCTGAGTCCCTGAAGCTAGGAAAGCAATTCTATTTTCCAATTCCTGTTAAAAGTGCAAAGCAACTCATATCACCTAAATGTAGGATGCAGAAAAAGATTGCAGTTGAGTTCTATATAAAGGCATTACTGGGAAAAAGACCAGCGAGGTATTAAGAGCAGCTCACAAATATGTGTCCACGAAATTGAAGAAAACTGTAAACTGTTGATGGACAAATCACACCCAACAAAGTTAAATAAGTACATAAGAAAGACTTTATTCAAGGTAATTACAAAAAGGTGAGAGGAGCCTGTAGTCTGACTCAGATTCCAAGTAACAAAGGGCTGGGGAGTTTCAAGTGATCAGGTTAAGTTTATCAATTGGCTTTCACCAAAGGAAAAGTCAATTTTCTCTTTTTTTAACAAGATAGAATCAACTAAAATAGTACTGAGCTAAACAAGACAATGTAGAAGAGGTTTATGACATTAATACATAGTCAATACCCTTTATGAATAGATACAAATAAAAATTTCTAGAGACTATATTGATTTAAAATAGTAAAAATAAAAATCAAATACATAGGTATGAACTCAATATTAAATATCAAAATATAAAGAATAAAATTAAATGTGTACTAATTCATTGATCCAGCAATGTCCCTTCTGGAAATCCAACCCAATATGCACTGGCAATACTAGAAAAATATGTGTGTTCAAGGTCATTTATTGTAATGTTAATAGTATCAATATATTTAAAACAGAGTGAATGTCCGTTCAGAGGAGAATGGCTAGGGGTCTATGGCACATCCATCCCATGGAATAACAAACAGCCATAAAATGGGATAAAGACCATCTCTCTATTAGTTCTTCTAATAATATCCAGAGAAAAAAACAAAGCAGTGTAAAATTAAGTGAGAATAGGATATTACCCTTTATAGAAAAACATGCATATAAAATGTAAGTTAAAATAATAATAGTAATATATGAAGTGTTGGGGCCTGCTGTGGCACCCTGTCACCACAGGAATAAAAACAGCAGGGACACGGAGCGAAGGTACATGCCTGCAAGAGCTGAGCTTCCCGTATCTTCAGGAGAGCCGAGTAACCTCTGTTGTGGCCTTGTATTGAAGCATTATACAACAGGTGTTGGGGCCTAGGTACTAGGATCCTGTGCTTAAGGGTCGCTAAGTGCTCTTTCCCCACAGGCTCAACCCCCACTCAATGCACCATGAATGTTCAAAGCATAACACCTGCTTGCTAAGGAGGAAGCAGGTGCTATCTCATCTCATTAATGCCTGCTTGCTTGCTGAGGCCCCGCCTATCTCATCTCATTAACACCTGCTTGCTTGCTGAGGCCCCGCCTA
>NW_003852428.1:8011441-8027332 GCF_000181295.1 Otolemur garnettii | reverse complement strand
CTCATCTCATTAACCCCTGCTTGCTTGCTGAGGCCCCGCCTACCTCATCTCATTATTACCTGCAGCTGCTTGAAGGCTTGTCTCGGCAGCAAAACATCTCCATGCCCACGGGGAGATTCGTCTCCCTCCCAGCACCTCCTCAAGAACCAGCAGTCGCCTCTATAAGCCTGGTGCTCGGTCTCCTACAATGAAGGTAAGATAGTATAGGATGGAAGCCCAGAGGTTAAAATTTAAATTTTGTTTATTTTTTAGACAGAGTCTCACTTTGTTGCCCTTGGTAGAGTGTTGTGGCATCACAGCTCACAGCAACCTCAAACTCCTGGGCTTAAACAATTCTTTTGCCTCAGCCTCCCAAATAGCTTGGACTACAGGTGTAGTCCAAAATGTGACTATTTTTTTAGCAACAAGGCCTTGCTCTGGCTCTGGAAGATCTTGAACTCGTGAGCTCAGGCAATCCTCAAGCCTCGGCCTGCCACAGTGTTAACCTTATAAGCGTGAGCCATTTCACCCAGCCTTAAAATTCATATTTAAAAACATACTTTCTTTGGGGTGGTGCGTGTGGCTCAGCGGGTGAGGCACCGGCCCCATATACCAAAGGTGGAGGGTTCAAACCCAGCCCCAGCCAAACTGCAACCAAAAAATAGCCCGACATTGTGACAGGCGCCTGTGGTCCCAGCTACTCAGGAGGCTGAGGCAAGAGAATCGCCTAAGCCCCAGAGTTGGGGGTTGGGTGAACTGTGTGACGCTACAGGCTATAAAGTGAGACCCTGTCTCTATACAAAACAAACAAGCAAACTTTCTTTTGTGTATTTGAATATGAATCCATGTATACGTTTCATTCAAATTTAAAATAAATTTTCAAAAAATATAATGTGAAAGCTATATGAATCTAATTAATAGATTATTCAAATGATAAGATATTGTTGTAAAACCGGATAGCAATACAATGTAGACATGAACATCATAAGTGAAGTTAAAGCACAGTAATTTGACAAAATATCCTAACACAGTACTCATTAAATTAATTTTGAATAAAAATAAGCTTTTTTTTCAGTAATTTATGTTATTGCGAGTTATTGTTATTCTGAAACTGCAGTATGAATATTGTGGAATAAATAAAATGAGTAGCTGTACTGAAGCCTGAATGTTTTATCCTTGGTGCAGCACAGGTGCAAGATTGAAAATATTGAGTAAAAACTGAACAATAACCCTGAAGTAGAATTACCAGATTGAATTCATTCTGTATTTTCATTTTTATGAAGCTCGTGTTTTTCCTATTTCTGTCCATGGGAAATGCTGAGGAGTGTCTGTATTGGGATGTTTAAACTTCCCAAAAGCTCTCAGAGAAATGATCATTTCCAGAATTTAGACAGGTGTATGGATGAGCCAAGAATTACTGCTTCATTTCAGAAAGTGAGAAAGTTTCAAAGACTAGTGGATCATGCGAATTAAATCCAGCTGTCAACCAGGAAAAATTTCCAAGGGCAAAAGTAGGAAAATTACAATATTAAGTGCAATGGATTAAAACACATAAACTGTATTTAAATCCATAATTTCAATGAGAGAAAAAATAAATTACTTAAATCTGCAGAACGTTAGAGAGTGAACTTCTGTTTTCTTAAAATCTCTTGTACATAAAGGACAGAATTAAGCAAATATCCTACTTTCTATATGAACAAAAATTGAGAATGACGAAGTAGATAATGAAGACATTAACTAATTCAAATAGTTAAAATAATAATGGAGAATAAATGTATAATTAGAATATATGGTAGGGATATTTAAATACATTCCTAACCATTGCCAAGTTTGCATTTTTTGCAGTGCACCTTAATATCTTCTAGTGTCACAGAGAAAATGATAGAGAGGAAAGGAAAAAGAGAAACAGGAAGGGAATGAAAGAGGAAAGAATGAAAGAAAGAATAGAAAAAGAAAGTATTGTGGAGAGGAATAAAGGAAAAATGAAGGCAGGCAGGGAGAAAGGAAGCCGATATTCCACACATTCTAGAGGTAGACAGTGGCATCTAAGCAGAGGCTCAGGCGCACTCTACTGGATTGCTAAGAGGCTTGCCTGATCAGGCCGCTACACCTAACAAAAAGTTTACAGAAACACAGCTGTTACAGGAAAACATTAAATAATGGAATGGGAGCAATCAAACACAGAATGTAAAAAACTACGACAGTCAAAACAATTTTATCTGTAAATAAATTTCAGGAAAATTATGAAATAGAATTCATAGGAAAAAGACACTTAAGGGAGATACCAAGTCATTATGGTAAATGAACCATATTTCCATTCTAATTGAAGTAATTGTAACAACAACAACAACAAAAGGTTTACGTAAGAGTCGGGAAACATTTTTTCTTGAAACAAAATAGATGTACAAATTTTGAGGGCACATGTGGTATTTTGATATAGTCATGTAATGTTTAATGATCAATTAGGGTAATTGACATGTCATTGACTTAAACATTTATTATTGCCTTATGCTGGGAATGTGCAAATTTTTCTCCATTAGCTATTTGTAACCAGGAAATAAATTTTTAACTATAGCCATCCTAGTGATCTGTCGACCACTAAGCCTTATTTCTTCTAATTGTATCTTTGTACTCATTAATCAACCCCCTTTTGTCCTTTCCTCTACACTTCTCAGCCTATGACCCACCAACATAATCTCTACCTTCATGAAGTTCCCTTTTGTAGCTTCCGCATGGGAGTGAGATCTTCTGATATTTGCCTTTCTGTACTTGGCTTATTTCTTTTCACATGACCTCTCTTTCTATCTATGTTGCTGAAAATTATAGAATTCATTTTTTGTAGCTAAATAATATTCTACTGTGTATATACACTATTATTTTCACTTCATTTGTCTGTTGAGGGACCCTTAGACTGAATCCATGCCTTGCCTGTTACGAATAGAGCTACAGTAAATATGGGAGTGCAGCTGAATCTTTCATCCGCTGATTTCCTTTCTTTTGGATATACACATAAGCAGTTGCCTCCTGGATTATATGTGGTATGGTCCATATATTTATTTTTGTTTTTTTTTAAGCACCTCTATATTATTTTCCATAATGGCTGTACAAATTTAGTTTTCTATCTATAGTGTAGAAGGGTTCCCTTTTCTCCACATTCTTGAGCATCTGTTACTCCCTGTCTTTTTGATAAAGGCCATTTAAACTGGGGTGGGATGATATCTCAGTGTGTTTTGATTTAATTTCTGTGCTAATTAGAGACATCAAACTTTTTTTATATGCTGTCTGAATGTTTTCTTTTGAGATACTGTAATTCTGATCTTTTGATCATTTTTAACTAGATTGTTTGTTTTTTTTTATTTTGCTATTGTGTAATACTATATACGTATAACCTAGTTCTTAATCCCTTATAAGAGGGTTAGTTTGAAAATAGTTTCTCCTGTTCTTTAGATTATATCTTTACTTTCTTGAAGCTTTTTTTGGTTGGTATAATACAATTGATCAATATTTCCTTCGTACTTTTGAGTTCCTTTCAAAAAACTTTTGCCTAGACCAATTCTCCTGCATGTGGTTATTCAGTTTTCCCATGAGATTGTTCTTTCCCCAATATGTGCTGTTGGCTTCTTTGTTGAAAATGAATCAACTGCAAATGTGTGAATTTATTTCTGATTTCTGTTCTGTTCCATTGGTCTATATGTTTGTTTTTGTGTAAGTACCATGCTGTTTTAATGACAATGGCTTTGCTGTATGGTAGTATGATATCTCCAGTCTTATTCATTTTGTTCAGGATTGCTTTGTCTTTTTACCAAATCAACTTTTGGATTGCTTGATTTTGTCCATCACTTTTTTATTCTCTAAGTGATGAGAATTCTCTTGCTGCTTTAAGTATTCACTGTTTATATTTGGTTTTGGCAGTTTGATTATGGTGGAGCATAGGTATTATAGGCTAAATGTTGGACCTCTGACTACATCCATATATTGAATCCCTAGTCCTCAGTGTGATGGTCTTTGGAAGTGGGGGTTGGGGAGACACTTTTTTCAATGTTATGAGGTCATAAGAATGAAATACTCATGGTGGAATTAGTGCCCTGATAAGAGAAAGAGATCTCTCTCCTCTCTCTCTCTCTCTCCTCTCTCTCTCTGTCTCTCTCATAGAATACTCCAAATAACATTCACATGAACACAGAACCAGGAGGCAGTTGTCTACAAGGCAAGATGCAGTCTCTCACCAGATGCAAAATCATCTGGAAACTTGATCTTGGGCTTCTGTACAACAGTGATTCTGTTAATTAAGCCATCCAGGCTATGGTAATTTGTTAAAGCAGTTTAAGAAGACCAAGAAAGTGTTTGGTATCAAAAGGTGGGGTGCTCCTGTACCAAGTACCTAAAACTGTTTTCTGGGGCCTGGTTAATGGGTAGAGGCTGAAGAAGTTTTAAGGTGCAGGTTGGGAAAAGCTAAGACGATCACAAAGGGCATGCTAAAGGTGATTCTTGCAAGGGTATGGAATGAGATTGGGTAACTAGCACAAAAGATTTCTCAGCAGAGTGTTGAAGGAAGGGTATTATTCCTTATGACTGGTTATGGTGAAATGCAGAAAGAGAAAAATGCATTAGAGAAGGAATTGTTAGAAAAAAATGAAACAAAACTTAAAGATTTGGAAAATTATCAGACTTTCTACACCACAGAAAAATGAGAGTGTGTTTGGAAGAAAACGTTAAGAGTATGGCTGTTGGATTTTCTCAGGTTTTTTCTGTGGCTGCGTCTCTGACAATGTGGTTTGGTATTGACAATTTCTAACACAGTGTCCAGACATCTACTTATTTTTGAACTGTCATCTGTTTTCAAACTTCACTGTAATATTTTATTGTCCATGATATACTTAAATTATTTTTTCTATTAGAGTGAAAATTTAGTATGTAGGGTTTTGTTGTTATTGTTACCAAGAACACTTACTAGTGGACAAAGTCATTGGAACAGGTGCGCGTAGTGGTCTCTCTGGGAAATGTTGGAAACCTCCAGTGAGTTTTGATACATAATCCAGAAATCTGGATTGATTCAATGAGGCAGCCAGTTTAATTATTCTCTGTGCACACCCAGGATTACTGTGTCTATTGAGGACAAACTTTGGGGAAATTCTTTGTCAGACGTGGTCAAAGAGATCTTGTAGAAATCAGGTCTGTAACATGAAATGGCGTCTTTGAAAGCATTTGGGTAATTTTAAAAAAGAGAATGGCAGTCTGAAATCCATAGGTTTTTGGATGAATGCTGACTAGAGCCCAAGGGCTTTCTAGAAGAATTCTAAAAGAATGCTTTAGTTTTAGCAGCCATGGTGCTGAGATCACTAGAAATAAAGTATCAGTTTTATTTCAAGGGTTAAGAATAAGAAAAGTGAAGTTGAAGTCACATCCTTTTCAAAGCAGTTGTGTGAAAATAAGAGTATGTAAGACATCTTTGTGATAATCATGGGAATATGCCTGCCAGGGACTTCAGAATAGAGAAGTTACCCTGAATCCCCAATCCACACAGGACTCTTCCGGACAACCAAAGCTTCTTTTCTGCCTTTATTTGTTCCTACCATCCTCAAATGAAAATTCCATACCTTAATCAAAAGACAGAGATCTTTTCCTTTTGCGCTATCCCTACGATCTACAATTTCTTCCAAGCTACAACAAGAACACCTCTACGACAATTTTAAACACTGAATGATAGCGTTTGACAAAATGCAATCACAAAAGTTTGTTAATTTATATTTCAGTATGTGTGCAAGATAAACAAGGATTTTTCTTTTTATTAGGCTAAAGTCGTATGTATATATATGGTTAAAATGATATGATGTGATTGTCTTCTGGGTTTGCTTCTAGTTCTTTAGCCTAATTTCACCCACATATAGTCTCAAAAGTGGCACACAATTTATGTTATTACAAGGCTAATTGTTTTATGGGATGATTTAGTACAAATTCTGGGGTTTGTTATTCACTGAAACTTGTCCATTCGTCCCTAAACTGTGTTCTTTAACTGGGCCTGATGGCTGTCCCTTTTTATAAAAGTCTTGAGAAATATTATGTTGAAGGATATAATAATTTTAAGTCATGATTTCTTTCTTTACTTTTCAGAGACAGTGTCTGTCATTGCTGAATGTTAGATGTCAGGTCTGGTTCTTAGTTCCCAGTGCCAAAAATGATCAGACACAGCAGATGCAAACAGGCAGAGTGCCATAGCTTATTCAGGCATAGCGCTTTAGGGAGAAGGAACAGATCAACCCTTTGGAGTGGAAGAGACCCTGAGTTTAAAGACAGAATGTGGACAGGATAGTTAATCCCTGATAATATGTTAAACTAATGGTGGAATATTCATGAGTTTTCTGTGAAGGTCTGAAGAGGTCCCAAGCCTGGGAACCCTTTCCTTTCCTGACCACAGGGTGTAACTGCTGAGGTTGCCATAGCATTTGTAAACTGTCATAGCACATGATTTATACTATGTTAATGAGGACAGTCACTTGAGGATACTGTCACTTATATACATGTTCCAAAGACCCACTTACGCAGCCCTGATATCTCCACTTTGTGGTTTCTCTGCCACTTTCTGGTTGGTCAATGCTTGGAGATCCTTATCCTAGATAAAAATATGCTCAGTCCTTGGACATTCCCTTGATATGTCAAATGTTCTTTCTTGGGAGCCCCCTCTGGTCCATTTGTTCCTCCTCGTGCAAAGCATCTTCTAGAGTCGTTTATCCCTCTCTCACCTTAACCCTACCTAACATAACTCTGTTGCCCAGCCTGGAGTATGATCATAGCTTACCCTGCACTCAAGGTATCCTCCTGCCTCCGTCTCTGGAGTAGCCAGGATGACAAGCATATGCCACCATGTTACTTTGTAAAATTTTTTTCAGAAATGGTGGCTCTGTACATCAGCCAGGCTGGCCTTGAATTCCTGGTCTCTATCAATTCTCCTGCCTCAGCCTTTCAAAATGTTGCACTTTAATGGTCAAGAATTACAGTAGGAGTAATTGCATTTGAATTGGATTGCCTGGTTTGTCCACGTTGGCAGAGACCAGAATGGACTTAGTATGAATTCCAAATGATCTGAGAAGTAGTTTTTTTTTTTATTATTTTAGTTAATACATGAATGCACTTTCAGTGAGGCAAGAGACAGAAATAGTCTAAAGTCAATTCTGATATGTATAACTGTGAACATTCCAGAGATGTTGGGAAGACATAACAATAATAAGATTTGCGTCTTAACATATCCATCAACTGGTGAAGAAGGAACTGATGTAATCATCCGGAGGACCAGCCCTTTCTAACACCTTTATTAGCTTATTGAAACAGAATGTGGCTATTTTACAAGTAAAAAATGAGCTCCAATGATTGGGGGACAGTGACTTTGATTTTATGCCTATTCTAGGGGCCAGAGTCTACAAAGGTGTTTCAGAAGTCAGAACTGACTTTTGTAATGTTTCAGATGATACCTGGACTTCGGAGATAGTCTAATTTCATAATCTATATGAAATTCTTTTTTTCATTTTTTTAGTTCTTGAATGTAGAATAAAAATAATGAATATATTTCTTATCTCACTGGGCCACAAAATTAAGGGATTGTTAGTAGAAAACACTCTATTAAATCCTTTAAATTTTTCTTCCTTTCTGAAACAATAAATCTAAATCAATACTATATGATAGGGGAGCTAGAGAATTGAGGTCCATCCTCTAAGAAGGATTTGTGGGTTTTGATTTAAAAAAAATTCACTTTTAATGCTAAAGTTTTCTTAGCAAAAAATACAAATTACAGCATTTTGTATATTTTTATAAGACTAATCATATCACTATATCAAAATATAATTATTGTTCTGGTGGAGTCTTTTTATAGTTCATATCTATATAACTTGAGACAAATAATAATATGAATTTTTACAGCTTGAGAATGTATTTTTCTACTAAAATAAATAAAAACAATCAAACAAACAAAAATACTACCAGGAAAGCATTATTTTCACAAACTTTAAAATAAATAGAATTCTCTTTCCCTGTCTCACCATGGGGTTATATGACTCTCTTACTTTTCTGTTGCTACTGTACCAACTTATCACAAATCTAGTGTTGGAGCATAGCACATGTTCATTACCTTATATAAGTTAGAAGTCCAGGGTCATTCCATTGTTTTCTATGCTTCATGAGTTAGCTGACTGACATCCAAGTGTTAGCTTACCTGCACTTGTTATCTTGAGCTTCTAGGAGAGACTCCATCTCCGAGACCATTCAAGTTGTTAGCAAAATTTAATCCATTGTTTGTAGAGAAGGACTCCCTATTCCTTGCTGGCTCCCAGTCCTGAGCTCTCACCCTTTCATAACATCCTTGTCCTCCCCTTTAAAGGAACAACAGTGTGTCAAGTCCTTCCCATGTTTTTAATCTGATTTATTCAGTTTCATTTCCTCTGCCTCCAGCTAGAAAAAGTTATTTGCTAAAGGCCCTGTGACTTTAGTGTGTCTGTACTAATTCCATTTTCTTAAAATCCATAATCATAATCACATCTGCAAAGTCCCATTTGCCATGCAATGTAACATAGTCACAGATTCCAGGGATTAAGCACCAGTATGTTTGGTGGGGAGGGGAGGTTTGATCTGCCTGTCACAGTTGCTTTGAGTTCTGGGACTTTATGTAGGTCATAGGGAAATTAAAGGCTCCATATACCAGATGATATCACTTTCACTTTCATGGGTAGAAAAATGTAAGATATAAACAGCTCCAGAGTTGCCTCAGTAGAAACCCTGTAGTGGGAGAAAATCCCAAGATAGCATGATGGCTAAATTGGATTCCTCTATGGAATATGAGTTTCTAAACCTTGGGCATCCTGTCTTTAATTTAGAAATGTAATGCTTGAGAAGACTTGAGATTTTGGAAATAACATATATAAAATTGCATATTTTGCTTCCATAAAGTTACTAAATAAATAGAAAAGTTTGCAGACTTGATAAGGTAAAACAAACCGAGGAATTTCTCTACTCTCTCGTCTGGTGGGTCCAATGTTGTATAGTATGTCTAAATCCAAATTGAATTCTGTATACAACCTGTGATTCTGTGGGGCAAGCCCCCAAAGAAGACTCAAGAAATAGTCCCAGAAGGGTTTTATTCTCGCTCTATCCTGTCTTTGGCAAGTGATTCTTTTGTTGAGACATAATTCATGGACTGCTGGCCATGGTGGAGAATGAACATCTAAACATCAGGAACATAGGTACCTGTGTGAACTAAGCTGTCGTTATGAAACAGATTCTCTCTGACATACCCAACACAAAAATAGAATGAGACCATTGTTTACAATCAAAAGATAGGTTCGGAGTAGGTAGAATAATGCCAAATAAAATTATGGAGATATGAGTTGCATGAATGGCTTGCTTACTCTCCCAGGTTACTTATTCTGGTTAAGGCACTTTCTCCCTTAATTAATGTCTACATGTTCCTATGACCTGTTGACTGAATGTTGACGCTGTTTACAGATGGCTCATGTACGCAGCCAGGCTGCCGGTGAATTACCAAACCTTTTTGGCCTTCACCCTGGAAAGATATTGAATGGTAGAAAATACAAATTCTCCAAAGATCAAGAACTTAAAATTGTTTGTTCATTTTCCATTTTTGAGAAATGGAAATTATTTGAGAATAATTGAGGAGTTTATGTAAAAACTTAAGCTGAGTCATTGGCAGCTGCTAAACAAGTTTAGATTAGTTTGTCTGAGAAAGAACAAATGTGGTAACATCATAGAGAAAAGTGGACATCATTGCTGTTCATCAACTTCCTGGAACGTACGTAATGTGAGCTAAGTTACAGGGGTCCCATTGTTCACACGTCTCATGGTGGAAGAGGAAATTACTAAGTTGGACACTCATCTTCCTCAGTTAGCTTAATGCTTGCTTGCTAGCTATGTTAAAAACAAATCTGCCTGATGGTAGGAACAGAGGGAGGTGCTTAACAGTTTGTATTTCCCTTCTACAGGGCTAACATGAGTACAGTCAATGACATGAACAGACTAAACATGTACTAACATATACTGAAGGGCCAGATCAGTATTGATAGAATGTTGAATATATTTGGCTTTCTACTATGGAAGGATCAGTGTTGTTTTTTTCTAACACTCACTAAGGATTTAGATTTGCATTTTCTATCTGGAATGGAAAAACATCACTAGTTATGAACTAAGAAAATATGCTGGGTGGGGTCAAGGAGGACAGCACCAGCCTCAAATACTGAAGGTGGTGGGTGCAAAACCTGTCCCAGCCAAAAACAGCAAAAAAAAAAAAAAAAAAAGAAAGAAAGAAAGAAAGAAAGAAATATGCCATTCATTGTCATGGTAGCCATAAGTATAATTATTTTGATCTACAAATTTACTCTATAAAAATTTATAAAACAATGATAGCTAATAATGATAGATAAATACTTGCAGATTTCTCTGTTCCTATGTATTCAGTATATTAAGGTAAATGGTTATTTAGAAAAATGGAATGTTTGGCTAAATACTTAGATAGAGTGTCAGTTTGACAAAAATAACATTCAGTTCAGTGTTCTTTCCTGAAAAATGCAGTGGATGTCCTACACCAAAAATCAAAACATAGAACTTTTTATTTTATCCATAGCCATAATAAAAGAGATTAGGAAATAAGAGAAGTTAGTTTGTCATCATTCATCGTTACACCGGATCAGCGTCTCCTGCGTACTTTATTCTCACCTGTAAAAGTTGGCGTTGTTATTAGTCTCATAGGGAGAATGCGTTTAGAAAGGGGAAGAGATAGACACATAAATAGGAAGGCAATCATGGTAGTTAGTCATGTGGGATATTTTTGCTACTTGGAAAATCTAATATAACAGGATTTATGGTATTTACTGAAGTTTGATTCTGAGAGAAACAATTTTAGGCATTTTGGGGATTGTCTCTGTAAGGATTTGTTAAACTCTCTTAAGCCATGTATCCAGAAACATAGCTGTTACTATGAATAGGACTATCTATGTCTAAAAACTTATAGGATTGAATTTGGGGGTCATTTTAGTGGATTGAATTATAGCTGCCTAAGGGTTATGTCTAATCCTACTCACTGGTGCCTGTGAATGCACCGTTTTCTAAATAATGGGTGTCCTTAAATGTAATTAGGTAAAAGATCTTCTAATGAGCCCACCTGGATTAATCAGGTAGGCCCCAAATCCAATGATAAGTGTTTTCAAAGAACAGAAGAGGAGAAAACAAAGAGACAGGCTGTGTGAAGAAAGTTGCAAAAATTAAAATCATGAGTATTTGGACAGAAACACCTTGGAACTTTAAAGCTAGTAGTCAGTGCCTGGAAAATATCTTTCTACGTCTACATAATCATCTTAATGATAGCCAATATTCGGATGACAAAAAAAGTGTAAACATCTGTTAGTCCCAAAACACATATGGGTACATACGATGGCAAATAAGGATATATTTGTTTTTATTGTTTTGTTTTCATTCTTTAAAAACCTTTGGACTTTATTCAAGTTTTTATTATCTAAGAAAACTGCTTAACTGTTAGAGCTGGAACATTGAACGCAAAAGGAAACAGATCAAATTGGTCCCAGGTGAGTCCCTGTAGTACCTGGACTTTTGTAGGAATTGATTGCTACACATTTTTCCATCACACACTGTGTAACCAATAAAACATTTGTCTATGTATTTATAAAAAAGTAATATCATGTAGACAGAAGCCAAGGAATGCCAAAGATTACAGGTAATCACCAGAAGCTAGTAGAGATTCTTGGAGTAAATTCTTTTTCAGGGAATCCAGCAAAAACAATGCCAAGAACTTGGTTTTGGGTTTGGTTCAAGAGCTGTGATAGAATAAATTTCTATTATTCTATCCACCTGGTTTATGCTAATAGTACAGGTGGCTTAAAAAATAATAGAGTTAATTGCATCAATCTAGAATGTTATCTATACAAGAATAGAGCATCAAAATTACAGAAAGGAGGATAAAATAATTAAAATAGTTAAATAATAGTTAAATTCAATAAATAATTGCTAAGTACCTAATTTGACAACTGGAGGGATAAAAACCTGTCTTTTTTTTTTTTAAAAGTAATACTTCAATATGTTCATATAAATTATTTGAATACTTTATCCTCTTACCTGATTCCCCATTATTTTATAAGTTTTTTTCAGGTAGTTATTTTATTCTATACTCTCATATTTTGAGGTGAAATCATTTGAGACAAAAATTCAAATTGATGTCACTGTTATTAAACTCAGAGCTGGGCTCGGTGCCTGTGGCTCAAGCGGCTAAGGCGTCAGCCACATACACCTAAGGTGGAGGGTTCGAATCCCCAGCCTGGGCCGGCCAAACAACTATGATGGCTGCAACTATAATTTGGCCAGGCGTTGTGGCGGGCGCCTGTAGTCCCAGCTACTTGGGAGGCTGAGGCAGGAGACTCGCTTGAGCCCACGAGTTGGAGGTTGCTATGAGCTGTGATGCCATGGCACTCCACCCAGGGAGATAGCTTGAGGCTCCGTCTCAAAAAACAAACAAACAAACAAACAAAAAACTCAGAGCTGGATGAAGTGTAATAGTAATTATAAAAGTTCCTTGGGAGATACCTAAACAAAAATGTAAACAAGTTATAATTAAAAGCATAAAACGTGAAAATTGAACATAGAAATAAAAAGGAAATCAACTCAAACACTTCATAGTTAAGAATGCTGACCTGAGTATTGAAATTTCAATGCAGACTTTCCTTTCTTAAAATGTGCACGTTTTCTGCCAGTGTCTTGTATATACACTGTGTCCAAAAAGATCGCTGCACACCAACTTTTTGGACACCCTGTATATAAACTAAAAGACAAATAAAACTTTTCTACATTGACCCTAAATAAATCTAGTCATCATAAAATCTCACTCGTTATATTCCCAGAATAAAGATAATGAACTACAAATTGCTTAACCATCTCAAGAAGCCATCTTTGGCTACTGAATGTATACTTATAAGTGCTTAACTACACAAAACTATTTTAGATGGAAATTAGTATTAAAAATAAACTGAAGAAAATTCCTCAAAGCAAACCAAACACAGAGCAAAAGAAATATAGCCCGTTTTTATACATTGGAAAAATAACAGCTTTGAGAGATACCGTATTAAAAAATAAATTTAGAATTAAAGAATTAGGAATACAAATTTTAAAAAGTATTTTTGTCCTTGGAGGAATAAAAAAAGAGTTTTTTAAATTAAGAAATCTATAGAAATAAAGGGAAAAATCACATCAAAAGATAAAGACTCAGTTAAAAGAAGCTGGGGTGAATAGTGTTCAGCAACATTTAACCATGGGAATTGAAGAAAAGCATAAATCAAACAAAAACATGGTAAAGAAATAAAAATGTCCTAAGTAAAAGATTTGAAAGGAAAACTGGGAAAGAATGTCTTTAATGCTCATGATTAGCATCTCCACGGAGGAAGAAGAAAGCAAAGGAACGTAAATAATTCTTTCAACTTTAATTCAAGAAAAATTTCCGTAAATAAAGACATTATTTGAATTTAAATATTAAAAAACCCAATTAGGTTCCTGAACAGAATTCCTTGGATTAAGTGTTCTATACCAAAACCTAGTAAATACTCAGGATTTATATGAAGTTTCAATTCTAATCCAACACCAGCTTCATTCTTTGGTTGTATTTTTTTCTCTTTCTGAATTTTAATTTGTTTCTTTTAACAGTAAGAAAATGGTAGCTCTTTTCTTATGAGCTCAATACTAGAATATACTAAGAACAAAAATTTTAAAATTCTAGTTCATACCACTCTTAAGCTATACCACTATTACAGAGTGCAAAAAAAAATCATATGTAATATTTGGTCTTTTTGTATTTATACTAAGGACATGTTTTGTACAGATTAAATTCAAATTATTACATATACTAAATTAAACCCATAAGAAACAAAATGACCAATGTAAAATGCCAAGTCTTGTCCTTTCCTAGTGAACTGAAATCGTTTCACTGCTTTGGAAAACAGATTGACAAATCCTTAAAAAACAAAATTAACATATGCATCTGCCTCTGTGATTCCACTCCCATGTGAATGCCACATTTTTATATGGCATTTTCTAACATACAAGAGCTGAGAAATGTCACCACTAGCAGGCCTTCCCTGCAAGAAATGCTAAAAAAATAAAGCTATTTAGGCAGAAAGGAAATGGTATAGACCATAAATGGAATCTACATAAACAAAGACAAGGATTAGAGCAAGAATAAGGGAAGGAAAGGAAAACATTTTTCTTATTTTAATTGTAGTAAAAGTAACTCTTTCAAGTAGTAGTGGTAATGATAATAATAAATTGGTTAACAATAACATGGAAAAGTGACATTACTGATAGAAATTTAATGAGAGGAGAGGGAGAAATTGGCAATAATTACTATTAAAAAATCTATACTTTAGCTGAAGGAGTGTATTATTCTTATTAGAAGGTAAACTTAGTTTAGTTAAAATTTGTACATTGGAAACTCTAGAGAAATAACTAAAAAAACTAAAAGAAGTATAATTCTATACTCGGAGAAGCAATAAGACTTAAGCATATAAAATTTTCAACTGAATTAGAAAAAAAAATAAAAGGAGAGAAAGAAACAACAAAAAAAGAATTAAAAAATATAATTCATTGTCATAAGTTATAACATGGACAATAGTATTCATCTATTTGAGTAATCACTTCAACACAAATGTTATAAATTTAAAACATCAATTAAAAGATTAGAGAGTGAGAAGGAAGGAGGAAAGAATTTATCTCCCAGTAGTTGGCAAGAAACTTACATATGTATAAAAAAATCAGCTAAGTCAAAACAAAAGCACAGTGAGAAATATACCATATTAGTCAAAAGAAAGTGGATTAGCTATACCACATTCTAGTTTCACACAGTCAACTTGAGAACTAGAAAACTTACCTGTTATTGAAAGACATTTTTTAATGGTAAACCCATCAATTATCCAAAAAGTCTTAACAGTCCTAAACCTGTATGTATTTAACAAAAAAGCATGGAAATACTGGTCGACTTGAAAGGAGAAATATACACATTTACTAAGATAGTTGAGAATTTGAACACTTACCTTTCAGTGATTGATTTTAAAAAAAAAACTTGCTGATAATTACTAAGGATAAAATTAACCTGAATGGTACCGTGAATTTATGTTACATACTAGGCATTTATAGAATTTTCCATCCAAAAAGAGCAGCATGTCCATTATGGAATATTGCTTTTGGAATGGAATATTACTTTTGGTCATTGAGGTTTGATTCCAGTCACTGATCAGCTTATGATATAATTTTCTGAGATGCAAAACCGCTGGCAAGGTGTGAATTTGGGGCAGAAAACCGAAGACCTCATTGAGGATATTTTAACTGTGAGACACACATATGCTAGATGATAGTAGGCAATTGAAATAAGATCTTTTTCTTAAAACAGCAAATAAAATTGAAGTTAAAATTTGGGAATCATTTTCTGGTGTAAGTAAAGTTGTCTGTGACTGTGTGTAGAATAGGAAAGCAAGAGGCACATGACTAATTTCTGCAAAATAAACATTTTATTTGCACAAAAAGAAAGGGGACCTGGAAGAGAAGGCTGAGAAGGATCCTGTGACTGACTGAAAGATAAACTAGGAAGGTACAACACTGTGAAAGGTAGACACAAGCCAACTCGATGTTATTGAAGGACATTTGAAATCTTTATAGCAGCACAATTAATAAATGCAAAGATGTTAGAACACCCCAAGTGTCCATCAGTAGATGAATGGATTAATAAATTGTGGTGCATATATGCACCATGGAATAGTTTTCAGCCATAAGAAAGATGGAGATCTAGTATCTTTTGTAGCAACCTGGATGGGATTGGAAATCATTCCCTTCAGTGAAGTATTATAAGAATGGAAAAAAAAAAAA
>NW_003852428.1:7978399-8010394 GCF_000181295.1 Otolemur garnettii | reverse complement strand
TATATTCACCTAACTTTTTATTACAGTATTGTAACAATATTTCTATTTTGCTATTAGTTATTGTTGATCTCTTCCTCTCCCTAATTTAAAAATTAAACTTTTTCATAGGAATGTCTATACGTATATACAAGAAAAGTGGGGGGAATTGTATGGATAGGGTTTGGTACTCTTTGCAGTTTTTGTCATTCCTTACGAGTCTTGAAGTGTATCTCCCCAGATAAGTGGGGATTTCAGTATATAACCTTAGGAAAACAATGGCATAGGAAATGGAGTCTATTCTCTGGAATTTAATAGTACCTAAATATGTGAGACTCTCCAGTATGAAAGAGGGTATTTTTTAATAACTTTTAAAATAGTACTTTGGAAAAAATGAGGAATTCAGAATGAATAGATACATATGGATGATAATTTCAAGAGATATTTTCCACAAAATATTCACCATAGATTCTGTCAAGCACTTTATCAAACAAAGTGAGACACACTGTGATTGAAAAGTTTATGTTAGAAAATACTTATTCTTCACAGTATAAATGCATGCTTTATTGTTGGTTCATTGGGCCCTTTTAGTGAATTCCTTTAAGTTAGGAGTCCTTAATCCTTTTGTGGGCCATAAATTCTCTTGGCAGTCTTCTAAAGCATGGTGGATTTCTTCTGAGTGCATATATTAATTTTGAATCTATGAAATTAAATGTAGAGGCTTAAAAAGAAAGATATACTGAAATGTGAATGTCAAAATGTTCAAATATGATATAGCAATATAAGTGCTTACTTACAAAAGCATTAAAAACAATAATAGCATAATTTCAATGTAGAGATGATTATATATGCTATATTGGACTTAGCACTGTTTGAAGAACAAAAACTGTGGTCATCTCCATGGAGGTGGAGAACGTATTTCACAAAATTCAGTATCCCTTCATCACACAGTTAAAAAAAAAAATTGGCATAGAAACATATACTGACATCATAAAGGCCATGTATGACAAACCATTCATTAACATCATAAACATAATACAAGATAGTCCTGTCCAGATCAATAAGGCAAGAGAGAGACATTTTAAAAAAGCATCTAGATGGAACAAAAAGGAAGTAAAATTGTTCTTCTTTGCAGACCACATGATTTTATGTATTCAAAATCCAAAAGCTCCAATACCCAATTAAAAAAAATCAGCATAGTTGCAGGATATAAACTAATCATACCAAAATCAGTAGTGTTTCTATATGCCAATAACTAACCAGTTTAAAAAGGCATCAAGAAAGTGATCTCATTTATAATAGCTAGAAAACATACAAAATACCTGAGATAAATGTATCCCAGAAGGTGAAGACTCTGCATCGAAAAGCCACAAAATATTCTATTAAAGAAATTTAATAGAACACAAATAAATGGGAAGACATCCCATGCTCAGGAATGACAAAAATAATTGTTAAAATGTTCATCCTATCCCAAGAAATCTACAGATTCATTGGCATCACTATCAAAACATCAATGACATTCTTCATAGAAATAGAAAACATAAATCCTAAAATGTACATAAAAGTACAAAAGACTCCAAATAACCATAGCAATACTGAACAAAAAATTATAAAGTCAGGGACAACATATTACCTGACTTCAAAATATAATACAAAGCTATAATAACTTAAACAGTATGGTATTAGTATAAACTATAACACATAGATCAATGTAAGAATATAGATCCAGAAACAAATCCACATATTTATAGTCAACTGATTTTTCAACAAACGTACCAAGAACACACATTAGGGTAAGGATACTCTCTTCAATAAATGGTTCTGAGAAAACAGGATAGCTCTCTGAAGAAGAATGAAATTATCCCCTACCTTTTACAAAAATCAACTCAGAACAGATTAAAAACTTAAAAATGAGACCTGAAACTGCAAATTTACTTGGGAAAGAAACATGCAAATAATGCATCAGGCCATCAATCTAGGCCAAGATTTTATTCTAAGCTACAGGCAACAAAGCCAAAAATAGAAAAAGGGGACCATATTAAACTAAAAATCTTCAATATAAGAAAATAAAACAATCAACACAAGTAAAAGACAGACTGCTGAATGGGAGAAAATATTTGCAAATTATTCATCTGATAAGGACTTAATATCCAGAATATATAAGGATTTCAAATAACAGTTTTAAAAAATTCCATTAAAAAGTAGGGAAAGTCTAGCCAGTATATGGAAAAATTCTCAACATCACTAATCATCAGGGAAATACAAATCAAAACCACAATGAGATCTTTTCTTTGCATCAGTTAGCATGTCTACTATCAGAATGATGGGGGAAAAAAAAGGGATTCTGAAGAGGGGGATCAAGATAAAAAAGAACCCTTATATACTATTGTTATGGGTGTAAGTTAGTGTAGCCATTATGAAAAATATAACAGAGTTTTGGAAAAAAGTTAAAAATGGAACTACCATGTGATCCGGCAATCTCACAAATAGGCATTTATCCCAAGAAAAAGAGATGATAATCCGAGGGACACTGTACCCTCATGTTTATTGCAGCACTATTCACAATAGGCAGGATATGAAATCAACTTAAGTGTTCATCAATAGCTGAATGGATAAAGAAAATGTCGTGTGTGTGTGTGTGTATGCATAATAGAATATTATTCAGTCATAAAAACTAAATCCTGCCATTTGAGACAACATGAATGAACCGAGAGTACACTATGTTCAATGAAATGAGCTAGGACCTAAAAAAAACTAGCATATTCTCATGTGTATGTAGGATCTATACAAGTTGACTTTATGGAGGGAAACAACATAATGGTTACCAGAGGCTGGAAGAGTGTGTGTGTGTTTGTGTGGGGCAATAATGGGAGGGTGGTTAGTGAGTACAAATACACAGGAATGAGGAATAAGTTCCATTGTTTGAGAGCATAGCAGGGTGACTGTGGTTAACAGTGACTCATGCTATATTTCAAAGTAGCTGCCAGAAATTTGAAGTCTCCCACAACATGAAGAAATGTTAAATGTTTGAAGTGACAGATACCTTAACTACTCTGATTTGATGCATATATATAAATAAATATAAAAGTAGATCACAGTGATGAATCCCTTTGATCAATGCATGCAAGAACAGCATTTTGGAAATGGAATAAAGAAGCATTAAATTCTTGTTTAGTTATTTTTTAATTTTTTTATTGTGCTGTCTTCACTCAGAATTGGTCAGTTCTTGGGTGGCACCTGTGGCTCAGTGGGTAGGGCATCAGCCCCGTATACCGAGGGTGGCGGGTTTAAACCTGGTCCCGGCCAAACTGCAACAACAACAACAACCACAACAACCAAGAATGGGTCCGTTCTTGAGCACACTCTCTACCTCTTTCCTTACTGGGCTCTCACTCTCTGTGCCACTGTACAGAGAGTGCCTGCTCTCTAAATGCCTGCTCTAATTGCCCAAGGACCATGTACCAGACAACTGAAGACAGCCCCCATTCCCTTATGGGGTGTCATATGGAGTATCATTATGTTATGTCCCACCATCAAGAGATTCTTCAAATCTTAGAAAACACTTTGGATCTGTAGACCCACAATAACTTTCTTACACTGTTGTACGTTCTGACGCTCACAAGCATGAACAGTGAGCTCCTGTTAAGTTTCAGTACTGCTTGTGTTTTGCTTTCTGTTTGGACAGAGATAAAGGTATAAAACTCCAAGCCATCACAAATGACAGAAGCTCAGAATTGGTGTAGTTTGATCCTTAACTGAAATATAGCCCAATTTTATATCAGAATGTAATAAAATACAACCTTCTGGTTAGATAGACAGGTAGATAGGTAAGTGGATGGATAAGTAGAATGAGAGGGGGAAAGCAGATCACAGAATGAAGACAGAACATAAATAACAGGGCAGAATTAGATTTTTAAACATTTAGTGCGCTGACTGGTCTACATTCAAATTAAGCTACACTCCAGAACAAAAATATTGTCAGCTCTATCCTCAACTGGCAAATATTAGTGATATTTCATTGCCGTTTTTGTCTCAGCCATCTAGTTGTTTGTTATTCTTTGAAGTGCTGGCTGTGTTTTCCTTAGCTTTGAGAGATTTTACAAAAAATATTTACTCCATCATTTTCAAAATGCAGATGTAGTGACAGGGATGAAAGCATATGACTATGACTGTATTGAAAGTGAAATAAATTTCACTGATGGAAAAATGATTAAATGTGCCCATGTGAATGAAACAAATTATTCAGTAGGAAAGATTCTGAAGGACATGGAATAAATAATACAGACTGTTGAAATTGCTATGAGTATGCCATTGACAGTGATCATCAAGAGAAGCGCGTGATAAAAAGGAAGGCATAAAATAAGGGGAAAAAATGTTGTATCCCTAGACAGGAGCCCTGGATTTTCATAAAAGAGAACAAAACAACAATATCATTGATTGCCCATTGTAAAAAAAGGCAAAAGAGGCTTAACATGGTGAATTTGCTCCAGATGGCTCCTGAAGTAGAAACTTTGTTGTAATATGCACAATTTCCACATGTGTTGGTGGTAAATGCAAATATCATGGCTGCTAAGGAATGTGTCTCAATAACAATATAGGTTTTACCAAAGAAGATATTTCAAGGGAGAAAGATTACCTGTCTCAAAGACTATTTGGCACTGAGTAAATTGATTTATTTAAAGACAGACACAAGGAACCAAATAGTTGTAAGCAACCTAAGTATTCATCAATGGATGAATAGGTAAAAAAAAAAAAAAAAACGTAGTATATGTAAATAAAGAATGACATTAAAAATGTAAATCTTGGAGAACATAAAATAAGCCAGACACTGAAAAACGAATATTGTATGATATGACTTATATGCTGAACCTTAAAAAATTGAACTGATAGAGAGTAGAAGGGTGTTTTTAGCTATGATATGAATTTAAGTTCTGGAGGGCTAACGTAAATGTGCATTGATTACTTGAACTTTGTTTAAAAAGCATATTTTAAGTTCTTATCTCTCTCTGTCTTTCTCGCTCTCTCACACACGGTGACAATAAGTAACAGTTGATATATTAATTTGACTGTGAAAATCAGTATGACAGTGTATATTTACATGTAATTGTCATATTATACATCATAAGGAGATGCAGCATTTATTTTTCGTTAAGTATTTTAAAATAAAAGCATAATGAATATAGCAATGATAGACTACTATTGAACATCATTGAAGAACTACTTTGAAGAGCCACGGTTATTCTCTCTTGTGGCTCTACCTCCATGTATATCTGAGCTGATGCATGG
The DNA here is from genome assembly GCF_000181295.1 of Otolemur garnettii. Classification (NCBI taxonomy): domain Eukaryota; kingdom Metazoa; phylum Chordata; class Mammalia; order Primates; family Galagidae; genus Otolemur; species Otolemur garnettii. The sequence goes on along the minus strand of NW_003852428.1, from coordinate 8,005,132 downwards.
GGAAGGAGAGGACATGAGGAGGCGGTTTTTATGGGTTGATCCAAGCCGTAGCCGAATCCTTTAGATTCATATCTCAGTGGCTGGAACTCAGTTAAAAGGCCCCATCCCATTACCAAGAAGGACAGGAAATGTAATCTAACAGTGTTCCAGACTGTTCCAGAAATGAAGTCTAGGTGAAACATAACCTCGTCTAAATGGGCTCTTGCCCCATATTTTTATTTATATTTGATAATAAACTAATTTAGGAAAAAAAATTTAATCTTCACTTTTATTTTGTTTCATTATTCATTATTACCGCTGTATAGTTGGTCTTCTTAAAGTATGATAATGTTCCTTTTCGAACATTTCTATGTTTGGAAACACATGACAAACTCTGGTAAATGTAGAATATTATTTTACACTTGAACTTCAGTATGCGAGGTATACTAATTTTATTATTAAAATTATTTCTTATTTTCCTTCTCTACTTCACCTGTCAATGGTATTGCTTTTTTTTAGAATAATGCAAAGCAGTTTATTTATATTAATAGACTATCATATATTCTAGTGCTATATTACTTACTGTATGTTTAAAACATTTTAAATTCATTGTGGATTGCTTAAATTTACTTCCTATAATAATATTACATTATTCATTTATTCTCATATTCTGTTGGATGTTATTTCATCATGAATTTTGCCACAGAGATTTAATATTCTTTACATTTATTAGTTATGTTTCATTTCATTTTAATTTGTATTCTGTATTTTTACTTTTAAACAGTCTTTGCTATGTATTTTTGTATGCCTCACCTAAGTACCCTATAGATTATATTAAGCTCTATTATTTATTTTTTCTTTTAATAAAGCCATGTTATTTGTTATTTATTATTTATTATTATTGTTTCTGTTTATTTTACTGCATATTTATTTTATTTTGTTCATATCATAGTTTTTGTTAGTTATTTGTGTATTTTAGTTTTATTTTACCAATCAAAAAGCTTGCATTAAGTTTGAATTTATCCATACTTTGAAAATGCTGATTTTTTTTTAATGTTCTACATATTCACATAGGAAAACAAAATAGTGTTGGCTTCCTTTATAATGAGATATAATGAGAAATTTGGTATCCTACTTGGTATTTCCAGTTATCCTCTACTTTTGAAGACTCTAGTATTTACTAATTTGAGTGAATTAAGCTGCTTCCTTTATTTTTAATTATTGTTGGTATATCTTTATTGGGTGCATGTGATGTTTTGATGCAGGCATGCAAGGTGAATGGCTCAAATCAGAATAATTAGGATATCCATCGCCTCATGCATTTATCACTTTTTGTGTTAGGAACATTACAATTCCAATATTATAGATATTTTAAAATAAATCTTAACTTATTGATTTTAGTCACTTTGTTGTGCTATCAAATATTGTTCGTTCTATCTCACTATATTTTTGCATTCATTAACCGTCTCTACTTTTGCTCCCCGCAACTTTCCAGCCTCCAATAACCATCATTCTATTTTCTGTCTGCATGAGACCAATGTGTTAAGGGACCAATTAAGCTCCCACCTATTAGTGTGAACATGTGAGATTGACCTTCCTTTGCTTGACTTAATTTTGATTAGTCTGATGTTCTCTCTGGTCAGGCTGGTCTAGATGTTCCCTTCCTGGGCACTGGCAGAGTTCTGCCCTGTGTGATGTTCCCCTGTGCCATGGTGGCCCTGGTTTTCGATGCGAAGTCCCACAGTCATGTCACTCTCCTCTTCTGGGATACACAGATTCTCTCTCCACTCTGCACTCCCACCACTGCCTGGGCATGGGGGACGGAAGGCATTGGCCATGCAAGATCCTCTTTTTTGCCCTTTCTTGATAGAATGCTAAAATCAGATGGTATGATTGCTCACCTGGTTTTTGCTTCTTCGGGACATGCTTGGCAATTGTGGATTTGGTGTTTGTGCAGAAGGAAGATTGACGGAGGTTTCTATTTGACCACCTCGCTGTCTCCTCTTGATTTCTCCTATTTTATGATTTAATTTTTAACAGTAGGTCTCACTTGAATATGATGACTGCATTTTTCCCCGTATTTGCACCATTCTTTTTATACTATACTTTATCCATTTATACAGTAAAATTCACAGCAAATGCTTTTATTTCAATTTTTATTCTAGTATTTATTTCAAATTTTACATTTTAGATTAATTACTTTGACTTATTCCTTAGTCAGTTGAACTGATTTGTACGATAGTTTTTTTCTTTACTGACTGAGTCATTTAATTCTCACTAAAGCTCTGGTAAATTGCTTACAAAAGGTCTCCACAGAGCTAAATAATGGGAATGCCAGGAGTTGATCCAGGGCATTGGACTCCAGAGCTATTTCTGTCACCGCATTGCTGTGTGAACTGCCAAGTGTTCGCAAGCAGTTTTTTGGTCTTTACACGTGAACAATGGCTCAGTGTGGCTAAAATGTTTTGGTACAAATAATCTCAATAGCCTTTGTGGTACTCACATCTACACTTGATTTTTTAAAATTTACTTTTAGAGAAACAACACAACCAGGCACAATGGCTCACACCTGTAATCCCAGCACTTGGGAGGCTGAAGTAAGAGGATCACTTGAACCCAAAGAGTTTGAGGTTGCTGTGAGCTAAGATGCCACAGCACTCTACCAAGGGTGAGTAAGTGAGACTGTCTAAAAAAAAAAAAAAAAAACACAATTGTTATAATTATTTTTTGATGAAAAACTAATACAATTTCTTGGAGTATAATTCTTCATTTTTCCATTAGCATGCATTGATTATTTTTTCACACACTTTAGTACTTTTTAAACATTTTTCTTTTCATATATTCATTTTAAGAGATGATATTTCCCTATGTTGCTCAGTTTGGAGTTCAGGAGATACATAGGTGCGATCTCACTGCTCATCGACATGGGTCGTTCCTCTTCCAACCTGGGTTAGTTCATCCTTGGTTAGGCCCCTGATGAAATCATCATATTGTTGCTGGAGTTAGTGCTGACTTCCACTCAGAACTGTGCACCAGAGCTCAGAAGTGCTGCTGTCAAGCCATCCTCCTGCCTCAGCTTCCCTAGTAGATGGGGACACGGGAACAAGCTACCATATGTGGTTCCCTTACCTTTTAGTTTATCATTTAAAAATTGATTTTATTTATTTTGGTTTAGAGCAGAATGCCCTTTGTTGCCCAGGCAGAGTGCAGTGGTACAATCGTAGCTTATGGCAGCCTTGAACCCTTGGGTGCAAATGAACTTCTTGCCTTAAACTTCCTAGTGGCTAGAAAATGTTATCATGCTCAGTAGTGAACTTGCATTTGTCAGTGGACAGTGTGGGTGCAGTGTTCCTTGTACACCAGTTGTCATAGAAGTACTCCAGCTTCCCCTCTCAGAATGCCATAGGAAGGCAATCCTTCTCTCTAACAAGCACTCAACAAGCTATTTCATGAATCTGATTTTAGGCTAACTCTCATTAAACCAGTTGGTCTTCTGGATTACTTAGAAATTAAGATAAAGTAAATTAAACCTTTGTTGGAGACATAACCTGCAAATATCTTCTCCCATTCTGAGGGCTGTCTGCTTGCCTTACTTACTGTGTTCTTGGCTGTGCAGAAGCTCTTTAGTTTGATCAGGTCCCAGTAGTGTATTTTTGATGTTGCTTCAATTGGCCGGGGGTCCTCCTCATAAAATTTTCATCCAAGCCTATTTCTTCAAGTGTTTTCCCTACACTTTCTTATAGTATTTTTATACTTTCATGTCTTAAGTTTAAATCTTTACTCCAGTGAGAGTCAAGAATATTAACATCTTAACACAATAACTAAGAAAAGGACATGAAGGTTATGTTAATCAGTTTGATGAAAATATTTCAAATTGTATATGAAAACATCACACTGTACCACATGATTGCGTTAATGTACACAGCTATGATTTAAGAAAAAAATAAAAAAAAGATAAAGTAAATTCAGTGTCATAGCATCAGACCTAAATTACTGCACTCCTTTTTTTCTGATCCATAGTGTGGACTCCAAACAGACTTTTGGGGTCTGTGATTTTTCAATATGTCCTAAAAGAGTAATTGTCCCAGAATCCAACAATATTCTAATTTTTAGCATTGCTGATTTGAGAATTGGGATTATTGGAATAAATGACAATAGCAAACAGAAGAATCTTTACTTACTGTACATAGTTCCACAAATTTGGAATAGCTGCTTTTATTTATTAATATATTCCTCTTGATGGTAGACGCTCTGAACACTGGAATTAAGTCAGAAAGTAGTATTAACCCAATCCAGTTGGCCACCCACATCTGTGGGCTCCCCATGCCATGATTCAACCACAGAAAATTGAAAATTTTTTTAAAAAGTTGAGTCTGTACCAAATATGTGTGGACTAATTTTTCTTATAATTTTCTCTAAACAATACAGCATAATGATTACTTATATACCACGTAGATTGCATTGGGAATTCTAAGTAATACAGACAGTGTTTAAAATATACCAGAAGAAATTGACATCTACAAATTTGGGTCTCTTTTGGGCTCCTTGAACCAATCCCCTATGGATACTGAAGAATGAATGTGTGTGTGTGTGTGTGTGTATGTGTGTGTCTGTATCTACAGCCCAATTCTTGCTCTGAAAGCAAAGCCTATAATTAGTAGTCCAACAATTTTGCCCCCTAGCTACATTTTTTGAACTGTTTAGCTGGAGAAAGGGACTATCCCTTACCATCATCTCCCTTCAAATGACCTGCCTTCTTTCCACACGTCAAATACCGACAATCACCACTGTCGCTACCTTTTCTGAATTTTTGTTTAACACTTCACTTCTTTATCTTTTGATACTCTTGCATTACGTGTACTTTTTTACCATTGCCATGTGTATTTTAATAAGAAGTTAGTGATGTCATTTACACGGCTTGAGGCCCAGATAGTGTGAGGAATTACCTTAGATTCAGTCTTGTGGGACAGTTCACATGAAAGCTGGAGATCCTGGCACAGTCCATTGAGCTGACATAGGGAGTCACCTCCTTTCTATGGCTGGGAATTGAAGTCAATTCTGCTTTGGGTGTTTTCCATTTAATCGTTTGCCCTTGTATACTTGTTGCATCAATTTATGAATCCCTAAGATGAAACTTCATTTCCACAATATACGCACAGTATTTTTCATATTCATTTCACGTAACAGAACACAGTAGTATATGAATCAAGTCCGCCGTTTAATCCTGAAGTGCAGCATCAGCAGGACATGACTACGAATGCTCTCATGTTTGTGTCTCTTAATTTACATGCACATTTGAAAGAAACAGGGAAATCCTCTACAATGATATTCTTCTGACCTTCAAGTTATCCTTCACTTAAAAAAAAGTGTAGTCGTGATTCTCTAGCACAGAATTTCATCTGTACATTTAATTTTTCATCCAGTATATCATATATATATGACATACTATATATTCACACATATATGATATGTTGGTTTTAGAAATACATAGATTAAATAAATATTCATAGTCATCAAAGATGGCTTTACTAAGCATTAATATATGAATATGATATTTTTAACCTAGTCTCAGATAGAGAAAGACAAATAGACCCTAAATGTAAGATATTTATCTGCAGGAGTATTTAGGTCAGAAAAGGTGTAACTGAAGGGACCGGGGAAGCTTATTCTTAGATATAATTCATGAGTTTATTCCTGGTACATGGGCTGGACTTAGTTATGTTGATTTTAAATAATGCATTCAAGCTGATGGAGGAATGATGGCAATGGAAATACTTTATTTCACATGTTTTATCATTTATTTTCTTATTCATTATACTTCTCATTAGAGGGACATATGTAAGACACAGAATTAACTTACCTAATACTTAAAAAAAAAAACAAAACTGTGTATATTTTCCCTTTGTGTGGTTTTAAACTCCACTTCCTTTTTTTCCCAAAGTGTTCTGTGACCTCTTGTGTCCAATAATTATTATATTCTTTGAGAACAGCAAACTGAATCTCTCAGTGAGTACCCACTGGAAAGTAAGTCTTTCATGATCAACTGATTTATACCAGTTGTTCAATTATGGTCCCTCCATTCTGTCATTCTGAAGACTGATGTACGTTTTGTTTTGTTGTCATTATTGTTTTTCACATCCATCTATGAAAAATTCTGTGTAGGCAAATATTTGCAAACACTCTAAGTCATTCTGTTGTTAATCTGGGTAACATACTTGCAATATAAACATTATTAATGTTATGTGACATTTTCAGAGTGATAACTTAAGGGTTAATGCCAGTGAAGAATATAACCAAATATAATTCATTCCTTGAGTAATAGATAAATATTATTAGGTCACTTTTAAAAACAAATCTTTGTCATTTCCACTGGAAAAAAAATTATGATGAAACCTTAGAGGAAACTAGACTGTCTGAATTGTGAGCAGTTCTGCGGAAACACATTTGAAATATACACACTTTGTTCCAGTGAGACTTTGACTATCTCAACTGAATATTTTAGGAGAAGCCACAAGTGTGTTAGAAAAGAAAACTCATGCATGATAGAAGCCAGGCTAATCACGGAAAACACTGCTGCAGCATATGTTGTTTTCAATAAAGAAAAATCCAAATGGGACTTTCCAATGACTGAGACAGAAATTAATTTTATAGGCATTAACATTTGTGGGTGTCTCACACATGCAAGAACAGAACATTTCCCTTGATGATTAAATAAAGTGAGAGTCTAGAGGGATGTAAATTGAAACTCCCAGCTCCTTACAATCAATTGAGTTTATTATCAGCTCCGGTTTGATTGTTCTCACACTGTTTATTCATTCTTTTTTTTGTAACCAAACATGTTGGTTAAAACAATAATAGATATTTTAAAACCAAATGAGGTTAAATAAATGGGTAGTCAACCATTTATTAAACCTCAAGAGCCTGTTGCTGGCATTCAAAACTTGGTGTCTACTCTCCATATTTCTGAGCTTTTTTTGAAAATAAAATAAGAATGTATATTAAAAATACCTCCATAAATGTAGAGCTTAAATATTTACTCTGGAAAAAAAAAACAACCAGAAAAAGCAAACCATACCATGTTATCATCTTAAATGTATTATTTTATTAGTTAATTAAAAAAATTGAAAACTGGGGCAGCGCCTGTGGCTCAAAGGAATAGGGCACCAGCCCCATATACTGGAGGTGGCAGGTTCAAACCTAGCCCTGACCAAAACTGCAAAAAAAAAAAAAAAAGAAAGAAAGAAAACTGTGAATACCATCTTCTTGAGGACAATCATTGAAAATCTGAATTGAAAACTATCATTAGAATTTATTACCAAAAGCATTTTTTTATTAAACACATAAATTTTATTTATTTATTTATTTATTTAGAGACAGAGTCTCATGTTGTCACCCTTGGTAGAGTGCTGTGGCATCAAGAACCTCCAGCTCTTGGGCTTAAGTGAGCCTTATATTATACATTAGATATTTGCTATGATATTTTAGCCAACACATTTTTTGGCTAAATGCCTCAGCTTCCCAAGCAGCTGGGACTACAGGTGCCCAACACAATGCCCAGCTATTTTTTTTTTTTTTTGTTATTGTTGCAGTTTGGCCAGGGCTGGGCTTGAACCCACTACCCTCAGCATATGGGGCACGGCACCCTACTCACTGAGCCACAGGTGCCACTTACACATAAAATTTTTTTAAAGATTTTATGTGAGCAATTTTGCTAGAGATTCAAATACACTGTCCCAGCCGTGAAGCATCTTATAAACCAAAATTTACATGGAATTCCACATTTAGACATTCTTTGTCAATAATGTAATATTTAAACAAGGAAAGTCTCAACGTGGTCCTAAAATGTGCAACTTATTACATAATGTGTATACATATGCTTAAACTTAGTAATAAAAATTATCCTTTTTTGTATTTTAATTTATTATTTTTAAATTTTAAAACTATCGCAATGACAACAAAGGAGAACCATAAATCACTTTCCTAAACAATAGAAAGCACTTTTGTCCGATAGCATAGCATATCTCTATTTTATAATATATACATGATTCAGCCGGCTTGGTGGCTCGTGCCTGTAATCCCAGCACTCTGGGAGGCTAAGATGGGTGAATTGCCTGAGCTCAGGAATTAAAGACCAGCCTGAGCAAGAGCAAAACCCCGTGTAAAACAAGTAGCTGTGTGTTGTGGTGGGCATCTGTTATCTCAGCTACTTGGGAGGCCAAGGCAAAAGGATTGATTGAACACAAGAGTTTGAGGTTGCTGTGAGCTATCACGCTGCAGCACTCTACTGAGGGGAACAAGGTGAGATGCTGTCTCAGGAAAAAAAAAAAAACATGATTCCAACTTGATTTTAATTTTAGTGTTTTTAAAACATATTACGATGTGTTTATCTGTGTACCATTTATACTCACCAAATTATTTTATATTACTAAAGCTTTTTTTCTGCTTAGCCTATATAGATGAATGAGTTACTAAATATGTAGCCAAAAATTTTAAATATTAGGCTATCAAGACAAAAAATGTGTTGGCTAAAATATCATAGCAAATATCTAATGTATAATATATTGGGATGTATTTCCCACTTCAGAATCAGAAGCAATGGATGCTGTGATTTAGAGAATAAACAGTATGGTGGTGAGGGAATAGATCATTGAAAAATATGTAAGGACTAGACAGTAATCCACTCAGTGGAGCAGGCATCCTTGCTCGCCAGGTGTCAGTCAGCCACCCATAGAGTGAGTCCTCCATCTGAGTTCATTTCTAGTGTCTTACATCATTCATTTTCTGTTTTCGTTTGATTTTCTATTTGCCTTATTCTCTGTTGCCTATATTTGAAACTTTCTATTTTTACTCATTCAAAAAGTTACATGTTCTGTTACTAATATTTGATTTAGCTTCTACATTTTAATAGACATACTTAGCATACAAAATGAATAGGGATCATTACATTTATTATACATAAAATACTCATTCAACTTAGAGTACTTAAAATTAGATTTTCCCTTACAATAGATGCTATACTTGTGATGTGATTTGCTTGTATTTTGGTTTTGTATTACTGATGTGCAATGTTTGTTTAGAATTAACCACATATTTACTATCTTCTTCACTCATCGTTCCATCTGTACCTCAGAATTTTATGCCTGAAGAAGAGTATTTCAAACACATTTGCTTAAGTTCTATTTTTTGTTAATTCTATCTACTTTTTTTTATTTCACTTACATAGAATTCATATGGAAATGCAAAGGATTTAGAAAAACTAAGAAACATACAAATAGCAAGTTGAAACCAGAAAATAATTCTTATCAGAAACAGGATAATGATAATTTATACAGTGCAAAGAGAATGGACCCACACAACAAAACAGAGAGCTCAGAAACAGATCCACAGGGACAATCTGTTTCCAAATAGGCACTGTTCCCATCGGGTGACAGGAAAGATGGTCTTCTCAATAAACAGTTCTGGGGTATATTATTATCTATGTAACTTGGGATAGAATACATACCTAAATTTTAAGGATAAAATAAAACTTCTAGACAAAATTGGAGGAAAATATTTTTACAGATTATAGACAAATATATAGACTCCTCCTCCATTCCTTCTATTTCTTATACCTTCAAAGCCAGTGGCGTAGACTCTAAACCTCTCTCTCTTTCTTGGTCTTCTTGATTCCTTCTAAAGTCACTTACAATTATATTGGGCCCTCTGGAGAATCCAAGATAATTTCCCCATCTCGTAATCCTTAATCCAACCACATCTGCAGATTCCTTTTTGTCCTACCTATTCGTAGATTCTGGAATTTGGGATGTAAACATCTCTGGAGATACATTTTGGTCTCAAAAAATCCATGTGCATGTAATATAAAAAGGAAAAACTTCACTTCATCTTATTACAAAATGAATTCAAAGTCCAAGATTGCACTTAGGTTCATGATCTCAAATGCCCCAGACCTCCTCCTATCTAAATCAGGAATGGAGGGAAAACTGATATAATTGATCTTGGGTTAACATTCTACTGCACCTATAGCTGTGAAACTAGGAAATAAGTGACCAGGTCCAAAAATATAATGCTAGATCAGACAAGATATACAAGTTATAGACAATTTCCTTTCAAAAGGGACACAATGAAATGGGGGAGTCACTTGTCAAACAATTTTGAAATCAGGTCAGGCAGACAACACTAAATTTAAAGTTCTGGTAATAATCTGTGTTGCTTAGTTCTCTTCTCTGGCTTATGATTTTACCCTTGAATTTATTATTTTTAATGAAAAATATTATATATTTTAATTTGAGTGATTTTATTTACATATGGAATTTGGGTTATCTTAAAGCTTCCTCTTATTTTGTTTTCTGTTTCCTTTAAGCTGGCAATATTAATATTCACGAGAACCCCTAAGTCCCCTATCTATGTCAAATGAATGTATTCCATTTCACAAGGTGACTTCACAGATCTTTCTTGAATAATGCCTTCTCTTTTCCTGCCTTCTGTGCTAAGATGGCTGAGAATTCCCATGAAGCACATGGGTAATCCATTCAAAGAAACTTTTTGTGACTGAATGCTCTAAACCAGTGGTTCTCAACCTTCCTAATGCCACAATGTACTTTCATTCTTACAAAGGGGTTGTGACCCGCAGGTTGAGAACCGCTGCTCTAAACTTTTGGACCTTCCATGATGTGATTGTCCAGCCTCATGTTTGGCTTTCTTCAGAGAGCACACTTTCTTGATACTGAATCTCCTAATATTATCATCTTTACACTTTGGATAGAATGAAAATTCCTCCAATTGTTAAGTCATGGCTACTTGTATTTCACATCTCTTCATTCAAATTATCTATTTTCTGTAGCAAGAACATTTTTCTATAAGCATCAAAAAGAAACCAGGCCACATCTTCAACATTTTGCTTGGAAATCTCCTCAGCCAAATCGTCTGTTAGGAGTTCTCCCCTACATTGCTATGGATGTATCCATCTACGTAAGATGTTTTCTACTGTGCAGTGCAGATTCCCTTTTGTTCCATTTCTACTAGTACATTTCTAATTTCTTGTGAGCACTGATCAATGGTTACTCATGCCCATTTCCTCCCTTCCCTTCCCTTCCCCCCTCCCTCTCTCCTTTCCTTCTTTCCTTCCTTCCTTCCTTCCTTCCTTCCTTCCTTCCTTCCTTCCTTCCTTCCTTTCTTTCCTCTCTCTGTCTCTTTCTCTTTGCAGAATGCATGCTCTTTATTCTACACATGATAACTTCATTTAGTTTGTTGTGTTGAGTTTCCATATTTCTATGAACAGACTGTTTATGATGATAAAAGTATTCTCTAAAAACTACAGCGTCTTCCCTACCTATACCATGCTCCCCACTTCCTTCTGATTTCTCACCTAGCATAGTTGTTAACATTCATACTTTTTACTAACAATCTGTTCAAAGCAACCTAGGCTCTTTCTCTCATACTGTGTAAAATTCTTGAGTTTCTCCCAATCTCTTATCCTAAAGGCAATTCAGAATTCTTAGGTATTCGTTACAATAGCACCCCACATGCATGTAATGGAATCTGCGCCAATCTCTTATTGCTGCTGTAGCAAATTATTACAAATTTCGTGGTCTAAAAGAATGAATGGATTATCTTGCCCTTCTAGAGGTATAAAATCTTATTGATGTAATCAATGTGTGGGCAGAGACGCATTCCTTCTGCAGGTACTGGTAATAACAGACGCCTTGCGTTTTCCTGTCTCTAGATGTTGTCTTCTAGACGTGAGGCTCTGACGTCCATGTTCAAAGCTGGCAAAGCAGCATCTTCATTTGTCTCACTTTGTTGTCACATCTTTTCTGACTCTGACTTCAGGTCTCCCTCTTACAAAGGCCTTTATGATGAAGCCCAGGATAATTCTCCATGTCAAGATGCTTAACTCAATCATATATGTAAAGTCCATTTTACTATGTAAGTAGTATATTTGTAGAGTCCAACAATTAGAATCTCGACTGTATTTTTCTTGGAAGGGGTAACATTGCTCTGCCTACAAAAATGTATCATTGTTGAAATCATTATGAGTGAGAAAATAAATTCAAATTCATTAAAATTAAGGATTTCTGTTAATCAAGAAATTTTATGAGAACAAAAAGTAAATACCAAGACTAGGAAAACATGTACTTTTAATTCCTATACTTGATAAAAGATGAATATCCAGAATACATAAAGAACTCTCTCAAAAATAAAATATGGCCTAAAATGAGCAAATTATGAACAGATGCTTCAAAAGCATATTTTAAAATTAGAAATAAGCAAATAAAACTTAAGTATACATCATTAGACATCAGGGATGTGCAAATTCTTCAGCGAGATATTCTTACATACCCACCAACTAAGATGAAATTCAATGGTTTGAGAGTCAATACAAAATCTGGGACTTCCCTATTTTGACATTTTTTTTATCATGATATTTTTAATTTGTTTGCTTTTTGACAATATCATACTTAAATACCTTTTATCTTGATCACTGAGGTCCTTGAAGCCCCTCACATGCCTCCTTCATTTTAACCCTAGTCTCAGTGCTCCTAGAAGACACAAAAACAGAAAAACAACTGGCAATAGAGGTCAAAATCCTGGTTGCCTTTTGTGAAAGTGGCACTGAGTAGGAAGAAGCACCACAGAGCCTTTGTGTGCTACCGATAATATGATTGTGTAAGCCTGGGATGGTGGTTGTATAACTGTGTGAAAATTCATCAAAGTGCAAATTCTGTATACTACTTCAAGTATAATATAGTGCCTCAAAATAAGATGAAAATTGGCAAAAATTTTTCATCTCCAAATCTCAGTATTAAAAAACAAATTTTTAGAAGATGCCTAATATGTTCTTGACTTTGTTCTTATTTTCAGTTACCCATCCTATCCTATTTCTTCCTATTTAAGAAATCTCATAAAAGTTTTCCTGTTTCTTGGGACAGTGTGTAATTGTGTTCTTAGCTTTCTTTTACCCTCAGAAGGTGTAATTGGGGAGTTTTCTGCCTGCAGGCAATGGTCTCTAACAGACTGCAGAACATTGATGGGTTTCTGCAGTTTGTCTCATGTTCCCTGCTTCTTGCAAGGCCATGACAACCCAAACTCAAATTCTCTCAGGAAGAAAACTAATGTTAATGTTCTTGCTTTAATTTGTGCCTGATCCCTCATAGTTTTTGGTCTCTGAGAAGTTTAAAAAATGTATATATCTAACTATTACAGACTCAGGTGTATCCCCTTAAAATTCTTATACTGAAGTCCAACTCTCAGTAAAGTAGAATGGGGCAGCATTTGGAGGCAGAGCCCTGAAAGTAATTTAAAATAAATAAGGTCATATCAGCCCATATCCAATATACTTGTTGTTCTTCTAAGAAGAGGAAGAGACACTAGGGTTGCATATGTCCAGAGAAGAACCATGTGAGGGCACAGTGAGAAGGCGGCCATCTGCAGGCCACCTCCCTCAAAGGAGGGAGGTCTCAGGAGAAACCCACACCACCCACACCTTGATCTGGCACTCAGCTGCCAGAACAGGCACTCCATTGTTTATGCTGCCCAACCATAGAAATTTTTTTTTGTTGCTGCAGCCTTAACTAACCAATATTATATATACATATATATATATACACACATATACATATATATATACATATACATATATACACATATATATACATATATATACATATACATATATATGTACATATATATACATGTACATATATACATATATACACATATATATACACATACATATATATATACATATATATACACATATACATATATATATCACCAATTTTAGTCTTTTTGAATGAATGGATATTATCCAATAATCTAGTGATGAATTTAAAAGAAATCATGCATCCTCCATTGTGAAAAAATGTGTTTAGTGTCCAAACCTCATACTGTGATTCTGCTGAGGAAGCCAGACGTGGTTATTATGCAGGATGAGGAGGGAGGGGAGGGCAGCATTATCCACTGAGCACAGCAAGGGCCTGTGTACTGCTGTTCACTGATGTAGTAGCATAGTGTAAGACGCTGCCCACTGCCACTGTCATAGAAATAAATATAAATTAACACTTTCCAGAGTAGACAGTAAGATGATGATGGCAGTGTGCATTGATTAGGTATTCTATTTTTCCTCGGGCATACACAGTATATTTCCAATAAAGTAATAATATTACATTTTAAAAAATAACTCTAATTGCATCCAGATTTTAAGTGTTTTTATCTGTCATGCTTTATCAGCTAATGAAGAACATGACCATGACATACAAACTGAAACAAATAAAAAACATCTACCACTGGCTCCATCTTTCTCAAGGTAAACTAAATGAAATATCATTCAAAATACACATTTTTTACAACCATAATCATGATTTCAAGAGTAAAAAAAGAAAGGTACAAAAAGAGCTGTTGGTAGCTTGTCAATCAAATGCCAAACAGAGAGTGAGGAGCTAGAAAATAAAATACAGTTTCAGTGTTTTTCCCCGATCTGTTTATAAAAGATTAATGTGAGCAATGGAAAAGTAACATTTCATCATCAGGCAACTGTAAGTTATTTATTCCAGTCTAAGAAATAATGCCTTTCCCCCAGATTTCTTCTATTAATTACAAATGGTTGGTTTCATAAAACATTTTAACCAGAGACTGAGTCCTAAAAGTCAATTGTTTGTAGAAGATGAATTCTTCTTTAAAGAATGAAACTCAAGGTTGTCACCTGTCGCTCAAAGGAGTAGGGTGCTGGCCCTATATTCCAGAAGGTGGCAGGTTCAAACCCAGCCCTGGCCAGAAACGGTCAAAAAAAAAAAAAAATGAATGAAACTCAAAATTTTTACCCAATTCAGTGGCCATCTAGATAATTCTAAATCATTCTATATAGTTTTTAAAAGCTTTCAGTTTATAAAAAGTAAAATCAATAATGATTTATGCCCAATTTTTTATATAAATGTATGAAATCACAAGTGTGTTGATAATATCTGAGGTGAAGTGCTTTTTTTTTTTTTTTCAGTTTTCGGAACTAGGCACACACACAGAGTCATGTGTCACAGTGAGGATATGTCTGGAGAAATGCATAATGGGGGCATCGTGTTGTTGTGTGAAGGTCGTACCACGCACTTTCACAAACTCTACCACACACCGAGGCTGACTGATACAATCTGTTGCACCTAAGCTACAAACCTAGACAGCACATTACTGAATACTATAGGCAACTGTAAGACAATGGTAAATATTTGTGTGTCTAAAGATATCTAAATATAGAAAAGGTACAGTAAAAATACAGTATAAAAAAAATAGAACACCTGTATAGGACACATCCTGAATGGAGCTGCCAGGCCTGGATGTTGCCGTGGTGTGAGTCAGTGAGTGATGGTGAAGACATGGTTGTCTATACTACTATAGACGTTACAAACACTGTGTACACAGACATCACTAAAATTATAGTAAGCCTCTTTAATAATAAATTAACCTTGGTTGACTTTACAAAATCTTTAATTTTTTTAAACTTTGCCTCTTTTGTAAAAACATACTTTAAAACACAAACATTGTACAGTTGTACAAAAATATGTTCTCTTTATATATTATTTTTTCTATAAGCCTTTTTCTACTTTCAAAACTTTTAATTTATTTTTATTTCTGAACTCTTTTTCTAAAATTCAAGACAGAAATGTAACCATTAACCTAGGCGTACACGGGGTCAGAATCATCAGTATCACAGTCTCCCACCTCTACGTATTGTCCCCCTGGAAGGTCTTCAGGGGCATTAAGGCATGTGGCACTGTCATCTTCTGTGACAACAAAGCCAGAAGAAATTCCTGAGGGCCTGCCTAAGGTTATTTTACAGTTAACTTGTTTTGAAAATAATGATTAAAATGTACTGTAAGCACATAAACCAACAACATAGGTGTTTATTACCATTATCAAGTATAATGTACTATGTTTTTATACGACTGGTATAGCATAGTAGGTGTGATTACATCAGCATCACCACAAACACGTGCATAATGTGGTAGAGTATGACATTCTAATCCCTACGCTGTCACTAGGCTACAGGGCTTTTTTATCTCCATTATCATCTTATGGAATTATCATCATCTATGTATGTAGTCTATCACTGACCAAAATTATTTGGCATATGACTGTACATGTTTGTGCACATAAACACATACAGATAAGGGTATTTCTGGTTATTTTTCGGAAGTTAGAGTGAAAAATAAAATATGATCACTTTGTGACTAATATAATACTCTAGTATGGATTAATATAGTACGGACTCTATACTAAACAGAGCATGTTATACTCTTTCTGTTTTTCACCTGATGTGAACAGGTGATTGTGTATTGTATTCACACAGTTGTGCTTGTAGGAAAATGGCCCACCCAAATTAAATAAGAGCTGGGGAGTAGGTAGGTGGTAGAAAAATTGGATTGGAATTAATAGTTATTATCAGTTTTACAGTAGACTCAGATAAGTATACTTCCCTTGTTCCAAAGTCACAATGTAATTTTTTAACTCAGCTGTCAGTCAAATGTTTTCTGATTATAATACAAATTACAACTTTTGTATTGGTGCCAATTTGAAATATAATACAGAATAACAAGAGAGCATACACATATATACATATACACAGTAATAATTCCATAGCATTTTCTTTGAGATTTCCTATCCTGCTGATTTAAAAACCTGTTTCATTTGTGATGAACTTAAAATCATAACTTCACAGAACTAATCTACAATTATAGATACTTACCATTACATGTAGGAAACCAACGTGTTTAGTGCCATCACTGTTTATTCAGTGTAATGTTACCTGGTGCAAAAAGAAACCCCTACACTGAAGTGGTTCAATACAGTAATTGAATCATTGCCTGTTTCAGTGGCCAATGAGCTTCTAGTGGTTTGCAGCAAAGATGGAGTTTGATGACTTCCCCTCTACCCAGAAAAGGAAACAGCCATCTTCAGTGCTTAACCTGGAAAGTAGTTTTATGTATGAACGTTCAGTTGATCAAGCAGTGAGGTGAGGGTAGGAGGGATTAAGTCTACCTCTCATCAGCCTCTGTGTAAGCATGAGAGTCTGATCCTTAATGCCATGTAAGGATTCTATCACTACATACTGGTGATTGAACTCCACCAAAGGGAAAGAATGTGTGTGAGCAGGAGAAAGGCTCCCTGAATGACTAGCCATTTCTAAGCAATAAATATAGTCTACAGAAAGGAAATTCCAATTCTTGTTAGACAGTTTCTTCCATAATCTGTCCTCCATTTTATAAATATATTTACCTGCTTTTCTTTTGTTGCCTAGAACACACTCAAGCTCACTCAAAATCCCATTCAATCCCTGCAGCATCGATACATTCCAGGACACATCACTGTCAGTTCCAGATGGGTTTGCCTACACTCCAGTAAATTCTGAGCTGAAATATACCTCCCTAAAGGAACTGACGGTATGAAACAACAGCAGTGAAATTTTTCAACCAAAATGAGAAAAATGCAAGACACATTAACACTTTTTCATTCCCAGAATGTATGAAATGTCATGAATTGGACAGTTAAAGCCTCTGCCTTGAAAAGGAGAAACTTCCAGTTTACATTTACTTCAAGTGTCTGTAACCTGTAACCACACCCATAGTTCTTTCCTTGGGATAATTATTTGTCAGGGTCCCGCCCCTGGGACATGGTCCACTGAGACCTGTGGAACTGGTGGTGACTGACTGAAGAAATATAAAGTTAGAAATGATGAGAAAGAAAGAGACATAGAATAGAATTTTCAAAGGTGGAAACTCAGGGGACCACTGTCCATTGGGGGGGGGGTGTTCCAGTGATGGACCCTAGCGTCTGTTTCATTCAGTTTTTATTGATGGTTATTTGCCCAGAGGGTAAACTGTGGGAGGGAAAAAAGATACCAGCAGTTTCTCTGAGTGAGCATATCAGCTCCTATTGCTCTTGTTTTTCTTTTTTTTTTTTTTTAAATTAAATCATAGCTGTGTACATTAATGCAGTCATGGGGTACAATGTGCTGGTTTTATATACAATTTCAAACATTTTTATCAAACTGGTTAACATAGCCTTCATGGCATTTTCTTAGTTATTGTGTTAAGACATTTATATTCTACATTTAGTGAGTTTCACATGTACCATTGTAAGATTCACCATAACTGTGGTTTTTATAATCATTAACTTTAAGGGTCTGAGCAACCTTAAGAATTGGGAACCTGAGCCTTGTGTGGAGGCATCCTCCTGTCTGAGGTCACACACACAGATTCCTAGGGTTAAACTCCAGTAGTTCTCTGTGGAGTGAAACACCACTGGCTTCAGTCAGCTCTAAAGAATTTGTGGGAATTTCCTCTCATTACCACCAGAGGGTCTTCCTCTGTGATAAGGTATATAAACTAAGGTGACCAGATTTTAACATTGGTAAAGCGGGACACCATGGGGGGGCGGGGCCTGATAACAATGCAAACTTTGATAAGCAGTTCTCAATAATCAGTTCTTAACAATTATTTGTTATTATTAAAGTTTAACATTATAAAATTAACAAAAATGATATAAAATGCATATCCTGGTGAAATAGCCACATGACAGCTGAAGACTGTATATTCTCTTCCTGTTCTCCCATGTTCCCTAGCTTTTCGTGCATTCTTTCCAAAACTCAGTGCTTTTTAAAAACGCTGCAGGACGCAGGACAAATTGTTAAAAATCAAGACTGTCCCACAAAAAGCGAGATGTCTGGTCACCTTACTCTGGGGGGTGTGTGTGTGTGTATGGGGGGCTACTTGTTTGTTCTAGACAGTTTGGCTCCTTCTGAGGTAATTGTCCTTGCCTAGAAGCAATGAGGGAGCCAGTCTCTTTCTGATACCTTGCCCAGGAGGGGAGTAGGGAGTATACATTAGTCTTTTCATTTCCAAATGAAGTTACATTAACCTCTTCATTCCCAAATGAAGTTTCATTAACCTTTTCAGCAGCCGTAGATTCCCTTCCCATTCTCTCACTGTTCCCTAGCTTGTCATGCATTCTTTCCAAACATCAGGACTTTTTAAAAACACTGTAGGATGCAGGACAAATTGTTAAAAATTGGGACTGTCCCACCAAAAGCGGATGTCTGGTCACTTTAAGCCCTCCTACCTTTATTTCAGGACTCAGCTAGTCCCTTGCTCTCCGCCCCAGCCAAATGCAAATCTCCACAATGGGTATCTGCTTTGTCTGATTACTGGGCAAGAAATGGTCTCCTGAATGTATCTTTGCAGCCTTGCCATAGCCTCTTCTTTGGCCATGTTTCCTCAGAGTGTTCACAGACCCAGCAGGGGTGTTTGTAAGCTGTATCCCCAATAGGCCAGCGTTCTAGGAAAAGCAGGATACTTGCTCAGATAAGAAATCTACGAGTAGCTAGTTTAAACACAAAATAGTTGACTTTTCTTTGTTCCAGCTCACTCAGCTTACTTTTTAATTTTTCCCTTTTTTCTGGGGGTGTTTTCCCTTGCCAAGAATGGAGTCTTCAGTCTCCATTCTGCCTGCAATTACTGAGATTTGTTAATTTGCCACCTTGGTCTAAAACCTTACATTCTTAAGTTACAGAAGGCTAATTTGAAGCCTAAAAAAATAAGTTTGGATGGAAAGATAGAAACCGTAGTCTGAACTTAGGGTAGGGATGAACTTATATATAACAGAATGATGAATAGAACATGACTGCTCAAAAATGTTTTTACAATCTTAGCTCAGACTGGCTCTATGAAACTTAGCTTTTTGAACACTTTGGATTTGAAACTTTGAGAATCTTTTCTGTTCATTCAAATGCTGCTCTTGATCGAACAATCATTTTCTGAGTTTTTCTCTTTCTTCAGGTATTTCAGCCATAATACATCAGAATATGTTACTGTAGAAATTTATGTTTTTTTAAAATCCAGTGTAACATGAGACAGAAAAGAGCCTCAGTCAATAAAGACTTTGCAGTGCTGTAATTAAAGCAGAAATAATAATATTTTAAATATTCTTTAAAAAAAATAAGTACATGTTTTGAAATGGTTTAGAAAACAGATATTTTCTTTGGTAAATGTAGAAGTTCATTTAAGTTTTTGGTAAAGGTGTTTTGATGGAAATGGGTTCAAGGAAGTATTGAGGTAGTAGGCTGTGAAGCAAGGCACAGACGTCTCCAGTTCTGTCTGAGCTACACCACAGACTGTGAGGACAAACTGAGTGAAGAGGATAAAAGCAGGCTGAAGGGGAACCACATGCAACTTTATATTTTTTTCTTGTATTCATCATTGCAAATGTTTTGTTCAGACAGTTTCTATCACTAGGTGGTTCAAATATAAACATGATAGGAAATAAAAAATTATTTAATGTGTTTCCTGCATTATATTGAAAAACTCTCCTAGTCACCATGTGTATATTAGAAAATTTGCATAACAGAAACACATGTCTTAACAGAACAGAATCAAAAGCTGTTGCAAAAACAGAACCCGGTGAGCAGCAATCTGTACTCTATTAACATTGTGCTTCCAATGCCTCCCCCAGCTATTGGCACTATGAAAGCTAAATCTGTCTTCGGAGTTACAGCAAGAAATAGTTTTAACAAATGCACAACCTGACTATCCTTTCCCCAAGCCTTTGATAAATATTTCTTCACCACCTGCTGTGTGTATTGGTAAGCACTTCTGATAATTTCTGTTAAGAAGCATGACACAGGCAAATTGTAACCAACTCCAAATTTTCAGTGGGTTAAAATTTAGAAATACTTACTGTGCTTTTAAAATTTGAAAGTAACTGCTTGTATCAATATTAGAGTGGGTAATTTCTTCTTTTCAAATGTATGCAGGGACCCAGGCTGAAGGATGGCACTCTGTCCTCTTAGTACATATATTCAAAATCAACTCAGTGTCTACATTCGGCTTCCAGAAGAGCAAGGCAAAATGGAAAAGGTAAATTTTCTTTTACTCATTTCAACCTTTAAGTGAATATCCTATCCCTTTCACTTTCATGCTATTGGCTTAAGTATCAATTGAGGTCAGACAAGTAAGTTAGATAACTCATGCTAGAAAAAGTGAGACATACCTCACTGCCAAATATCACTATGGTCACTTTTGAAATACTCCCCTTGCTAAGATATGCACCAATGCCAGTGCCTAGTCCATACACCAAAGCAGGTCTGGAACTCTTTTTCTGGAATGGCCGTCAGAGCTGTCATTGTACAAAGCCTGACGATTAATGTGGTGAGCTCATGCTGGCAAAAGTGCTTTGAAGGGTGGATTAGGCACTGGTGTTAGCTCATAGCTTCCCAACGGGAGTACTTCAGAGATGACTGTGATATTCAGCAATGGGGTATATAGCACTTTTTCTAGTACGAGTTTGCAAAATCAATTGTGTGACCTTGTATAATCTCATCCATATTGAAATATGGCTAAGAAATACAGTCTCTTGTAGGACAGCTACTTCAAAACCACATTTAGATACAATGCAGTAGGAGAAATATTTTCTCCTATTTGCTCAAACTCTACTTGCTCTGCTACTGGGGAGCACCCAAACTAGCCTGCTCTGGGAGTTTGACCTTGTGGAAAATAGGAATCCCTGGGATAAAATGTAGAACATTCTGTTCTCGGGAAGGCAGGAGCAATGCCTGGGCTTCCTGGGCAGATCTTGTCCATCTGAAGATGCTGCCCTCTGCAGGAGGGACAGGAGAAAGGCCTGGGCTATTCTGAGCAGTTCCATCCTCTCTCAGGATGTTGCCTTCTACAGTTATTCTGAGAATTATGGGCAAAAGTTAGGGGGAGGAGTAGGTCAGCCAAAATCATCCAAGAACCGTCCTGCAGGCTGTTGAATGCAGCTTAAGTCATAATCACAAGAGACTAGAAGTAACCAAGAAAACCTTCATTGCAAGAGTGAATACACTGAAATACAACCCGGCAATGGAATGCTATGCATCCGGGGTAAACATGAGCTGCTGATTCACAGAACAGCATAGACACATCTCAAGTGTAGGTTACTGAGTGAAAGGTTATACACAGCATGATGCTGCACATTGTAGAATCTGAAAAAGCCAAACTCTAGGGATGGGAAGCAAATCTGAAGGGTAGGGGATGGGTAATGGCTGTCTACAAAGAGGATGAAAAGGAAATTGTTAAGATATAGGAACTGTTATGGGGTGGTGGATAGTAGATGCAAGACTATGTGCATATTTGAAAACCCACTAAACTGTGTATGTAACAAGAAGGGAAACTTGAATGTGTGCAAACTCCAGGACAAAGACATAATACCCAGATGGGCCACAGCCATGGAGACACAAACTCAACTAGGATGTTGAGGAATTCCAGCATACAATACATATTCTTTTATAAATGTATAAAAAAATACTAAAGGGTTGAGGTATAACAAGAGATGACCTAAGTAACTGTGGAAAATAGTGTCTTGACCAGAAACCATAAGATTAACAGCAAAGATAACTGAACATAAGACTTTGGTACAGTTGACACTATACTTGGTATTTTTATGAGGATACAAGTTAACAATTTTAAAATTTATTTACATGACTTAAATAAATCAATAAATGGGTGGTAGATTGTGGGAGTCAAGTTTCTTATTCTCAGAGCAAGAAGTTACAGATAATGAATTATATCTTCATTCAGTTAGAATTATCCCCATAACACTGAATTTAAGTTAAAGGCAACGGTATGACTTCCTGCTTAGCTTAGTATGAGAACAATTAGATGCAGAAACAATTATAAATGTGTATGTTGTTTTAGTTTTCTATTGATAATGCAACAAATACCATAAGCTGGGTAACTTAAAGCAATGTAGATTTGATACCTTAAAATTCTGGAATTCAGAAGTTTAAATAGCTCTCACTGTGCTAAAACCACAGTGTTATCAAGGTTGTGTTCCTTCTGGAAGTCGAAGGGAGGAGGCCCTTTCATTTCCTACATTCCTTGGCACCTTTTCAAAGCAGCAACAGTCAGTTGAGTCTTTGTCAATCTGTATCACTCCCAGTGACTCTGCAGCTTCCCTCCTCACTTACCAAAATGCTTGTGATCACCTGGGCTCACCCAAATAATTCAGTTTAATCTTCCCATCTCAGGGTCAATAATTAGCAGCCTTGACTCTGTGTGCAATCTTAATTCCTCCTTATCAGGCAACACAACATACTCAAGGCTCTGGGAGTTAGAACATGGAAATATTTGGGGAAGCTGTGTTTCTGCCTGCAGAATGTGTACACATAGGTGAATAAACATTCATAAATTATCTTGGTCTGCCCACCAGGAGGATCTAGGGAAAATAACACTCCAGTAGCAAGGAACACACCCAACACACAAATCTTGGTTTCTAAAACAGATCTTATTTTCTAAATACCTGAAAGACATCCATCAATTTTAGCTAAAATAAGTTAAAGAACGAATAATTTAAGCAACATAGTACTATGTTGCTTAAATTATTATATTTATTTAATAATATTTATTAAATATTATATACATATATAATCTAAAGTATATAATAAATGTACATAAATTCAAGCTGATAAAATAAATTATTCAATATATGTAAGAGAAGAGAAAATATATTTTACAGACTATCCTAAATTAATGTATGTGGATATTCTCCTCTATTAAGAGGGAAACTTAATTTCCCCACAATCCACTGAGGAGCAAACTGGACTAATCAGTCTATTCCAAAGAGTACAGACAGCATGGGAAGGAAAGACAGTAACTTTAAAGTGGAGGGACTTGGCTCTACAAACGTAAACCAATCACCAAAGTTATAATGACTATTGATGAATAGCAGGGCATTGTGGTGGGTGCCTGTAGTCTCAGCTACTCAGGAGGCTGAGGCAAGAGAATCGCCTAAGCCCAGAAGGTGGAGGTTACTGTGAGCTGTGTGATTCCACGGCACTGTACTGAAGGTGATAAAGTGAGACTCTGTCTCTACAAATATATATATATAACTATGGACGTCATGAAGATATCAGGTAAATTCTGAAATGATGAAACAAAAGAAGACTTTACCTCTGTAATATTCTTTCCCAAAACCTATAATCCAAGTCTATTATTGATTAAAAAGGAATCCTGTATGGCCAAGTACACTGGCTCATGCCTGTGATCCCAAGCACTTTGGGAGGCCAAGGCAAGAAGATAACTTGAGGCCAGGAGTGTAAGACTAGCCTAGTGATCTCAGCGAGATTTTATCTACATTTCTATTTTTCAAATCCACTGGGCATGTGGTATGTACTTGCAGTGTCAGCTACTGAGGATGCTGAGGGAGAAGGATCACGTAAGCTCAGGAATTTGAGGTTACAGGGAGCTGTGATGAGACCACAAAATTGCAGCAAGAGTGAACAGAGCTAGATATATGTATAGCGAAAGACACCTATAAAATACTGTACTTGTACTTTTGAAAACTGTTAATGTCATATCAAGCAAGAAACTGCCACAGACTAGGCAAGCTCATGAACCGTGACTACTGAATGGAATGTGGGATCCGGGAACAGGAAAAAGATATTCATTTAAAATCTAGTGGAATACGAATAAAGCGTGGTGCTCAGTTTTTCAGAAAGGCTCGTGTTTTCTTGAATTTAAATAAGTTAAAATGTTCTTGTATATGGAAACTTCAAAAATGTCCTGAAGATCATAGGATAATTTAGAGGAGACATAAAAATAATATTGAAATAAATAGCAGGTAATAACTGGAGCCATACCAGCAAAATAACATATTTATAAAAGTTCATATAAATAGTAAGGTGTAAGCAAAAGCAAAACCCACACAGATTACTAAACAAGCAAGAGGAGGGAGGGTGATTGGCGGGATCTCCCCTAAGGTGCGCATGTGAGGGTGTTCAGCACAGCCCTGGGGGAGGGGCTCGACTATAAGTTGAACTTTATCTTAGAATTGAAAACAATGTAACCTAAAAATTTGTACTGTCATATGAATTTGAAATAAAAAAAAAGTTTGGGAAATATTGGGACTAAAAAATAACATACAGGAACAAACCCAAGTGCACAGATATGGCTGTATTCATTTTGTGAGGCGTAAAAAAACCCTGAGACTTGCTGTTTTATAAATAACAGAAATTTATTTTCTCACTGTTCTGAAGGCTAGGAAGTCCAAGATCAAGATGCTGTTATCTGGCAAATGCTCTATAAGGGCCCTCCAGACCTACTCACCTCTTAAAGGTCCTTAATGCCAGTATAATGGCAATTAAATGTCAAAATGTATATTGAGGGAACAAACTTTTAAACCACAGGAATGATTATAATTATACTTCTTATCAAGAAGGAATGAAAGAATTATTTTTAAAAGCTGGGGGATAATTAATTGATAATTACTTCAAAAATAACTGCTTTATCCATACCTCAAGTAATAGGAATATCACACAAATTAAATATTTAAAATCTAGATAGAAAATGTATATGCAAGTTAGTTAAAAGTTTCTATTTAAAATATCTATCTCATTTGAGTCAAAACACTTGTTAAACTTGGCTCTTAAGAGTAAGAATCATAAAGTCACCAATGACAACAAAATAAAAAGGATATATTCTATGAACTAGATATACTACAGACTGGCGAACTATTATCAATCTAAATATTTGCAGCTGTTTTGTACAACAGAGAAGGTATAAAATAGGCATATATTGTGAACAAAGCTACCGAATAATTAACAGGTATTAAACACGTCTTTTATCAAGTCAGTCTAAAGATGAGATAGATAATTCTGGAGAAGCAACAGATGACAAGTGTTTCAAATTATTTCAGTCCCATTACTAATCAATTTAATTTATTTAAAAATAATGTTGTGGAAGAACTGGCAAAAACTGAAAGAATACTAATGCCCCTTGACTGTTTACGATGGAATATACGAGGAAGGTCATTCTCTTTTTTGCTGTTAAAAGTATTTGATAAAAATTTCTTTTGTCTCCCCTCAGGTTTATTCAGGTCTAATTGGGAAAATAAAACCTGTATTTAATTAAGGTATACAAGGTGATAGTTTGAAATATATGTGCTTTGCCAAGTGAGTATCACAATAAAGCTAATTAACATGCCCATTGTCTCATATAGATACTTAAGCCAGAATACTTAAACTTGGCACCCCAGGGAAATGTTAAGCGTATAGTACAATGTTATTCACTGTAGTAGTCCTCTCTTTCCCAAATTTCTGGTGGATTCCTGAGAATGTGTATAGCCCCAAACCCTATATGTATTATGTTCTTTTTCCCATCCATACATACTTATTATAAAACTTACTTTATAAATGAGGCACAGTGAGAGATTAACAACAATAATGACAAAATAAAACAATTACAAAAAACACTGTAATAAAAGTTGTGTGACCATGACCTCTTTCTCTTTCTCTCAATATCCTATTGTACTGTACTCACCGATTTTCAGATCACAGTTGACAACAGGTGAGTAAAACCATGGAAAGCAAAACTACTATAGTGGTCCCCCCCTTATCTATAGTGGACACACTGTGCATTCAGGATCCAGAATTTATTGACCTTATAAATGAATGTTTATACCTTTTGACAAAGACCTTCACATTTCCTCCATCCTCTCTATCTATAGGAACCACCATTCTACCCTCTGTTCCTATGAGCTGGACTGTTTTACATTGCATGTATAAATTAGATCATTTGCAATTTATCTTTCTACGTCTGAATTATTTCACTTAGTGATCTCCACGTTCTTTCATGATATCACAAATGACATGATTTCTTTCTTTAATGATGACTAAGATTACAGAATGCTATGAAAATAGATAAAAGAAAAAGTAAAAACTGATCAACACAGGCAAAT
>NW_003852428.1:7970746-7977692 GCF_000181295.1 Otolemur garnettii | reverse complement strand
GAGTAGCTGGGACTACAGGTGCCTGCCACAAAGTGTTGCTAATTTTTCAGTTTTTAGTAGAGACAGGACTCTTTGTTCAGGCTGTTGTCCAGCTCTTGAGCTGAAACCATCCTCCCAACTCAGATTCCCAGAGTGCTAGGATTATAGGTGAGAGCAATGGTACCCTGCCAGTACAAATTCTTTGGGGAAATGTAGGGGTACATATCAAAAGTATTTAAAAATCATACAAAATATGTATATTCAACCTGGGAACTGATAGTAAGGAGAATATTAGGCAAGTCTACCAAAAAAAGTGTAAGAATTATAATTTTTAGGCTAGTGTGTAAGCAGTATCAATGAAGGGTTTGAATATTCTGCAGTCATTAGGAGACTGGTTGATATGAATCAGTGGGATGATTTCTTCATGTCCTCTAGGTAGACTATTTGCCTCCACAATGTTTTGCTAGATATTTGTTTCTGTTTTTATTGTAAACTATAATATTTTCAGAAATTTCTCTTTAAGGCAGCAGTGAATATAGTGAATATTTATGACAGCATGCATACCTCTTTTAGTCAGTAATGTATATTAACTCCCTGCAATTATTATGCACCCCAGAATTCTTCTAGCCTCTCCTATTACTAATTTTAAATATTTATCAGAATTCTTGAGTATACATCTAAGTAGTGTACTCACTGTTATGTCCCATGATGACTATAACATATTATCCCTGATTTCATGTCTTAAAATCAAGTTTCTTCTCTTACAATGGGGGTGATGGCAGATTGCAAATCAAGTTGTTGCCAGGACGGTCTCCCTTTTGAGTGCCCAGCAGAGAATCCATCTTTTGCCTCTTGTAGCTTCCAGCAGCTATCAGCCTTCATGGGTACATGGCCACATCACAACAATCTCTGCCCCCATCTTTACTTTACTTTCTCTTCTGTAACTGTGTAGAAATTACTTCTGTTTTTATCTTATTAGAGTATAAGTGATTACATTTAGGACCCCCACGGATAAACTAGGATAAAAAATACAAGATTCTTATCTTAAGCTCACCTTTTTCCATGAAAGATAATAAAATTAACTCTCTTCCCATAGGTGATAATATTTATAAATTCTGGAGATTAGGAATCTACGTACTTTTGGGTCCACCATTCAGCCGACCACCATAAGAGTATTCTTAGATGAGAGTAAGTGAAAACTAATGAGTAGAATTCTCATTTTGAAAATAATCTATGATCTGATTCTGTTATATACTTTACCTTATTTAAATATAAAACATTCATAGCTTTTTTTAAAAAATCAATTTAGGGAACAAACATCTAATTTTTGACTCTATCATGAAACGCAGTCATTTTCCTCTGCACTCCTTTAGGGACTCAAAATACTAAGCCTCATCTTTTTTGCAGCCCCCAACCGTAATTCTCTCCTCCTCAGCGAGGCATTGTTAATGCTTAAATGAGCTGCCTGTATCTTCTCCATATCTGATGCTCTTCTCAATGTAACATTTTGTCACTTCCCAGAGGCACAGTGCAAGCAATTTATTTTGCTTTGAAATAGTCACTCTAAACGAAGCCAAAACTTGTCACAAGTTGAAGGCAGAAGACAGAAGGATGCTTTAAAAGTGTGAGGTGAGCCAGGGGGCAAGATGGGAGAGTAAAAGGGCACAGGCTTTGAAGTCAGACAGACCATTAACTGGGGACCCTTGGGCATTATCCAGAGGTTCTCAGGAGCTTTCGTTTTCACCACTGTAAAATCGATGTAATTATCAAGGCAATGCACATGGCTGTTACAAAGATGCTCCCATTCCTCATACGTGTATAAATATTGATTACTTAACATGACTGAGCTGACGTTTTTATATAGCCTAGCATAAAGCTAAGCATAAAAATGCCTTTTTTAAAAAGAAGTAGCCATTTTACCATTATTTTATTAACTATGAGATAGAACATTCTTTATGAACTATGAGATAGACTATTCTTTATCATGTTACTAAAATCTTCCAAATTTCAGGGACAGAGCAGAATAAAGATAATCTTTCTTGTTTATGCTGCCAATCCAGTGTTATTTAATATGTTAAAAAGTCCACCTTTTCTGTGGTATGAAGGAGGAGGCATTACAAACCCCTTCCATGAGGTACATTCTTGTGAGTATAAGCGAGAGTTAGGTATGAGATAGGCAGACTTAGGAACCTTGAAGAGAGAATGGTACAAGCCAGCCACTTAGTGTTCCTGGGAGGGGCAGCCTGCACCTGCCCTTCCCAAAGAATAGAAAAAATTAAAATCCCCTAAAGGCCAAACAAGAAAAGCTAAGAACACCCTGTCCAGTATTTAGGTGAGGCAGCAAAAACCTACATGCAGAGTGTGGTGATTAGAAGAAACTTTTCAGTGAGCAAAGTAACTAGGAATCCCCATCCCCACCTCTGCCCTCTGTGCTCACGGGGACCAATAACCAGGAGCTGTCTCAAATTTGCAGACCCAGTCAGAGTGCCCACCAATAACCAGGAAGCTTCCCTCTTGGGACCTCCTCCTCTGTGCCAGAGTTTTCTTTTCTTTTTTCTTTCATCACACTCTGTCCCCTGGGTACTGTGCCAATGGCATCATAGCTCACAGCAACCTCAAACTCTTGGGTTCAAGTGACCCTCTTGCTTCAGCCTCCCCAGTAGCTGAGACTACAGGCACCAGCAACAACACCAGACAAGGTCTCAGTCTTGCTCAGACTGGTCTCCAACTCCTGAGCTCAGGCAATCCACCTGCCTTGGCCTCCCAGAGTGCTAGGATTACAGGTGTGAGCCACTGCATCTGACCTTTGCTTGCTTTCTTCTTAATAATTTCTCTTGCTTTCACTTACTTGTAGC
The DNA here is from genome assembly GCF_000181295.1 of Otolemur garnettii. Taxonomy (NCBI): domain Eukaryota; kingdom Metazoa; phylum Chordata; class Mammalia; order Primates; family Galagidae; genus Otolemur; species Otolemur garnettii. The sequence continues at coordinate 7,974,858 of NW_003852428.1, read as the reverse complement.
CTGTGAACTCATTCTTTGATTCCAGAGACCCTGAACCCTGGAGGAAAAATGTAACACAAGTATCAGAAGTATTAAGATTATGTCTTAAACTGTAATGTTCTTTAAATTTTCTACCACCAGATGCAAGGCAGGCTCACTGTTAACAGTGCCCTCCCTAATGGTGTACAGCCTTCCTATTGATAGTATAGAGAAAAGGTGTCAAAGAAACGTCCGTGGATCTTGGAAACAGTCTACCTGGGATGAAACGACGACACAGCTGCTATGTGCAATGAGCCCTTTGGGTAGTCACTTTAGTAACGTCTGCCTCAGTTTCCTCAAATGACAACTGCAGCTGATGATGACAGGTGGCATCGACCTAAACATTTATTGTTAGAAACAAAATGATCCAATACATGTGAAAGCTTGGAGAGTAATGCCTCAATATCATATTATGGAATCTACCCCTGAGGGATTTGTGCATGACACATGGTGAAGCAAACTGCTGCTGTTCCAGAAATAAGGCCAACAGAAGGCGCTATCTTCATCTCTTCAACATCACCAGAAAAAAAAAAAAGATTTGCATTGCACTTTGGGGGAATAGAGCAGTAATAGTTTGTTGTTAATGACTGATAAAAGGTCACAACTTTGCAAAGATTTTGATATTATACTGAAATTTTATTTTGAGGTGAATCCTAGTTACGGTGAATCCATCAGCCGTAGTTTGTTTAATATTTTCACTATAAGATTTTCCATCGTGCATTAATTTATAAATCCTAGGTCTCCCCTCTTAGAATGTAACCCCCTTATAGTCTTTTTTTGTGTATCTTATTTTCTTCTGTACCCTCTGAGAAATGCAGAACTCTCAGAACATAATGATTATGTTAAACCTCTCATTAACTCATGATCAAACTCAAGCATGGCTTCTGGAAGCCTGAGTTCAGATCCCTAGGGTGAGCCCAGTTTCCCCCTGAAAATGCCTGTCTGAGAAAACCCCAACACAAGAGAATTTACTTTTTGTTCTCACTTCTTTCTGACCGCCCTTTCTTTAGAACAATTGCAAACATGCTTTACAGTTATGAATATTTCTCCTATCCCTTTGAGGTGTATTGCTATCTTCTATAACTCAGAGGTGTCTTTTTCAAGGACCTGAAAGCCGTTCCTTTGAAATCCAATTAATCATCTAGAATGAAAGGGTCTCTGTCCCCCAGTCTCTTTAAGAAGATAGAATACTAACTTCCAGCTAGCAGACGCAGATGGCCTAATTGCATTTACACTGACCAATTTTTAGTAATTTTTCACTTTTCTGCCTCTGCCTGCATCCCAAAACGCCTTCCTTCCCACTCTCCCTATACAACACCCAGTTCCCTCTTTGCACATGCCAATGACTACAGTCCTTTCCTGCTGTCAGTAGTTACTGAATACAAATTATTTTCATTGATTTAACTGATGTCCAGTTGTGCTTATCTTTGAGACTACCTCCTAGAATAATGGCTGACATATATATCAATCAATATTTTTGGATTAATGAATCAATAAGTGCGTTGGTCTTGCTACTTATTTGTCTTCTACGCTAATAATCCACCCTTAAAGTTCTCCCCAGAAGAATTTACTTGGTTTGGTCATTTCTGAAACTTGCCAGACTGTTTGACTCATAGGATTATCATTTTTCTTCTTCTGAAATGATGGATGGCCACCAATGCCAACTGCATTTCTTAAAGACAGAGTGATGCATGGGTAATCTACTTTTGATTGAATTTCTAAATGTTTTTTAATCAAAGATTTATTTGGTTTCCTTTAATGGGAGATGAAAGGTGAGTAAATTATATGTTTTATCAAATTAAAATTAAGTTCATGTGGGGTACGTTTCACATGCAGGTAAATTAACCTGTTTTAAATGAATAGTTTTGATAAATGTCTAAAGTTGTATAACCTCCCTCATCACCATAATCAAGATATTGAATATTTTCAGCACCCCAAACCAAAATGTTCCCTTGCATCCCTTTGTAGCTGGACGTCCTCCTGCTCATACCCGCTAGTGGCAAGCACTAACACAGTCTCAAAGTCTTGCCTTTCTGCATCATATAAAAGAACTCAGGGAATTTTACCCTGAAATATGACTCCTTGGTATAAAGAGTCTTTGGAATTAATGGCTCTTCGAGGTCAGCAGGTGTCTGAAGGAGCTTTCCTTCTATCTCCATAAAGGCCAGAAGTGCCCAGTAAGAAGAAAAGTTATCCATCCTTTCCACTGTTATCTCAGTGTCTTTGGCAGGAAAGAATAAGAATGAAAACAGACCTGCTCTAACTCGTTTTAAAAATAATGTCTGTCTATAAGGTTCATTTAATTTATAAAGAAAAATGGGCTTTTCTCCCATTTACAAGTCAATCTGTTTCCCCCCATCTATTCAATCTTTGGAGTATCACTCCCTTGATGACCTATTGCCTGTGAACACAAGCACCTACATTCCTCATTTCCCTCTGCCCTCTACAATGAGGGTGATGCAGCTCCCTCGGCTCAGGGCTGGACACAGACTAGATTTTCTGAGCAGGCTTGTAAATGGCTTTGATCAAGGTTCCACCTAAGCCACTACTCCCCAGAAAGGACAGAGTGCCCCAAATATGACCACATTCCTACACAATGCGCAATCAAGTTTTAAAATGCACTTCTGCTCACAGGCCTTTGGCACCAAGGACCGTGATGCATATTTTAGACATACATTCTAGTTCCCCAAACTCCCCTGCCTTCGGCAAAGGAGAAACTGCATATAAACCCCTAGACAGAGAGCCCAAATCAGCAACCCAACTTGGCACCTCCTGGGTTATGCCAGAGGTTTTGTTTTGCTTCTTCTCATATCTATAATAAAATCTGTCCCATTGCTTATTCATGGTGGTCCATGAATTCATTCCTTAACTTCCCAGAAAAATTCTGGTAACAAGGGTACAAAGGCTTCTGGACCCCGCTGCAATATTGGGCAATCACTCTCTGACCCTTCCAGTGCACACACTCAATGAATCTTCAATCCTTTTCTCTTGTTAATCTGCCCTACTCTGAGGCTATCTTTTAGCAAACCATCTGAGGAGGAGGTGAAGGGGAAGTTGTCCCTTCACCCCAACACACATCAGCGGAATTTGTACACGATGTCAATTACACCTTCATTTCAATTATCTTTTGTATTTCTGCATTCCAAATGGTTCATGATTCTCTGACTTAATTGGAATTTTATATGTGTGTGTTGTTGTTATGACTTTTTTTTTTTAAGAGACAGAGTGTCACCCATGGTAGAGTGCTGTAGCGTCACAGCTCACAGCAACCTCCAGTTCTTGGGCTTAGGCGATACTTTTGCCTCAGCCTCCCATGTAGCTGGGATTACAGGTGCCTGCCGCAATACCCAGCTATTTTTTGTTGCAGTTTGGCTGGGGACAACTTCGAGCTCACCACCCTCAGTATATGGGGCTGGTGCCCCACTCACTGAACCACAGGCCCTGCCCATGACTTTACCTTTTTGCTATGAATAAATAGTCACTCATTTTCCTCATGCTTCTCTTATGCATTGCCCTACAATTTTGTGATTTAACAATCTGGGACTGTGACTTCCTGTTTTAATATGAGCATTTTCCCGATGTTCCCAGTATACAGAAGCTGCGTCTTTTTTTTTTATGTTGTTGTTGTCAATATTTATGTTTTTGTCAATATTAACATTTATCACCTTCAGTATCAGTCATTTGCCATTTGTTAAATATTTGTCTCCACATTGTTTCTTTTGAGAAAGACATATCTGGATTTCAAAATGAAGTCTTCTACTTCTCAATTTATACACAAGCTATCACTTATTCTCTAAGTCTATAGAAATGTAATACAAGAAGCCATATTCACTAAAATAATTTAAAGAGATTTATTCTGAGCCAAATTGGAGAACAATGACCTGGAGCTATGCCCCAAGAAACCTCTAGCAGGTGGATTGGTTGTGACGGGATTACAATTTGGTTTTACACATTTCATGGAGACAGGAATTACAGGTAAAGTATAAATCAATACATGAAAGGTATATATTGGTTTGACCTGAAAAGTTGGAACATCTCAATGCAGAGATGTTATAAGTTATAAAGGTTATAAGTAGGTTTAAATATCCATTAGC
>NW_003852428.1:7964394-7970527 GCF_000181295.1 Otolemur garnettii | reverse complement strand
TGTTAATTAGAGAAAAATTATAGGACATATGCCGGACTCAAGGGACTTTGGATATACATAGAGGACCTGTAGGTATGTCTTGCATAGCTTTGGGCCCTTTACTGAGCCCCAAAGGGCTGTCTCTAAGAAGTCAAGGGGATATAATAAGTCATGCCTGATTTTTTTGATGGCTAGCAACTCTGTTTGGGGGCTCCAAGAGGTGGTCCAATCAGTCCACTATGGAGGGGAACCTCAACATTTTACTTTAGTTCACAGTATAAGGTACCTTTTGGAATCTGCCCTCTGGTGCTTACCGAGATTCTTATGTACATCAAATGATGCCTTGAGGAAGAAATCCCATTAGGAAACATTATGCAATAACTGGGTATCATTTGAGTTGGCTGTCATTCTAACTCACTCTTGTTCTACTGAAAGTTTCCTGATGGATTAATTCTTCTAATCTTCCTGTGCTCTAAATTCAGTCCTTGTCCAGTTCTTTGTTTCATTTTTTAAAAACACAGTTCTAATCTTATTACTGCCCTGCAAAAATGTTCTTGATAATTTTTTACCACTGACCTAACTAAACCCAGATATTTTATCCTGCCACTTAAAACCTGCAAGATAGTTCTAAAAAAGATTGTTTTTTGTTTTATCTTCCTATTTCTTCCCTACATGTATTCTCTCGTTACATTGCATTTTGTGCTATTTCTGAAACAGGCTTATATTAATTTTACCCTCACTTGGAAAGTCCTGCCACAATTGTAGTGCAAAGTTACTATTAATTACCATCAATTAATCAGGAGACAAAGTAGGCAGTTTCAAATCTACACTTTTGAGATGCTTTAGAGTTAACAGCTAAGTAAATACTATTAATGTAGGTTCCCTTCACTGAGAGCTGAACAAACCTTCTGGGTCCAAACCTGCTCAGAAACTGGTTTAAAACTGCTACTCCCTTCTAGGAGTGCCCCAAATAAGACCACATTCCTATACAATGAGTTTTAAAATTAACATCTGCCCACCAGCCCCTGGCACCAAATAGTTGTGACATGTTTTAAACATATATTCTATCTTTCCAACTCCCCTGACCTTTAGGAGGTTTAGCCAGGATTAGGTTTTCCTTTAGACTTTAGAGCAACCCAGATGGCCTAAGACATGGAGCCATGGACAACAATGGATAATGGACTTTTAAAAATTTAAAACCATAAAAGTGTTAATTAATTGGGGTATTTCATTGAATCATCCTCTTTGAAAGTTTCTTTTCTACACTTTCAGTTAAAGCAACATATTGGAAACCCACAATGACAAAGAAAATGGAGGCATAAACAAGTAGATAAAAGATTTACAAACAAAAATTCCCATTCAATTGTGAAAGGCAGAAAGCAGAGGTGATGCCACCTGAAGCTGCAGATTTGATGAAAGGGCAGCTTAGTGCGCTGATGGAGAAATTAATCCAAACAAAAAACCTAACATAGCATCATCAAAATGAAGAAAAATGAAGCGGGAGAAATAACAGCCATGTTTCCATTTGTCTCTACCATTAAGAAATGTCTTCCCACCTGTTTTCACACTGTGCATGAGAGAATACATTTTAAAAAGAATTCCAGTCTAGAAGCACTGCACCTATACTCAAAGCAAGCATACTACTGTTTATTGCCTTTTTCTGAGCAAATAAGCAAGGCCCATTAACATAGAATGGAATGATCTCAATAAAAGCAATTAGTAACAGAAAACTAAAGAGCAGAACCTCAATTGTTATATTTAGTATACATGGAAATAGTCATACATAAATGAGACCTTGATTTGATGTAAGAGAAATCTGAGATGATCTTGGAAATAAAGAAGTTGAAATTTTCCAAATAAAAAAGATTTTAAACATCATAGTATTAAATGAAAGTCACTATCAAGATACAGAGACCACCTCTCCCGCCAGCAGCAACGAAATGATACAAACAAAGAAATGGGCATCAACAAGGCAGCAGACTTTTCAGCAGGAACAGTGGATACTGGAAAATAATGGAACGTTGTTTTCAAAATTTGAAGAATACACATTTATTTTAGGATATATATTTTAAAAATATTATCTAAATATAAGGGTGCAAAAAAATGTGGGCTTTTATACAGGGCCTGAAACAACATGCTTTCCAATGTCTTTTATGAAACTGAATTTGCTCTAGCAAAATTGAGAGTGTAACTCAAGAAAGAGAAAGATCCTGGAACCCACAGGGTCAGCTGCGGAAAGGCAGTAAGGAAAGCTACACAATGCCATCCAGAGCCCTGGCCTTAGAGAATAAAACAACAAACTCACATTAAAGGAGGATATGGGAATCAGAGTTGGGACATTAGATAAAAAGAAAAAAACAGGGCAGAAGAGAATTTGATAACATGCCTTATGAGTCAAAGCTTTAAAAATGTGAGATATATTATAGATAAAAATTACATAATTCGTATATAAACACTGCAAGTAAAAATAAGTGTAGGTAATAAATGTTGTGTTTAAAGTTATCAGGCAGCGAATGCTATCAGATACTCAGCAGAGGGCTTTTGTAATATAAGCACATTACCAACACTAATTTAGCAAAACACTATTTATTCTGATTTCATGAAGTGGGAGGAGAAAATTCAAACAACAGGATTAATAACTAGAATATAGAGTGATCTCCTTAACCTATCTTGGTTTCAATTGTGTCTTAGTTCACATTATTCTGAAACATTGGCATAATATAGGCAGATTATGAGGAGAAAAAGCATGATGATTAGGTGTTTGTAATGGTAAGCTATGACTCTCTGACACAACATCAAGGGCTATTATTTGTGAACTCTTAGGAAAGTGCACTCTCCCACACACACACACACACACACACACACACACAAAATTAACATCAATGCCATAGAAATATCAGGCATATTATGCATGTGTCTGGCATACTTTCTTTAGAGAAGAGCCCTGAAATGGGTATTCCCAGTCTTTACTAATCCATCATAGTACAAGGTCAAGAGCATACTCATAATGGAATATGGCTCTTAGAAATTTAGTGGAATATTCAGATTCACACATATTAACATTCACAAGGCATACTGGGAAATGGATAGGAATCCAGAGCTCTGTCCTCAAATATTTCTAGTTGTTTCAGTACTAAATGTTCAGCATGTCATATCCACAGTCTAGTGGTAACTGTTGCTAAGCAATACTTGCTTGGATTTGTTTCCATGTAATCATCCTACTTATTACAATATTCTAGTGCAAATAGAGATTGCTTAAAAGAAAATTGTCTTTGTATGACTAAAGTTCTTAATAAATAATTTTCTTCTCCATTTTAACATTTAAAGTCTTTTGTACGTATGCCAGATTGAAAAAAAGTCTACATCTTCTAGATAATTATAATTGAATGGAAACAACCCACTAATTTTACTCATAATAACTTCTCTCATCACCTTTTCTTTTATCATCGTGTCTTTAGTAATAACTATGGGAAGATTAGGAGTTGAACAAAAATAAAATAAAGGATTTGTAGGATAATGATCACAGTTGGAATAAACATGATGACAGTTAAGTCATTTGGATGTCATTACAATTCAAAAATAGTTATTTGTTGACTCATGTATTAGTTTTCTACCACTGCTTAACAAATTCCCACAACTTAGCAACTTAATCGGCATAAATCTACTGTTTCATAATTGCCATGAGCAAAGAGTTGAGTCAAGGATTAAATGTGCCTTCTGCTCAGGGTCTTACCAGGCAGAAATCAATTTGTTGGAAGGCCTGTGGTCCCACTTGAGACTGTGGATACTCTTTCAAGTTCATTCAAATTGTTTGCTGAATTCAGTTCCTTGTAGTTATAGGACTGAAGTCCCATTTTCTTGTGGGCTTTTGGCCAGGGTTTGCTATCAGCTCCTGGGCTGTTGGCCAGAGTCTGCTCTAAACTCCAAGAAAGTACCTTCAGATCCTAGCCACAAGCCCTTCTCAAAACACGGCAGCTTTTTTCTTCAAAGCTAGCAAGAGAATCGCATTCACTTCAAATATTTCCACCTAGTCTGCTAAATTGGAGGCTCATGTAGCATAACCTAATCAAGAGAGTCAAAGTCCCATCATGGGCATGTATTCTACCCACTTTCCAGGGGAGCTATTTACACAGGGATTGTGCACCGCTACAGTATCCTTGGGAGTCATCTTAGAAATTTGCCTACCGCCATTCAACAAAGATGACTGAATATGTATAATATTTTGGCAATTAAGAACAGTATCAACACCCTATTATTTGCTGTAAAATTCTTAAATCCTTTGCCTATTAGAGTCGAATGTTAAACTTCAGAATACAACAACTTTTAGGCTCCACTTGGTGAATTAAATTGGAATTTCTGAAATTGTGGTCAGATAACAGCATTTTTAATGTTTCTAAGATGATTCTACTATGAAAGCAGGAACAAACCTCCCTTTCTTCAATGGAAAAAGCATTATGAAGTTTTGTGTTAACATAGCTAACATGTTCTCATGAATCGTAGGTTTTCTTTTATTGAATTTCTATCTACGTAGCATTTAAAAGTTCCTTTGATAGAAAATTAGCACAATATTCAGTATATTTTAAGAATAAAACATACGTTCTTTTGGTAAATAGAAAAAATGATTTAATTTAGAGAAATGTATTGGCATGTACTATAAGCCAGTGGAATAAATAATGGGAGAAAGAAGGAATAAGAGAGTTAACTTAAATCTATGTCTTTATGTGTATTTGTGTAATCCTGATCACATTTAGCCTAAGTAAAGTCAATAGAATGAAATGATTAATTATTAGGATTAAAAGGATGAGGAAAATGAAATTTTGAGAAATTTATCATATTGTTCTGATCTCACAAATAATAAAGGCTACAGAGGTTTCAATCTAATCGACCATCTTGTTGCCAAGACTTGAAGCTATAAGGAAGCCCTTGATTAAACCTACATTATATGGAAAATTCTTTTCTGGAATTCCACAAGAGTTAGGTGTGATCTGTGTTTTGCTCCCCTGTTTCTATCACCGGAGGCATTTTATAGAGAAAAATGTCTAATTCTATTTTTCTGCAGTGCTATAGAATAGTAATGAAATGATGTGTTTAGAATGTGAATTTAAAGCAGTCTGAGTTCATGAATGGAAAGCAGAAGACATAAATTTTTAATATTTTAGAAAATACAGCATTTTATGTTTTCAGAAAAAGTAAAATTTTATATTTTCAAAAAATATTACTTTTTTATGTTTGAGGAGATATAGCATTTTATATTTCAGAACATATACCAGGGAAATAAAAGTGGTATAAAATCATTGACAGGTTGATCTTTAAGTTCCAGGAAATGTTATTGCAAAATTTTTGAATTCAGATCCCACAACTGAATAAAATGGTATACGTGTGTGTATGGAGTGATACTTATTTTATATATATAGAGAGACACTCTACTCTGACTTAAATTCAGCTGACTGATACTTAGACTGCATCTATTTCTTCATTGTCTTCAAATAATGAGATCCTAAAATGTTGCCGTCTCAGTATAAAAGGTATGTAAGAATATTGCAGCTTTAGCTTACTTTAGTCTGAAATAAATTTCTGAAGCCATTTCCCAGGTATAACCTCCCTTTTAGTTTCTGATGCATAAGAATTCAATACTGAGAAGTTTTAAAGATGAGATATCCTCAATTCTGAGGAAAATTTCTGTTAGTAGAGAATATAAATTGTCTGCTTGTATAGATTACTAAAAATGGGCAAAAAGTGTTGCAAAACTACCTGAAACCTGGTAGGCACTCCATATAAGAATGTCATTTTAATAATTTAATAGTTTAACTATGTTAGGATATATTAAGACTTTTAAAATATCCAACTACTATAATTTGTACACTATTTGATAGTATTGGAAGTGGATGAAAATTGTATATAATGATTATTGTTCAATTTCAGATGAACATGAGGGCACAACCAGGTCATGATATTTGCATTTGTTAGGTAGAGTCCCTTTTGTACTTGTGCTCTACACCCCAAAGGTGAACTATACACCCCTATATTAAGTGGGAACACCCCAAACTATCCCTTCTCTTGACCCCATCCTCCATCCCATTTTCTCCCTCCTCCCAACTTGAATTGAGTTTTTCTCCTATGTGGACGTGTGTTAGATGGTCTCCTGGCTTCATAA
>NW_003852428.1:7955898-7962271 GCF_000181295.1 Otolemur garnettii | reverse complement strand
ATCATAGCTCACAGCAACCTCAAACTCTTCAGCTCAAGGGATTCTCTTGCCTCAGCCTCCCAAAACACTGGGACTACAGGCACCCAACACAATGCCTGGCTATTTTTAGAGATGGGTTCTCATTCTTACTCAAGCTGGTCTCTGTCTGAAACCTGTGAGCTCAGGCAATCCACCTGCCTCAGCCTCCTAGAGTACTAGGATTGTAGGTATGAGCCACTGTGCCTGGCCTATCAAATGCCTTTTCTGCATCAATTGAGACTATCATATGGTTTTTGTTTCTGCTTCTATTGATGTGGTAAATTGTATTAATGAATTAGTGTATGTTAAACTAGCCTTGTATCCCTTGGATGAAGCCTATTTGATTATGATGTATAAATTTTGTAATGTATAGCTGTAATATTGGGTAAAACTTTATTTAGTATTTTTGCTTCAATATTCATTAGATAAATTTATCTGAGCTTCTCCTTTTTAATTGAGTCCTACCTGGTTTTGGTGTTAGGGTAATGTTTGTTTGGTGTTGGTGAAGGTTCCTTCATTCTCAATGTTTTGGAACAGGTTCTGCAGTATGGGTACAAGCTTATCTTTAAAAGTTTGATAGAATTCTGGTATGAATCCATGTGGTCCACAGTTTTCTTTGGAAGATTTTTTTTATTGTTTCTTCCATCTCAATGCTTGATATTGGTGTGTTCAAGAGGGGTATTTCTTCCTGTTTAAGTCTTGGGAGATAGTGTGATTCCAGGTATTGGTCCATTTCTTCGACATTGTAAAATTTGTGGGCATACAGATTTTTGTAATAGTCAGAGATAATCTATTGCATCTCTGAAATATCTGATGTTATGTCTACGTTTTCCTTTTGAAATGAGGTTATTAGAGATTTTACTTCCCCATTTCTAGCTAATCTCACCATTGATTTTACAATTTTATTTACTTTTGAAAGATACAACTTCCTGTGTCATTAATCTTTTGAATGACTTTTTTTGATTTTCAGTTTTATTTATTTCTGATTTAATTTAGTGATTTCTTTTCTTCTGCTAAGTTTAGGATTATATTTCTCTTCCTTTTCCATTCCTTAAGTTGATTCGTTAGTTTGCTGATGTGCTTTCTTTCTCTTTCTCAGATGTAAGCATCTAATGCAATAAATTTCTCTCCTAAGACTGCTTTTATTTATTAATTATTATTATTATTTTTTTTTGCAGTTTTTGGCCAGAGCTGGGTTTGAACCGGCCACCTTTGGTATATGGGGCTGGCGCCCTACTCCTCCTAAGACTGCTTTTGTAGAATCTCACCAATTTTGGTAAGTTATGGCTTCATTGTTATTTTATTAGAGGAATTTAAGTATTTCCTCCTTTATCCCTTTCTTGATCAACATAGGTTGTTTAAATTTCATCCTTTGTGTGGGGATGAAAATATTTTTTGGAGTTGAGTTCCGTCTTTATTGCTTGTGGTATGAAAAAATACAAGGTATAATTTTAATTCTTTTAATTGTTTGAGGTTTGATTTGTCTGCTAGATTCTGATGTATTTTGGACTATGTTCTATGGGATGACAATAAGAACATTCATTCCTTAGCTTTGGAATGGTGTGCTCTGTTTATGTCTATTAAGTCCATTTGTTCTAGGGTCACATTAAGTTTCATGTATGTTTGTTCATTTTCTGCTTAGAGGATCTGTCCATTTCTGACAGAGAGGTGTTAAAGTTCCCGGAAATTATTTTGTTATGGGATATCAGATTGTTCAGTCCAATCAAGGGCTGTTTCATAAATCTGGGAGCATTTACATAGGTGCATAAATATTTAGAATTTAAATATCGTCCTGCTGTATTGTTCTCTTGACCAGTATGAAGTGATCATCTTTGTTTTAACTTTAGTTGCTTTAAATCCACTTGTTTCTGAAAATAAGATTGTGACCAACTACTTTATTCTGGTTTCCATTTGCCTGAAATATTGTTTTCCAAGCCTTTACTCTGAATCTTCTTTTAACTTTCAAGTTTAGGTGTATTTCTTGGAGACAGCATATGGATGGCTAGGGTGTCCAACCAAAGAGCCTGTGCCTCTTCTGTGGGGAATTCAAACTATTGACATTTGTTGAGAGAATTAATAAGTGTAGTGGAGTTCTAGTCATCTTATTTTGTGAAAGTCAGTTGTTTAGTTTCATCCTTTGCACCATTGTGGAGCTAAGTTTTGTCCTTTGGTTTCTGAGTGTTTAGTTTGCTTGTGCTCCATTGTGGTGGTCAGTGTGAAAACTTGTAAGAATTTCCTGTAGAGCCGGTATTTGCTCTAAAAATTTCCTCAATGTTTTCATACCAGTAAAAGATTTGATTTCTCCATTGATTTTGAAGCTTAGTTTACCAGCATATAGATTTCTAGGCTAAAAATTATTTCAAGTAGGTTAATGGTAAATGACCATTCTTTTCTGACTTAAAAGTTTTAGCTGAGAAGTTGTTGTTATCCTGATGAATCCGTCCCTGTAGTTCAATAGGAGGTTTCTCCTGGTTGCTTGTAGAATTTTCTCTTTCATTTTGACTTTGGACTGGTTGATTACAATGTGTTTTGGATGTGCTCTATTTGTGTTGTGATGACCAGAGTTTGATATCCCTCTAAAAAGAGTGTTTCAGAATTATTAGTGAAACTTGGGAAACTTTTATTCATGATATCTTCCAGTAGGGCTTCCATTCCTTTGGGACATTCTTCTTCCCTTTCTGGGATACCTATAATTTATATGTTTGAATGTTTTGTGAAAGTCTCATAATTCTCTAAGAAAACATTATGCTTTCTCTCTCTGCTCTTCTCCCTCTTAAACTATCTGGGTAAGATCCCAAGCTTTATCTTCTAGCTCTGAGATTCTTTCTTCTCCCTGGTCTAATCTGTTATTTCTATTTTGTATTGCATCTTTAAATTCCCCAATTGACTCCTTCAATTCCTTAAGCTCTGCTATATCATTTCTATTTTCTTTATGTCTCTCTTCCATTTAGGGGTTATGTTTTTCCACTTTCTTCTCAATTCTCTTTATTGCCTTTGCTATCCATATTTTGAAGTCCTTTTCTATGCTTTCCATTAAATCTTTATAAGTGGAATCCTCTGCAGTAGCTGCCTCATGGTCCTTTGGGGAATGGGATTGATATATTTTAGTTTTTCATATTACAAGAATTTTTATGCTGGTTTCTCCCCATGTGTATTTTATTCTTCTTTACTTTCTTCCCCTACTTTTCTCTTCTCACTACCTTTTTTTTTCTTTAAATTACCTGGTGTCTGAGTTTAGGTGTTAAAGTGGCCTTTTGGGACAGGGCCAAAGGAACAAAAAGGCAAAGAGTAAAATGGGAGAGGAAGCAAAAAAGGAAAAACAAAAGAATGGGAGGGTGGAAGAAAATCGTTAAAGACTCAGAGAGAAGGACAGAAAAAGAACAGCAGGCGAGATGGTGGTATTCAGCAGGGTGCTATCGCCACCCCACAACTCTAAGACTTTAGGGGGCTGTGCTGGTGGTTCCTTGAAGTCAGGAGCTCCTTATCAGTCCAGAAAAATAGAAGACCTTACTTCCACCAAATACAGAAAGAAAAAAAAAAGTATCTGATTGTTACAACGGAGACCTATGAACACTGTCTTTCCAAAGGCCAAAGCACCCTTGACCAAGAGCGTGTGAACTCCTTGAGCCAGAACAATGCTGTCACCATGAGACAAACCCATGCCATTATCCCACAGCTCTCAGATAAAAAAATATATAAAAACAGAAAATTAAAAATATAATTACATAGAATAAAGGAAAAAAAGGGATATCTTAGAGGTTATATGAGAAATTTATGTGGGAAAGATGAAAAAAGTAGAAAAATCTTTACCAAAGGGAGGAAAAGAGAGAAACAAACTAACAAAAAATCAAAACAATAAAATATGATGAAAAATTGATTGTAACAAACATAGAGGAGACTTTGGTATTAAAGAAAGCAACAATAAAAATATCAGCAACCACAAATACAAAACCAGAAACAACCACAACCACAGCATATGCATGTGTGTTTGTGTGTGTGTGTGTGTATGTGTGTATAATGCTATATATGCATGTGTGTGTGTGTGTGTGTTTGTACATTGCAATATGTTGCTTGGACACCAAATGGCTTTGTGGTATTAGGAGACAGACGACACACATGGAGGTTTTGCTATATATAAAATGAGGGCTGGAAGCCACTCTCTAGTTGTTAGAGATTGGATCCTGTCTTCCTAACTTAGTTTCCCTTGGTCATGGCCTGGTAACTTTGTCAGCATTCATGCCCTACAGAATTGAGTCTTAAGCTCTCGCTGGATTCATTAAGAGACTTAGTAAACAGTGCCCCCTGACAAAAAGTCTTCTTCTCAGATGTTTGGGGGAAGCTTACCCTAAAGATGGTGCCCGAGCTCAGCAGGAATGCCAGCATCATTCATGCACTTGGAGCCTGCTGACTATTCCTCCTGCACAGGATTCCCACAATGGCAGCATCCAGCTAGTAGCCACATGGATGGGATATCCACCCCACCCAATGTTTACTCCCAGCAGCTGGATGCTGTTCAAGTACACTCACTCGTTTTAGTCTTCCAAGACAGCTTCAGTGAACAATTTAGTCTAAAATCATAAAATTGCAGGACAGCCTTTTCCTGTCCCCAGTCTTCCCCAGGCTGGTGGCTGCCAGTCCCTGCCTATTCCCCAGCACTTGCTCTCTGTGCTCATTTTTCTCAGCTCCAGATCTCACTGGCTCCTGGACTCCAAGTCTACCACTGCTTTACTGTGCTCCCAGAGTGATGTCCCTGGGTAGGTTCCCCCCAGACAGAGGTGGCTGGAGTTTTCTTTTCCCTGCCTCACTGTGAGTGGTAGTAGGAGATATTTCTAGTCTGCCATCTTCCTCTATCCCCACACTGCTATATATAATTTATTTTGTCAAGAAGCTTGAATGTGGCTGATAAAGACATCAGTATAACCTGAAATTTGAACTAATTTATACTATTTTTCTCAAATCATTAATCTTTTGTATCATTAAGTCATATCAGGCACATGTGGAGTATATTAAATCACTAAATGCAGCAAGCATTGGCAGAATACAGTAATGTATACATCCATTTGCCTGTATTCCTTCTCTGAGGCCTACTTTAGCCTGGAGTTTTCTTTTAGAATAACTTAACATATGAATCTACGTAATTCCTGTAAATTTTGTTTCTTCGTTGTAATTCAGCACTTTTAATTTATTTCACTTGGCCTTTAAAGGAAAAGTCAGGCATACACTATGTTGTTTATTTTTTAGAACATTAACATGCATTGCAGAAATCGTTCTCTATTAATTTTATTAGGTTTTTGTTTTTGTTTTTGTCTGTGCTCTGGTTATAAACTGGTATTTACTCTTTACTTTTCTGCCCTTTGTTTTTGACTGTGATTTGAGCTGAAAATTCAGGACTTAATCTTTCCACTCACATTCTTTTTTTAAAACTTTTCTGGTGCACTTAGAAACAGCTAACCCAACTCTTCAGTTTTTATTCTTCGTGTCTTTGATAATATTCCTTATCAGTTAGTATCTAGTTCTCAAAGACTTGCTTTTATTTTGTGCATCTTTCTAAGTGACATACAGGATAATTTAACTGCTTATCTCTGCATGAGATGTGTGCATAATGTTCTTTTCTGTAATAAAATCAAGATTTTAATTGTTATCACAACTTTTGCATTCCTTTTGAGAGTCTTTTTACTGCAACATTATTGAAACTAATTTTTTAGCATTTACGGTTCTTTCCTCCAAACAATAGAAATGATTCTATCCAAATTAAGAAGGAAATTATTTTTTCAATTTATTTAGTGAATTTCCAGAAAATCTTGAAAATCAAAATTAGAAAGCAGATACTGGGCATGTGTATATCTCCAAAATTATACTGTGAGTTGTTGTCCTGGTGATACCATCCTGCTTCTGTTAAGGAGCATGAACATAAAAACTCCAGTACTAATATAGAATCTGGACTCTGCCACTAACTTTGCTTATACTGCTGAATCTGAAAGCTGAACATTTCCGTTACTACCCCATCAGGATAAAATCTCTAGGTCGCCTAATTCTTCAGAACTGCTAGCTTACATGTTAGTTATATTGATTCTGGTCTTCTAAAATTATATACATGTAATTTGGAAATTATCCAACTATGAGAAAGGTGATTAGAGAACTAATCACTATTTGAAATAGTCTAAAAGCTGAATCTAACCTATAAAAATGTCAGCCACGTTTCAATGGAATATAAGGCAGAGGGAATGAGTGAATAGTACATAAGAAAAGACAAAATAAAAATAGGTCAGAAAAGCAGAAATATAGTACCATAAGGGATAATGATGGCTAGGGAGACTGGGAGAGGTTGCCAAGGACAAAGGGTAAAGCTAGATAA
>NW_003852428.1:7953992-7955290 GCF_000181295.1 Otolemur garnettii | reverse complement strand
GGAGTTCTAGGGATCGAGTTTAAAGGAAGGATGGATTCTAGGGGTTGGGGAGACAAGAATGCTGACTATAGACATTGGTCACCAGTTGCAGAAAGGAGGAGGTTTACTTTCAGAAATAATATTTTCAAATGTTGTATTTCCAAAAAGCATGTTTCATATGATATCCTTGTTTTATTGGCAGCATCATTAAGATTCTTAAAAATTAAAACCCTCAAAGATAATATTTGAATAAGATATGCAATTTAGAGGACCTTATGATTAATTTCTTGTAGCAGGAGCTATGACTAAGTTGAACATATTAATTAGACTTCAAGAAAGTTGTAATAAATTTTTCCAAACTCTAATGTATATGCCTAAGGGACATACTTTTAATTTAGAAATTCTTTTTTTGAGGAAGCAGAGGAAATAAACTTTATGTCCAGCAAATAATCTTCAGCAATTCAAATATTTTTAGATTATGGCTTTACTGGAATTGCATTCTGTCAGTGCTTTTTGCCTGATCAGGAGGGAACATCTGAGTGAACTTGGTCCCCTTAAATGAGGAACTCATATGTAAAGTCAACTGTTAGGTTAAATGTCTTAATTCGTCCTAACTCTTCTTGGCTACATTGCTTTCTTGTCTTCTAGCTTGTTTGTTTGTTTTCTTATTATTTTTTAAAAACTTGACAAACAATTATAGTTAAAAAATAAAATATCTATTTTTACATTATGAAAGACTGTCATTTGGCTCCTGACAAAAGACCTTACATATTTTTCTGAATCATAAATATATTGCCATTTAAATACTAGGCTTTACACGTTCTTTCCTAGTTGCCTTCCGGGTATCTGCATTGTGGCCCGCCTTAGCACCTTCTAATTGCCTAGTTGGAAATCAATTTGGGAAGGTTTGCCACTCCTGAGACATTAGTTGATACAATTTACTATCTTCAAACTCCTGGAAAATAGTACACATTGAATGGACACTGGGGAGATAATCAGACCTCTAAACTCCCCAAGGAATCACTAATGGTGAAAAATCAAATCAAATACCAGGAAGCAAAGAATATTGTAGAAGAAACTATACATTAGAGATGTAAAATAAAATTGGATTCTGAATAATTCATTATGGTTCAGTCAATGCATGACATCCATGATTCAATAACTTGTGTTGAGCTACACAACCCAACTGCAGTGTTGCCCCAGTCAGCTCTAAGACATAGGTCTAATCACAGTCCTCTCCCAAAATAGAAAATTTGTTTCTCAGGGGTCTTTTTTCTTATGCTTCTTCTAACTTGACTGATTTATCCCCCACTGCATAA
>NW_003852428.1:7951615-7953549 GCF_000181295.1 Otolemur garnettii | reverse complement strand
CTGTCGATTTTGTGAAGGTTATGGTTTTGTGAATGGTAGCAGAGAAATACAAGATTTCTGGGACAGACATAAAAGGATAGTTTAATATTCCCAGTAATGATGATAAACAGGATCATCAAAATCTCTATGCTGGTCCCTTAAGACCAAAATATCACAGGATCATGTGAGGAGGTCCAGATGACCCCTTCTCCTTAGTGTGTTAAGTTGCTCTGTAGTCTGAACTCTGCAATTTAACACTTTACTATGAGTTTTCAGATAATGCTTAATATTACCTAACATTGTATGATGTATTGTTCCTTTTTCTTTCCTGTCCTTTACTACTAAACTCCATTACTGCAATATAGTTGTGTTCCAGTTGTTATAACAACACTTGGCATGTGCAAGGCAACTAATAAATATTTCTCAAATGAACAAAGAGTTGGCTGCTTTTGCTCCTGTAATCATAAGACTATAAGCATGTAATTTTGGTTGATTATACCTATATGACTTTTCTCAAGTGTTCTTTTTAATGTTCATTATTATAACCACATTAGGAAGACACAATTATGATTCTAATTATTATTTAATTATAAAATAATTCTAAAAAGAGATAATAAGGATGTCTCCACCTAAAATGTTCCAATTTCTAGTAGCCTTCTTACAGTACAAAGTTGTTGTGTTAGAAATTCTCAGGAAGAGAACAGGCAGAGAGGCAACTATCCTTCAGAATTGCACTTCTCCCATAATTCCTTTAAAAATAGAATGATTTCAACCCCCACTCCCACCCCATTCAAACTCAGTTCAGTTCATTAAAAGGCATTAAATGAGGACAAAGTTAGGTTTCTGGTACTTCAGTGATTTTCTTGGTCCCTGTATATTAATAGATTCCAAAGACATTCAACAGTTTTTTTTTTTTTAATTAAATCATAGCTGTGTACACTAATGTGATCATGGGGTACAATGTGCTGGTTTTACATAAAATTTGAAATATTTTCATCAAACTGGTTAACATAGCCTTCACTGCATTTTCTCAGTTATTGTGTTAAGACATTTATATTCTAATTTGGTGAATTTCACATGACATTCAATAGTTTTAGGTGATAACAGTTGGCTTTATTGCCACTGACTACAAATAATGAAGCCTAGTACACAATTGAGCTCTTTGGACATTGAAGGAAGCATATTCCACATTTGGGGACTCTATTAAAGTATCTACACAAAATTATTAAACACTTGGCAAACTTAAATGAGGTTGTATGTTAATTGGAAGTTTTGAACCCAGTACAAAGCAGCCAGAAAACAATCCTTACATCTGGGTTGCTTTTTCCTTCAGATGGTGTGGAGTAACAGATGTCTATACCAAGTATGTAACTTTTGGCAATAAGAACCTAGCAGTAATTTCTGGTCTCTGTGTTTTAGACTAAGACTTTGTACAGATACTACATGGTACACAAAAACATTTAGCTACCATTTCTAGACTTTTATTGAGCACTGGTGCAGACAGACTATCTCACCAAAGGATGTGTTTGGCTCTTCAACATAAAATGCTAATCCTATAATAAGGTTTACTTGAATCAATGTTTTCAAAATTGTTTCAACACACTGAAATTTCCACTGTGAAATGAAAATAAGTAGTCAAATCAAATGCCCGCCCCTAAGATCTCAACTTCACAAAAATCTGTGGAAACTCACTATCCCCACCTGTTATTTTAACAACTGTTTCGCTGTTGCTCCCACCGAAGTGATTTGTCAAGTATCGTAGGAATGTAACATGGTTCATTCATAACATAGCTATTCTACAGTGATGATAAACTATAGCTAGCTAACATTATCAAAAATGGGTGCTATGAACTGAATAACTTCGGGTATTGCTTTAAACTATGAAGAAATTTACCAGAAATTTATTGACATTTATCTATGGTTAGGTTCATGGGCAGTCATAAAAGACCTACCTT
>NW_003852428.1:7938176-7951045 GCF_000181295.1 Otolemur garnettii | reverse complement strand
AGTTTGAAAACTGTGATGAGTTTGGAAATATAATATATATCTACTCATGAAACCATCAACACAATTTATGCCCTAGACCTAGCAATATCTCTAAGAGTTTCCTCTTACTCTCTTATTTATGATTATTGTTATTTTTTTCAATGCTTGACTAAAACACTTAAGACCTTTGGCTTCCTCTCTCGGTCTTCTTTATAGCTGCTGCTTCCTTCCTCCTTACCAGGTTGTATCAGTTGGCAACTCCAGATGTTCTATCGTTTTTTAAATGCAAATTGAACTTATCTCGAATTATATCTTTCCCAATTATGCTTTTCTCACTCAAGCGGAACATTTTTGGAAATTTTACTGAAGTGTTGAGAAGCAGCAGCTTTTTCCCTGAGTGGAATTATTCTTATTTTTCAAAATATTTTTCCCTTGACACGTATGTACCAGGATACAAATGGAACACTATTGACATAGAGATTCATGATGATTAATTGTTGATTTACCAGGAAACCTGGAAAAGCCTCTTTTAAAAGTATTTGCAGATATTGGTTGCAGGTTCTGAATTAGACAACGTGGTAGGCTGTTTTAAGCTACAGAAATATTTCACATTCACTGTTAATAAATGTTTATTGAAGTTGTTTAGCTTCAGCAGACTCCTTAAAATGTTATATGATCCCTGTCACTGAAGGCTTATGAATGCCCTGCTTGTCTATTCTATGAGTACAAATGAAATAGCCTGGCTATTAATTAGTGACCTGATTAGACAGGCTATTAAAAGCAGGTAATGATGTTTTAAAACTATTATAACTTTATCTGTAGTCATGTTGAAGTTTTTCTGCATATCAACATTTGTAAGCTCAAATAAAAATTGTTGAAAAGGCTTCTATTCTGGCTCAATTTAGTTGCAATATCTTTCCTCATGTTTATGATAACACAAGAAGAGTCTGAAGCAAGGGTTGTCACAGAGCTTCTTTGTGGATATCTGTAATGCTGCATAAAAGGCTGTTTGCATTTATTTACCATCTTCTTCTGTTCTCCTCTTTCCCCTTTTATCTCTTATCTTCCTGTGTCTGAAGTAGCATTTAGCTAACATATGAAAAATAAAGATGTCTATTGTTACAGTAAAGAAGGGAGTCAGACATTTTGGTACTCAGGCTGTGATTCACAAATGTTCCCAAAGTTTGAGATAAGAAAGGTGGAAAATACATTGTTATTCAACTCAAAATCCTCATTTATCTTTTCTGTCTCCCCTTCTGTAAATTCTCCTAAAATATAATGAATGCCACATAATTTCAGTTTACACAACCATTCTAAGAATAAATTAATCCATCAATGAACATTTAAGCCAAGAAGCTAAGTTTTTACATTGTGTGGCAGGCATGAGAAATAAAACCCACTGCCCCAAAATCTTATTTAAAACAAACAAACAAACAAGAAAACAACTTACTCAATAAACTCAGACAAACCTGGTTTAAGGACCTACAGATGTGAAAATTGGTATTATGCTAGAACAATAAACTCATTTGAAGTAGTTGGACTTTAGCAAATGAAATATTTTCACTTGGGAATCATGGTTAGCATTCTAACTGCCTGTTTGTTTCGCCACAGTAAAACATTTTTTGTTACCGCAAAGTACCGAACAGAAGAAAAACATCTGAAAGCAGAGTTAACTATGGAAATTTTTATTGACTGTGGTCAGGGAAATGCTTCTGCCTGATAACAGAACTGTTGCTGTTTCTCAGCCCCACACTAATAACCCAGCCTGCTCTGCTCAGTTATCAGCAGCTGCAGGCCTGGGGCAGGCTGTTCAGGTTGGTCCCCGGGGTTCACAACTCCGGCTGGGACAAGCTGCCCGAGTTTCAGGACTCTTCCTTTGGTGGTGGAAAGTGCACTGGTTTTCAGACTTGCTTACTTTTGTGTCATCCCTGCTGCAGATCTTTTATTTTAATCTCTTTCAGTCTTGGAGAAGCTAACACAGCAGTCCTGCCATTCCTGTGGACTTCCTGTTCTTTGGTTGTATTCTCTATACTTTGACTTTTCAGTATTTCATTTAAACAGTTTTTTCCCAATTCAAATGTAAAGCCACCTGCTTCTCATACCTTCCCCCTGTGTCTAAACCCCCTTATTTCAGGTGGCTCTTTTGGTTTCCCACTACTTCTTACTCAGCGCCTCAGCTTGATAATTCTGCCTTTACCTCTGGTGACTGCTGCCTGGGTGCACCCCTAGAGAGACTCTTCACTGGGGCTGTTTTATTTTCAAATCAGTTTGTTTTTAATCTTGGATAATGATGACTTCCTGCTTTCTCTCCACACTCCACAACACAAAATTGGTCTTGGCTGCTTTCCAACATTTAATCAAGACAGACTCCTGGGGCTTTTGCTTGTCCTCCCAGGGAATTTGAGCATGTTTTCCTGTGTCAGAAGGCATTGCCTGAAATCCCAGGGCAGGTTCCCATCAAATCTTTGCCCATGCTTATCAGCTGAGGCCGACTCAGATGCATCTGACCATGCGTATCTTCCCATTCATGGAGGTAAGCCCAGGAGTGCTGGTCCCTGGCTCTGCTGAACTTCTGGTCACTCTTCATCAGTATACAGCCACCTTATTGTTTGTTCCTTTGTTTTATAACCCATGTATTAAGACAGAATTTATGTAGCATAGAATTCAGCAATGTAGATTATAAATTTAATAGTTTTTCCTATATTCAATGAGTTAGGCAACTTCAAACCCATCAATTTTACAACATTTTCATCATCACATCCTCTCCTAAAACTCTTCATGGCCATCAGCATCACGCTCATATTTCCTGTGATCCCACCCCTCCCAGTGCATCAAAATCTATTTCCTGTCTCTATAGATTTGTCTATTCTGGATATTTCAAATACATGGAATCATACAATCTGTAGTCTTCTGTGACTAGCTTCTATTGTTTTGCATGTTTTTTTCCAAATTTACACACAGTAGCAAGTGGTGAACTTTCTTCTTATTGCTAAATAACATTCCATTGTAGAGATAAAATTCTCTTCATTTATCTACCCATCCGTTGATTGGCATTTGAGGTGCAGTCACTTATTTTTGTTTTGTACTTTGAACATATGCAACTTGGTGTGTAGATACTTGTTTTCATTTCTCTTGGATCTTGCAATAACTCTATGTTTAATAAAAACTGCCAGACTGGTTCAAGGTTGCTCTAGTATTTCTCACTCCCATAAATATTATAGGATGTTTCCAATTTCTCCACATCCTGACTAACACTTGTCATGGCCTGTCCTTTCTGTTAGAGCCACATTGGTGACTGTGAAGTGATAGCTCCTGGTTCTGATTTGTGTCTTCCTGGTGACTAATGACCCTGAGCATCACTGTACTTTCCATTCAGCATGGCCAAACTCACCCATCTACTAGTATCACCCATCTCTTCCATATAACTTCACTTTATGTATGACTCTAGATTGTTCTTCTGTTCTTCTCTCTCCAGATCTGATTTTATTTTTTTTTTACCTTGCCTTGAATTTTCTTAGTTTAGTAGATTAACAGTTCAAATTTATACATGTCTCATACTGTATTTGTCAAACCACCTGTTATAGCTCTTTGATTCCTGGAAAATCCATAGTATTATCAAAACCATAGCCAGGAGACAGTAGATATGTAACTTTTACCTTTGCGGTTTGACCTTGTTTGGGCCATTTCACTTTTTGAGATGTTGGAAGGTACAGTATTCACATATTACTTGTATACAAGAATGTGGGATGATACCACAAAAATATTAAAACAGTAATGTTAGTATTTGAAATAGGTAAATCCCTCATTTAATGTCATCTGTAGGTTCTTGGAAACTCTGACTTTAAGTGAAATGGACATAATAAAACAAATCGTTTTTATCTCCATAGTGTTATAACAAAAATACACTGAACAAAACTTTAAGCATTATTTGAGGATCTGCTGTACAAAAAAATACAGTGTATTTTTGTTATAACGTTACGGAGATGAAAAAGATTTGTTTTATTATGTTTGTTTCCCTTAAAGTTGCAGCTTCCAAGAACCTATCAATGGTTTAAAAGAAGGACTTTCTGTACCACTAATTGTTTTAGTAACTGGGACAAAGGAAGAATCTGGACCAGTGAGGCAAATATGGGAAGTTACGTCCCTTTCCTGAATCCTTTTTAATTCCTGTGCATTTTGGCAAATGCACCAGAAATTTTTCACGTGGATTCATTTGGCAAACAAGATTCCCAGACCAGTATCTCTAATCCTCCTAACCTCTCGTCTTCTTCCTCACCACCCTTGCCCAGCATATCATTGAATCTCTTACATTTTCTAACTTGTTTCCAGCAGTTTAGGGAAATTTCTCCAGTGTGGCTTCTATCTTTTATTCAGGGCATGTTCTGATAGATCCTTTCCAGAGCTATTGACTTATATAAGAATTTGATCATTTCATCAACTCAAATTGTAGCTTAACAAACAGTGGGCATCAATTTGAATGACGTTTTTGTTATGCATAGGGTGGGTGCACTGCTGAATTCACCACCTTCACTGCAGAGCTTAGTATCCCCAGTTCAGATTCAACACACAATTATCTTCCCATTTTTAATAGTAGTTTTAACATTTCCTTTAGCCTCTTCTTACTTGGTTTTGGTCCATAATGTGCACTGAGTTTCATATGTGTTTGTATTCTCTGGCATAACGTTATTTGGCAGACCAATTTTCTGGTATTTCTGATAATCCAGGATAATCTACTTACCTCAAAATTGTTACCTTGATCACATATGCAAAGACCTTTTTTCCTAAATGGCTGAATTTATAGGTTTTGGGGATTAAGATCTGATCTCTTTGGGGCCACTATTTAGCTTACTGCAATAACATACACACATATCAATGTAAGGAGGATTGCAGCCTCATATGAAAGGAAAAACATGGATATTTCTAGGTTAAAAAATATTAAAAATATCCTCTGGCATGTTATGAGTCTCTCATGGATCAGAACTGGGTAATCCTCATTGCACCTTCAGATTGTTTTTCATTTACCTGGTGCTTTAGAAGTGCTTGGTCAGGCCAGGTGCAGTGGTTCACACCTATAATCCTAGCACTCTGTGAACTCATGACTTTGAGACCAGCCTGAGCAAGAGTGAGACTCCATCTCAACTAAAAAAATAGAGAAAGTGAGGCAAGATCGCTTGAGTGGAAGAGTTGGAGTTGGTAATCTACCCAGGGTGGCAGCTTGAGACACTATCTCAAAAAAAAAAAAAAAAAAAAGGATTGTTCCACTAGTTTTAGGAAGTTATGAAAAATTATAAAGTTTTGTATTCTATTTTATTTTTTTGAGGCAGAGAGTTATTCTGTCACCCTGGGTAGAGTGCTGTGGCATCACAGCTCACAGTAAACTCAAACTCTTGGGCTAAACTGATCCTCTTGCCTCAGCCTCCTGAGTAGCTGGGACTACAGGCACCTACCACAATGCCTGGGTAATTTTTCTATTTTTAGTAGAGATGGGGGTCTTCCTCTTGCTCCAGCTGGTCTCCAACTCCTGCACTGAAGCAATCCGCCCACCTCAGCCTCCCAGAGGGTTAGGATTTACAGGCATGAGCCACCACTCTAGGCCTCCCTTTTAATCTTTTTATTGCATTCAACTAACAGAACAGGATTTCTGGGGAATGTGTCTCATTACACATGAGACCTAATTTTATATTCACCTTTTTTCAGAGAGTGACAGTGAGAGTAAAATATTTAAAATGGTCATGACCAGTTATCAGTACCCTAATTATGCATTGATGAATGAAACTTAGGATAACTGCAAAAATAACTCCCATTTGGTAGAAGAAAAGAATGTGAGCTGAAGCATGGTGGCCACCGTTCTTAAGACCTTTCATAGTAGAAAGGATATAAACAGCAAGATCACTTTTCCTAGCAATAGCAAGAGAAGAAGTAAACTCATATTAAGTTTATTTTACTAAACTATGTTTATTTTATTTTTCTTGGTTTAGAGTTAAATTTTTAAAATTTATATTTGTTTGTTCATGTAAAGTATGTGTTAGCAAAAGTATCTGTACCTAACATTAGAATGAAATAGAATGCAGGCATTTTTCTACATTGGCTTCAGATATATTTTTTAAGAAATACAAAGATATTAAAGATCTTTTATAGACTGTCACAGAGGCAGTCAGCATCCTTCCTGGAGGAACAAGTATTCTAAATCTTTCCCCCCATATTTTATACACATGCCATACACTGTATAATGGTAGATACAATGTAGATACCCAAATTATTCATAATATTGTATTATATTTTCAAAATTTATGTTAAATAAAATTAGTCAGTTTCATTAAATATTGATTTTTTTTCAAGAGCTATGTTGCATATATAGATTCCATGTATTTACTTTATTGAATATATGTTATTTGAAAATATTTTCTATTTCCATTGGTCAAGATGTATACAGCAGACAATTTGGGATTATTACATACATTATGTTTATGGACATAATTATTTAAGTCTCTTGGGTTTCTATGGAATAGTTTATTTAGATTACAAATCTTAAGGAAAATTTCTGGGTTATTTACTGTAAAGATATTCTATTCTCTATATTCATTTTCATTCAATATTCACTTAGTTTGATCAGTGTTTCCATATGAAATTTGGGATCAGTTTGTCTTAACTACAAAGCTGATTCTGAGTTTTGGTTGTTTCTCTGGAAACAATAAGGTTAAAAGAGATGTGGAATATTTTATGTAGAACCCTCATCTGAAATTTCAAATTTTCATGGAATATAGAGACTGCTTATCTATGTCAAAATAACTTAGATCCTCTAAGAAAGTGTAGGATATTTTACTCTCATGGATATAATTTCTAAAGGCAAAATCATGATAATGTATGCTTTTAGCAGACCAAGTTTCAGTTTTTTTAATGAGTAAGAAACCATCAGTCACTTAAAGGAAACAGTTGTTTCATCATTTTAAAATGGCCACAACTTTTGAAGAAACTTGTTTCCTAACTTTCCAGCTAGACTTATTGCCATTTGTGTGTGTGTGTATGGGTGTGTGGGGGGGGGTTGGGAAGATATTTGCATTCAACTAATTTTCACTTTCTAAAATAATAAATAATTTATATAGTATGTTAGAAGGTGATGTATGTTTGGACACAAGTGCTGATTTGGGGGAAGAATGAGGAACACATGAACATTTTAAGATATAAAAATTGAGAAATGAAAGAGCATTTTGATTACTATATTTTTTCAAAGCAATCCCTACGACAGTCTATGCACTTTTGCATTTTTGCATTTTTGTAAATCATTTTTGAAAATTCTTTTTCCACTTATTACCTTCAAGCCCTGTAAGGTCAGTTTCATAAACTAAACATCATCTTCAGGAACATTCTTCCATGCATGAAATTTTTTTACTGCAAAGAACAAGAGGTAATCTCATGGGGCTGGGTCAGGGATGTCGGGTAGGTGAGTTGTAAGTGTAACTTTTGTTGACTCCAGGAACTGAATAATGATGTTGGCTGTGTGAGCAGATGCATTGCCTGGCCCAGGATGCTCCCCATGGTCTAAGATGGTCCCTGCAGTCTAGTCCTCGGCTACCATTCTTGAGTATCCTGAAAACATTTTTGGCTTACTGTTGTGTGCCACTGAGCAGTAATAACCCTTTGTTCCTCTAGAGCAGTGGTTCTCAACCTTCCTAATGCCACGACTCTTTAATACAGTTCCAATTATTTTATGGTTGGGGGTCATCACAACATAAGGAATTACATTAAAGGGTCGCAGCATTAGGAAGGTTGAGAACCACTGCTCTAGAGGAACAGGGGAACATGACTGCTTTTGGAGAAGAAAGTTGCCAAAACTTTTTTCCCCACATTTTCGGGCCGTTTCACTTTTGTTGGTGGATTTTCCTCTTGGAAAAAAAAATATCCCCACTGTTGATATGTTTATCATCTGGGCCAAATCCAGGTTTCGTCCCCAGTAACAATGTCAAGAATACATGTAGACTTGCCTGCATCGAATCTGACCAGCATTTGTTCACATCAAGACAGATGAACGTTTGCTCCTCTGTCAATGTGAGAAACGCCATAGGGATGAAATTTCCTCACTCGAAGTTACGGTGCAGGGTCCTAGACACAGCCTGCGATCCTCTGCAGTGCCGCTTCAGTGTCTGTAAATGGCACTTGATTGTTTTTGCAAATCATTTTATTTCTCCATAGCGGTCATGTCTTCTTCAGTCTCTGCAGTCGTGGAATGCCCATTCCTCTCCTTGTCTTTCAGAGGTTCAGCCTCCTCTAAAGTTTTAACATCACCATAAAATTGTTGCCTGGGTAGAAGTAGGTTCCTAAAAGGCAGCAGCAAACACTCAAGGTTTTGTGACTCCTGTAAGCCACTTTTAAAATTGTAGAGTATCGTCCCACTAAAGTGCTCTCCTCCGAGCCCCAGAGCTGACACCAGCTGAGAGTGCCACATGGACAGAAACAAATGAAGTCCTGACCGCAACACCTGTGAGCTGAGCAGGTGGAAACTGGCATGGGTGAATCTGCAAGGACGCTGGGACTGTGTTTTTTGGAAGCAAAATAATAGACGAGAACAGCATGGCTCAAAGCTTTCATAGTGACCTCCGTATATCATTTGTAGGGTGATCGAAACGAACCTATTAAAAAAGGTGAAGTTTGAGCAAATTCCTGAGGATTGTGTGGAATTTAGCAAAAACTGTTTCTGGGCAAACCACATTTATGGCAGAGAGATCAGCAAAGGCATATGCATAGATGCTGAGGTATATTAAGAAACAGCACAGATGTTCTTGTGGCTGCAGCAGAGATGAGTAAGGATGGAAGTTGAACTCATGCCTACAGAGAGATGAGAGGGTTTGAGTGTTGGCATTGGGAGATAGATCATGCAAGCTCCTCCAGTCCATTATTCTCTGTATGAAATGCAGAGCCCTTGCAGAGTTTCAAACAAAGAGGTGAAAAAAATGTGCTTTTGGTTTAAAAGGTTACTTGTGACTGCTTTACTGAAGCTAAACTTTATAGAACAGGAAGCAGAAAGACTGGAAAAGAGGAGATAGCAGTGACCTCTAGATCCAGTAACTGAGATGAATTCCTGAACTGCTCTGGTAGAAGCTGGCTTGATCCGCCTATAGTTTTGAAGTAATGAAGGTATGATGGCATTATCTTTATGTTCATGACTTTCAAATGTTTAAATATTTCAGGCTGATTTTGTTTTTCTTCTTTCAATAGATTGATAGGTGATCAAGACAGTGTTACTAGTTGATTCTCTGATAAGTCAATAAAAAGACAGTGGATCTTAGATTCAAATAAAAATTGTACCAAAAATTCCCTTAAATATATGCTATTTTTAATGTTCATCACACCTTTTTATGACCACACATACCCCAGGTTTAGCTTTTACTTATAAATGAGAACATGCGGTATTTTTTTTATTACTCCTGAGTTACCTTACTTAAGACAATGGTCTCCACTTCCTCCCAATTTACTACTGAGGGCATTTTTTCATTCATTTTTATGACAGAATAATATTCCATTGTGCATACCTACCACATTTTCTTTATCCATTCATTAGTTGACAGGCACGTAAGTTGGTTCCATCTCTTTGCGGTTGTGAATAGCACTGCCACAACATTTTGGTGTGGGTGTCAACTTTTGTAACTGACTTCTTTTCATCTGGGGAGATACAGAGCAGTGGTATTTTATAAACCCAACTGGTACCATGATGAAAATACGCAGGCTTATTTTTTCTTATGAAAAAAATACAGTATGTTAGGGAACAATAAAGGTTGACATTATATTAGTAAAGGATTAGATTTTCATTATACTAACATTCCATTTTTTTACTTTTAATTTTCAAATGTGTACTCAGGGCAATGGGGGCAACTCACCAAACGGGAGTGTCTCGAGGATCAGAGAAAACAAACTACTCAGATGCATTACATACATAAATTTACTTTTTTGTTAAATATATCGCTATAAGTACTGGGATTAGGAAATTTGAAAATTTATTATTCATTATAGTACATTAGCATGAGTGGCTATGTGAATGATCTTGAGAAAGTTAATAACCTTTTATAGAAAATGTAATGCTCTCATTTATTAAATGAAGGGATTATACTCTATTATTATGAAAGTTAGGCTATGTCTAAAGTGTGCCTTTCTGAAGCTCTATTCTTGCTGACTTAAATTAAATCCGAGGATGAATAGTGTACACCGCATGTGATTACCAACCTGTAGTATTATAATGGTTTCACTTCACATCTCTGGGCTATCCATTTAACCCTAGTGCCCCACAATTACTAGCTGCAACTACATTAATGCTCTTGAGATAGCCTTTTTTCATTAAAATAGTGACAAATTAAAATTTATTGTAGATTATATCCTTATCAAATATCATACCAAATCCAAAGGAGTAACAGAATAAGATTGTGGCATTTATTCATGGTGCTGAGTTGAAATGATCTGCATTCTAATAAAATGGGAAAGAATGACAAGTGACCTGTCAGAAAGTAGAAGTCGTTTTATAGCGTTTGCAAATGAGGCAGAAGAATGTGAGAATGTCCCTCATCAGCAAGTTAGTGACCACTCTGCAATTATCACCATTCTTTATGTCTCAGTTGAAATTTTTAAACCATAAACAGCATTAAATTCAACCGTATAGAATTAAAATATCCAAGATACCTTCCCTAGAAAAGATTCTATTTCAGTGTTTTATTCGTATTCAGGCAGATTAAAATGGAAATAATGTAAGGTGGAAAATTCATCATTTACTTCCATTTCAGGGCCTCAGCCATTTGTCTTGATTCTCACTTGCAGTGAACTCCATGTTCTTTGTTCTTCCCTATAGATTGTTCATGTTTCTCCTTTGTGGCAACATGGAAAAATGGACTGAGCCACTTCGTGTAGTGAAGCAAGATAAACTATCCAGGGTGTTTCTAGGAGGCCGTCATTTTTTTGCCAAAGGAGTGGGATGCTAACTTAGAGAGACTAAGAATGGCTGCAGGTGTCAGGATAAACATCCTACTTTCTTTCTTCTCATCATTTCTAAAAGCAAAACTATGCCCCTGCCAGATTTCAAGGGTATAAATCGGATCTGAGACAAACCTATTGTATATCCAGGAGAAAGGGAGCTTTGTTGCATTGGGGAGGAACGAGGATGATGATGATGATGATTGTGGGCTTTCTGTGTTCCTCTTCCTTCTTTCTTTTTTATTGTTTGGGATTCATTGAGGATACAAAGAATTAGATTATACTGATTGCATTTGTTAGATAAAGTGTCTCTTGCAATTGTTTCCCGCCCCCAAGAGGTGAAAGATTTTTTCAGTATTAAAAATGTTGAACAAAAGGGCAGGCAATATAAATTGGGTTAAACCAAAACATTAAACAATTTTGATAATTTATAAAATGTTTACTTGAAGCAACTAAACAATAGTGTCACTGATTGCTACAAACTCTAAATGAATAACATTTACTCTCTGGACATTGATATGAAATCACAGTGAAGAGGTTATTAATAATTCCAACAGATAGAACTACGCTAACTATCACAAAAGTTCTGCTAAGTGCAGTGGCTCACACCGATAATCTCAGCAATCTGGGAGACTGAGGAGGGAGGATTCTTGAGCTCAGGAGTTTGAGACCAGCCTCAGCAAGAGCGAGACCCTGTTTCTACTAAAACTAGAAAAATTAACCATTATTGGAAAAGGGGCTTGTAGTCCCGGGCACCTGGGAGGTTGAGGCAGGAGGATCACTTGAACCAAGGAGTTCGAAGTTGCTGTGAGCTAGGCTGATGCCAGGGCACTGTAAACTGGGCAACAGAGTGACAGTCTCAAAAAACAATGTCTTAAAAGTTCATGTTTCTTAATATTCTATTTCTCTTTATCTCTATTAAAATAAATAAAAAGTTTAAACTTTAGTCAATAAACCTGTATATTATCTATCCAAACAAGGGCACTGACATTTCTCTTCTCTTCTTTATATATGATACACACATGTAAGTCTAAAGTAAAAATACATCTGAACAGGCAACTTTCTTATAGGCTTTTTCTGTTTCCCACCATTACCCTGTTCTCCAGAAACAAACAATCGGATTCTAAGTATTTCTCTAAATGTGCATTTATTTAAGTATTGGGTGAAACATGCACAACCATCCCTTACATCCACAGGGGGAACTGATTCCAGGAACCACATGGACACCAAAAGCCACAGATACTACATACGCACATCCTTTCTTGTAATTTAAATAATCTCTAGATTACTTATAATACCTAAAACAATGTAAATGGTATATAAATTGTTGTTGCACTATGTTATTTAGGGAGTGATGATAACAAAAAAAATGCTATATACATTCAGTACAAAGACTATATTTTAAAAATATTTCCTTCTGTAATTGGTTGAATTCACAGGTGTGAAACCACAAATATGAAGGGTAAACTGTATGGCATTTATTCACAAATGTTATTCATATATTTTTTTCTGTAGCACTAAAATTATGGGCTTGATTTATCCTTGGGGTAAAACAGGTATAAATATATGCATAGAGAAGTGATGACTGATTTTCCTTAGAATTATTCAAATCCTGGCTCACAAACATAAATACCACAATCTTAAACAAGGTAGGGAGATAACAAATTCTAATTCAGTTAGATATATCAGGAATGCAAGTTTTTCTTCTGCAGTAAGAAAATTTTCAATGCATTTTAATACAAGGCAGAAAACTAGAATTTTCATAAATTCACAAAAATGAATGCAATTTGGTAATTGACAGTAGTAACCATTAAAAAGCTTAGAATGGAACAAAAAATCCATAACTTGATATATCATATTTACAAGAATGTGTAGTAAAAATAATGTGTAAAACTGAAATGTTAAAGTACATTATTTCAACCTGGGAATGCACCAAC
>NW_003852428.1:7937346-7937982 GCF_000181295.1 Otolemur garnettii | reverse complement strand
GACAAAATCAGCATAATCAAAAATAAATACGGTAAATATGCAGAAGTCCCATTGTATAGCTATAAACCACCAACAGATAGAAAACATACTTCGGAATTCATCTAACTGATGCTATTTAGTTCTTTATGTCATAAAATTATAAAACTTTAACGAATAACATGAAAGAAGACAAGTGAACAGAAGGGCCTCCTTGTTCTTGGATAGAAAATGTCTGATCTCTTTTCCTAATGTTCTCCTGGCACGGAATTTTCATCTGACGAGCTTAGAGAAGAGAACATTCCACTGTTGCACAAATCTCATGTCATCTATTCTACTCTCAACTGTCAGGAAAATATAATGATGAGGCTCTTCCAAGTGGAAATGAGGTTGTGAAAGACCAAAAGTGACAGATAGCTAGGATCCGCATTCAATAGGATGTGGAGACAGACGTTCTACCCAAGAGCCTGGTCAGCATCAATCAACCCTAATGTCTTCGTTTTGTTTTCAATCCATGTAAACACTTACAGTGACTGATATAAATAAATATTCTTTGGTCTTTATTAAGAAATATTTTACAAGCAGCTTCTTGAGTTTTTAGTTGAAATTCATAAAGATAAAAATAACATAGCAATGATGTGATAGAAAAATACTCAACAA
>NW_003852428.1:7934627-7936350 GCF_000181295.1 Otolemur garnettii | reverse complement strand
CCTTTCAGGTGTTGCATAAGTTTGCTCTCTATTTAAGATATAAAGGAAATTCTGATATACGACCAATTTTTTGTAACTGTTAGGTAACTTTTTAAACATTTCTTGGCTAATTGAATACTTTTTTTCCTTAGCTTTGAATTTCTACATTTTGATGGTACGTGTGGTGGAAGAAGAGCAGTTTTTTTTATTTTCACATGAGAATCTTTATTTTTTTTTCATTAAGCTATTTGTACATGGATCATGAATACTTGTATGCCATTATGGGATTCAATGTGTTGATTATTTGTACAAATTGGAGTGCTTACATCCTACTAGTCAACACAGCCTTCACCTCATTTGCCCAATTACCGTGTTAAGACATTTGTGTTCTACACCTGATAGATCCAACTTGTACTTGCATTATGTTCCATAGCTGTGGTCTCCCTGCTAGCCCTCCCTCTATCGACCAAACATTCTTGACAGGGCTCTATTCTTCTTCCCTTCTAATTCAGTTTGTATCTTTCTTCCTCAGCTTAGGGTACTAGTTATCCTTTGATCATCATTCATCTTTTTTCCCCGTAATTATGTAAATATTATTAAACTTTCATATTTATCTTTTTTTATCAGAATGAAATGCATTTGTATCAAGTTTTATCTATGTGTCTAAAATTTGATTTTCGATTGTATTCATTCAGTTCCTGAAGATTCCTAATTTTGTTACAATTTCCAGATTTAGGTTTATAGTTATTGAGCTAGCTTTACGAGGACTGAACTCTATCACTTACACATTCATTAATAGAATGTTGTTTTCTTTTATGTCTTGTTTTATTCAACTCTGTTCCCACTGACTTGATTTATTTATCTTAGTGGTGGTGTAGGAAATTAATTTCCTCCTATTCATTGGTTATCTATTTTATTGGATTTGTTATTTTTTGGTGTGTGCAAGTTTCACACTGTGTGTGTATCCCTTTATTTTCTGTTTTTCCTTTTTGGTATATTCTGTTTTCATAATCAGCCCCAAATCTCTTTTTAATTTACATTAGCTCTTGCTTCAATAGTGCTGGGAGGGTTGGCTGTGTGCTTGGATAACTTGTTGGCAACATCTTCACATACCAGATACCTTTTTATTTCACTAGTAGTAATATGTTCCTGATGTAATACCTATATTTTTGTTAGCTTTATACAGCATGGTGGTAGAAGGATGAGAACTTCCACTGAGACATTGACGGATTTTTCTTATGAGCATAAGATTCTGATCTCACTTCTGTGTTTTATTATCTCAACAGTTTGGAATTTGTAAAAAAAAAAAAAATTACTGTAAAGATATGATTTATCTTTGAATCTGTCTTAAAATTTTACCTGTATCAAGGATACATAAATTTCATTAAACATTCCTGTCATTTTATTTTGTAAATTTATTAGCCAAAACTAGTATTAAGTGACAAATTTATACAATTTTTGGTATATGATTGATAATACTATAAAATACATATTGTGTGTGTTCTATTTTATTATGAAGGATTTCACACATTCAAAATAATAATATACCACAAGTATAATACTAAGGAGAAGAACAAGGAAAAGGAATAGAAAGGGAAACAGGCAGAGAATGTTTTGAATAATATATTTAATTCAGTTCTAAAATTAATCCTACACAGTATTATGTCCTCATTTCATAGAGGCAAACAAGGTTTGAATGAGAATTAATAAATGAAAAGCTTCAATTTAAGTTTTTTCATTAAGA
>NW_003852428.1:7933058-7934303 GCF_000181295.1 Otolemur garnettii | reverse complement strand
ACCTCAAGTGAAGGTAGGTTTTATGTTATTCCTTTCCTTTGATACTCTCCCAATCATATTGTTCATATCAGCCAGTAAATACACTCTTAATTTTGCAAGGAGTAATCATCAGTGTGGAAGGCAGTTCCTGAGTGACAAACATTGGACGTATGTATGCCTCGCACTTACAAATTAAGGCTATAACAGTAAGTCCACGAGTTACAAGCATCCAACAAATGTACAGTTTGGGGAAAGTTTGGAGTCCCACTTCCATGGAAGCCGCAATAGAAGAGAAGTAGCAGCTCCTAGAATGCCAGCTCCTGGGTTTTCTCAGCAGCAATGGCAGGGGAGGGGAAGGGGAAGAGGAAGGAAAGAGTACGGATGGAGGAAAGCTAACATTCCTGCCACCTCTTCCTCTCTCTGGAAGGCAGCCCACTGGAATATGCAGGCTCTGAGGTGACACCCATCCCCAGGAACTCTGGCTCTCTGTGTGGTTCCTGCGGGCCAGGCTGGTGCGAATAAATGTTTGTGTAGGAACAAGCAAGCTGAAAACTGCGGGGCTGAAACCCCTTGTGGATGACCTAAGTATGGTGGTTGCAGAGGCAATGCGGTTCCTGCCATCTTATCTCAGGTCTGTGGTGACAGGAATTGGCCCAAGGGGGCAGGCAGTCTGGTGCTTTTTCCTCAAAAAGCTCCCAGTTCAGTGTCCACAGCAGCTTTGGAGCTTGTTAAGGGCAGCAGTGGAGCCAGCTGACTGTCAGCTGTGAGGGACAAACCGGCTCCACTTACTCTCTTTGCTGGGCGCCAGACCTCTCTGGGGTTGGTCTCTGCCAACACCTTGCTCCTTCTCCTGCTCTGCAACTTCGTCCCATCAAGTCTCCCGTAGGTTCTGCCACAGTTTCTCAGATTTACCCTCGACCTGTGATTGTTCGCTTGTTTGGTGGTTTCCCTCCACAATTTGTCCTTTTTTCTGAAATGTTTTCGCAGAGAATGTCTCTGATCAGCCATCTTCAAATCTCTAAACTCTTTTTGGTTCCCCCACTTTTCTTTAAAGTTTTTATTTGGGGGGTTATTGTTCTTGAATTATTTTCACATACTCTTATTTTAGTTTTAGCTGTTCATTTGTTTAAATACAAGGTGGTGGTATATTTTGTGCCACCTTAACCCAGAATTCACTGCTCTCATATTTTAAAATAAACTTTGTGATAAAATTTTGCAGTGATAGAGATACGTCATTTCTAAAAATCTAGGCCACTTTCTAATATA
>NW_003852428.1:7931231-7931956 GCF_000181295.1 Otolemur garnettii | reverse complement strand
GAATGAAATGAACTCATGGTAAATTATTTATGTATTAACATAATTTATTTCTTGGAAAATTATATGAAAATTCTAAATCATATACAAGCAAAAAAATGCATTCTAATGAAAATATGTTAACGGTATAGAATTTTAATAATAAAATTTTAGTATTTGAACAGAAACTAATCTTGTTTAGTAAGACTTTTATCTGAATATACACTTAGGATAGCAGGTATACAATTTTCCTGTTACTGCTTAGGAGAGTATATACATCTCATTTATCATGCTTGGATTCTTTCTTTCTTTCTTTCCCCTTCCCTTCCCTTCCCTTCCCTTCCCTTCCCTTCCCTTCCCTTCTTCCCTTCTTCCCTTCTTCCCTTCTTCCCTTCTTCCCTTCTTCCCTTCTTTCCTTCCTTCCTTCCTTCCTTCTTTCTTTCCTTCTTTCCTTCCTTCCTCCCTCCCTCCCTCCCTTCCTTCCTTCCCTCCTTCCTTCCCTCCTTCCTTCCTTTTCTTCCTTTCTTTTTTCTTTTTTTTTTTTGCAAAAAAATACACTTATGAAGCAGAGATACAATAGAGTAGAAATAAGTAAACCCGTGATTTTACCAAAATGTATAAAAAGTTTAAGAGTAAATAGGTGTCAGGAAATGAAAATCGAGCTGTAGGACTGCAGATCTTAGAGTTCTTTGCAAAGATTTTGAATGAAGGATGAAGATTATTCCAAGCACTGGTTCTCTAGCAATAAC
>NW_003852428.1:7929764-7930894 GCF_000181295.1 Otolemur garnettii | reverse complement strand
CTATATTGATGCATTAATTTAATTTGTTCCTAATAAATACACATTGGGTGCTGGGGGAAATTACATAGTTATTTCATAGCTTTTTGTACAAATTAGAAAAAAACCTAAAAACCTAAAAATATTAATGAGAATATTATATTAAAGAGAAAGATTAGGAAAAGAGAGCAATGAAGAGCATTAATCCTAAAATATAGTATAATATACTATAAATGGGCATGGTAACAAATATATTTATATAAAAATCAATGGAAAAGATAAAAATCTCCAAAACTAGACATAGATAGAAATATGACATTTCAAATCATTAGAGATAAGATGGCTTATATGTGTATAATAAAGGGTTTTGTAAAGGCTACTTAAGTACTTGTGAGTGAATGCTAGTATTTATCACGGCTCTCCGAATCTCAGGCCCTCCCCCAATTCTTTCACAGACCAAGAACATTCCACCTCTTAGCTACTGAGGCACCTTGTAGTCTGATAACAAATCATTTCCTCTTTTTATTTTTTGTTTCCGTTTGATTTTATTTGTAATTTCTATATTATATTTGTACATATTTTATGTAATAAACTGTACATATTTATGGGTCACGTGTGATAATTAACATATTATCAAACATATTTGATAATTAACATATTATCAAAATCAGGTAAACATGCAATGTCTAATGTCAAATAAGGGCAACTAAAATACCATGACGTAAGGCGTTTGTTATGACTTTGTTGTGGGGACATTTCAAATCCACTGCTTTAGCTATTTTGAAAGATACAATGACTTATTAACTGTAGTCACCTTATTGTTCTCCCAAACACTCCATCTTATTTCTTCTAACTATTTTTTACACATAAACCATCTCCTCTTTATCCCCCCTCTCCACAACCACTCCCAGTCACTGGTATCTTTCATTCTACCCTTTACCTCCATGAGAACAGTTTTTTAGCTTCTATGCAGGAATGGGAACATGGGCTCTTGGTCTTTCTGGGCTTAGCTTATTTGACTTAACATGATGTCTTTAGTTTACTTGTTGCAAACTAAAGGATTCAGGCTGGGTGCCTGTGACTCAAGCAGCTGAGGTGCCAGCCACATAAACCTGAGCTGGTGGGTTTGAATCCAGCCTGGGCCCGCCAAACAA
>NW_003852428.1:7926430-7929554 GCF_000181295.1 Otolemur garnettii | reverse complement strand
TAAAAAGTATTCCATTGTATATGTATACATATTTTTATTGTTGGTATTTATTATTCTTTGTTATTAATCTTAAACATTTTAAAATTGAGAAATATTGTTCTTAACCCATAGATAATGTTATAAAGTTTTTTAAAGTTTCAAGGTAGTCCTAGAAAAATAAAGATATCAGATAATGTATCCAAATAATATTAAGTATAACTAGAAACAATTTTTTAAATACAGAAAATAATAAATGTCTTTATGTTCAAAGAAACAAAATTTTTAACTATCCTGGATTTAAGTTTACATAACCTCTGTAAATACACCCTATGGCCTTTATTACTGGGTACATAGAGGCTTTATTCAATCAGGTTGTAACCAGTAATAATATTGTCCAAATAAAAAAAAGAACAAGTATTCTATTCGTGCTGAGTTATGTTTCCAGTGACATTTAAAAAAAAATATGTGCAAAAATAATTTTTATGATAGCGGTTTTCTATATATTTGTTGAATATTTTCTCTTTACAGAGAATTCAGTTAAGCCACATTAATCTAGTTCAAACAAATGAGAGCAGTTAACTCTCAAATCTCTAGTCCTACATAAGTTCCTAAAAATTTCACATAGGTATTCAAGGTGGTAGATTTTCAAGAATCCCGTCATTGCCTCTAGAAACTTAAACTGTAACATGAGGTCTCCCAGAAAGTCTTGTGTAGCAAATCCAATGAACTTCCAGTAGAAGTTGTGGAAGAGTTTATCAAAAAGTTCCCAGATTTCACCAGCGGCTTTAGAAATGATGACGTCTTTAATGCTGATAGTGTAGACTTTTTTCCAAGGCAATGCCTGGCAGAAGCCTTGTCATGAAGGGGGACAAATAAAAGAGAGAAAAACTTTCCAAAACATTTTCACAGCTCTGCTTTGCACTAGCTCAACTGAAGAGAAACTAAAGTCCTTGGTGATTAATAACTTGTCAAATCTATGCACATTCAAAAACCTGAACCCTGGAGACCTCCGCGTCACTGATCAAACACATGCATATGGATGCCTGCTATTTGAAGAGTGGGCAGGGACATTGACTGAGAAAAGATGAAGGAGAAATGATCCACTTTACTGTTGGTAGACAACTGTCCTGGCCACCATAAGTGAATCCTTTCACAAATGAGACGTTGAATTTCTGCCTCCAATCCCTACCTCAAAAATCCAACTTCTGACTAAGACGTTGTCCCAACATTTATAATGCCCTGCCAAACACAGCTCCTATAGTGTGTCTTTACTAAAACCCACTCCCATAGTCTGCCCAGGCATGCAACTTCATCCTCTGCACCTGGATGCTGTCCTGTGGATCAGTTCTGCTTAAAGTTCAGCGTGAAACAATACAGAAGTGCTTTAAAAAAGCTGAATTTGTCACAACCCAAGAGCATGAGGTTTTAGCCCCATCAGACAGCAAAACGCAAACGTGTAGATAGTGAAGTTTTTTTCATTACAATGGATGATGAGGTGGCAATCTGTAATGAACCTGACCCAGAACAGTCTTCCAAACGATATTGCCCAAAGTATAGAGCAGCATAAAAGTGCATGAGGCAGCTGGTAAAATGGGAGAAGCAAGTGATATGACACAGAAATTGTGGAGATTCTAAAAGAAGATGATGTCAGGCATCTGATAATGCAGTCCAAGTCATTGGGTGAGGAAAAAATGCTCAGGTGTGCTGATTGCTGTAGCCAATGTCGAGAGCGTTTTCTCCACTCTGCAATAAGAATAAGAAACAGACCAAGACTGACTCCTTTTTCAGAAAGAATGATTACACAGGGAGGAATAATAAGTGTACTAATTTTGTATGATACCATATTATGGTGTATTGATCATGTATGATATTCTCTAATAAAATCTATACAAGAAAGTAAAGTACACATACGTGTCAGTAAGTAGCTGAGGTTCCTTATGTTGACCGCCTCAATTTGTTAACCAGTTTGCTACACTCCCTTGTCTGGTCACTTTACAGAGGTTCAATTGTATCTGTTTCATTCATATTACTTTTCATTGTATTTCCTAGATGATAAGGAAGGACTATGATACAAATTTACACACATGCATATGTGTATGAATATGTATAAATATGAATAAATATGAATATGTACGAGTATGTATATCTGTGTTTATATGTTGAACATATATATAATGAATCTATAATTTCCTAATAATGCATATATTACATATTTTGGATTATAATCAGGCAAGATAAATAACTGTATAGATATGCAGTAATATTTTCTGTTTTGAATTTATAACAATTTATTGATTGTTGTACTTGATGCCTATAAATCAACATTTAAATATTTGTTTCTCCTCATTTATTACACACTTAGAAAATGAGAATCAGTTAATAATTAGGAATCATTTCAATATTGCATAGGTCAGATAATAAGGTCGTGAACTCTTCTTCAATGAAGTGCTACATACCTCACTGCTGAATGAGGTATGGTCCTCATTCGCTGTGGTCCCCTTTGAAGCACTCCTGTTGGAAAGATATGCACCAAGGCCACTGCTTAGTTCATACTTGAAAGCATTTCATCTTGGATGTGATCATGAACTTAATTGTTCGGCAGCTCAATGATGATGACCATTCCAGAAAAAGAGTTTCAAGATTGCTTTAAGGTTGGACGAAGTGCTGGCCTGAGCGTATGGTTTCTCCAGGGGAGTACCTTGAAGGTTACGGTTGTGATATTTGGCAACAATGTCTGTAGCACTTTTTCTTGAGTTCATGAACTTAATTGTCTGACCTCATGTAGTAATTGAAAATGCAAATAGGCATATTCATCAGAAGTGGTTTCTAATTGCAAGATAATTGATACTAAGTCATTTCGGGGGAAAATGGGTTTCAATCACTGCCTCACAGTACATTACTTCCCAGCTTGGGTACTCCAATGGCTTCTGTCTCCCTTAATGTACTCAGTATGTTCCTTGCCTTTAAATGGGATATGGGAACAAATGGCTCATTTGTCTGTCCCTGGTGTAAGAGTTAAAGGCAATTTTTTCAAAAAAGAGTCTTCGAAATTCCCCGAGGCTGAAGTATTGGATAAGAAATCTGACAAATGTAGGTGTGAAGTGAGACACTCTGGATAGGAATTAAGGACAAAGTCACCTCCAAA
>NW_003852428.1:7924307-7925725 GCF_000181295.1 Otolemur garnettii | reverse complement strand
CATCATAGCGACTGTATACATTTGAATAAATTCCGTTTGGCATTTTAACTGTGCATATGCTAAAGTCAGCCTGTTTTCTTATAGAATAATCATTAATGATTGTTTTGTTTTGTGGTGGCGTGAGTGTAGCGCATGTTCACACATGCTTGAGCGGGTGTGTGTTTAGTCTCTCCCCATGTGTTTCTACTACTTCAGAAAATAATGTCATATAAATCATAACACACGTGAAAAATATGCCCCGTCAGTTTTTATGATGATGTAAATAAAAATATATGTTACGATCAAGAATTACACCACTTTGTAGATGGCTGCGCATTTATTATCGAGTGCTGAGACTCATAAGTGCCTACCTGGCTTCATTTCAGAATTTCTCTCCCTTCCTACTCGTCTTGACACAGTCCACACTGCCAGCCTACGCCATGGGATAGCAGATGATAAGACAGCACTTCTAGTGGGAAAGAATGCATCCATCTCTGGAGTAAACTGAGCCATTAACATGGGAATTAAAAAAAATTAACCTTAAAAATGTAATAGAAATTATTGAAAATTTTAAATGTTATTTTTAATTTATTTCTTATTATTTATTCTTATTTATTTTTAATTCTTTATTTCTGTTTTTAATGATCATGATTATTAGTGTAATCCATTTCCTCTTGACAGTTGAAATTTAATTTCTTGGAAATTAGAAGTAGTTTGGCTGACACTTCTAGACGCATTTCAAGTGCCAATTTAGGATTTTTGTGGTCACTTTTAAAAATCTGCTTAATTTGATACTTTAATAAGTAGGCTAACTCAGAGCAATATTTAGAAGACTATAAATGTGTGTGCTCACTCTATTTCATACGTAATTTGACGTTTTTCATCCTGATGCATGAAGTCAGCATGCCTAAAGCAAATAAACAAGATCCCAAATCATCCCTGTAGGAAGATAGAACTATGAGCATCCATGCAGATTTTATTTCCTTTGGTACATATATTCTGTTATTTTTTGCTCTCAATGGCAGTGTCAAATTCAGGTCTTCAAAGTTAGAAAATCACCGATGTTATTCCTGCCCCCCCCCAAAAAAAAAATTAGTACAAGATGAGTGGCTAAAAGGTCTTACTTTTTTGTGGCATTAATCTTTACCATTCAATTATACGTTATAGTATTAATTTTATTCTCGCTTTTCACAGAATATGTTTGGTTATTATTCATGTGAGAGAATATCCTAAAATATAAATATTAATAATGTGGGTTTTTTTGAAATTTTACAAAAAATGTGAACCATCATAAAAATGAAAATGTTATTTACCTGTTATTATATCCTAAGGGAAACTATATTTTGGGTTTTTTTGTTATTATGCATAACTCATTATTTAAGAAAATCAACATTTTAGCCATTGTCTCTTATCTTTTAATTGAGAAAACTGGCTTTCCT
>NW_003852428.1:7921324-7922298 GCF_000181295.1 Otolemur garnettii | reverse complement strand
AGGTGCAGATAGAGCAGTGAGACTGAAGAATTTCTGAAAACGATTATTCTCCAAGGAAAACCCCCCACTGATAGAATTTGAGGATACACAGCAGGAGACTTCGGACTGATTCTAATTGACACCTTATACCTTAGAAAGCTGATGTTTAAAATAACCTCATGACCAAGAGCAGAAATGCAAACTCGTAGGAACTCCTTAGTCTGGAGGGCGACTCTCAATCATATGGAATACAAATCATTCAACTATATGTGCATTTTAAATGCATTGAGGGAGTTATAAAATAAAATGAATTCTACATATAATGCAAATTAGGAATAAGATAAACTATGAATGATAAAATATTTTAGAGGGTCAGAATTCACACTATTTTTACTTCTTGAAAATATATCTACATAACGCTTTGCCGATCTATATGTGCATAGAGTGTCTGTTGGCTCAC
Source organism: Otolemur garnettii (assembly GCF_000181295.1). NCBI lineage: Eukaryota > Metazoa > Chordata > Mammalia > Primates > Galagidae > Otolemur > Otolemur garnettii. The sequence goes on along the minus strand of NW_003852428.1, from coordinate 7,921,859 downwards.
ATTGAAAGTCCTAGTTTTGTCTTTATTAGGATCAATTCAGTTCAATGTAAAATTAAAAAGTGGTATACACAGTATTTTCAGACACCTATCAGGATGTCAGTTGAATTTTTCAGATGTCTCTAAGATGTTTAGTATGGCATAGTAAATTTACAATGCTTTTGTTTTTTATAATCTTGGGGAATTAGTTTTATTGATTTGCAAAACATTTATATAGAATGCTTTTCTCAAGTACCAGATGCGTACTTAAGACTCTGCTAACCCCTTCGTGTACCAACCATCAAACATTCTGTAGAGAGGTAAAAGAACAATATTTCAAAGTAGGTTGTGAGAAAATAGGCTTATGTGTACAATTTAACGAATGGATATTCCCAGGCCATATTCTTATTTTGAATGCTGCTTGTAATCAAAGAATATACGTCCCTTGAAATTATCTTCCCTTTAATGATATCCACAAAAATCAGAAATAAACATCTAGTCCTCTCTGGTTTAAAATTTGGAAAGGAATATAACTTCTTTTAAAAAACAGATAAAACCA
>NW_003852428.1:7918840-7920009 GCF_000181295.1 Otolemur garnettii | reverse complement strand
TAATTTTTCACATTTGATTTCCCTCCTGGAATTTAGAACTTTATTTTATTACATTATAGCAATGAGAATTTTTGTGCTAAAGGTATACATTTTTAAGACTTGTTTAATATAATGTTTGCCCATTTATTTGCAGTGGAAAATGTATTAAAAATTTATTCTACATACAACTTGGAAAATGCATTATAACTAATAAAAATTATGTAAATTTGAGAAGTCAGTCATTAAATTAATATACAAATGCATCATGGATTAATATTTATTAAATACTACTTTAAATTAATTGATATATACAAATATTGACACTTTATAACCAAATGAAAACATTTCTACTTGACATAATCTAAAAGATAAATTAAAACCAATATAAACTCTGCCCTTTTATTAATTTTACAAATGAATTCTACATTGTAAGTGCAGAAAGCCTGTATGTCATTGAGACTTTTTGGTTCAGGTCTTCATAAAATTCATAATTCACATAGCAACATACTATATAAATAATTACAGCTTGAAATGCTGTCAATACATTTGATTTTTGAATTCAGTATTTTTTTGGATTTAGAAATTACATTTTTATGTGTGGCCTGATATGAGACTGTAAAATGAGTAAAAATTAACCAGTGTGTTAACTGCATGGGAAAATTACTTATGTGAAGATTTCACTTTATTTTACAAATAGAATAGAGTCTATTTGAGGAACTGAATGACTATCACCAGGGTTAGAATAAATGGGTTAAATCTTAGTTTGGCTCAGGACAAAAGTGGAGAGGCAGATGGCAATAGACTATTCAAGGGTTTGGTTATTGATTTAAGAATTTTGTAATTTAAGGGGAATTGGAAAAACCATCAAATTGTTGGTTTTAAGCTAAGAATCTAAGTTTTTTATTTTTACTTTTAAAACACATTTTTTTTTTCTTTAGGCAAAATGAATATGAGAAATCTGATTAAGTTTCTTATTTAATAGACTTGAACCAAATGGATAATAAGGCAGTGGATTCATCATGTCAGTATTTAGTATCTATTATTTCATATAATATACATACACGTGTTTAGAAATACCCTCCTCAAGAAGACAGAGACAATAGGATTCAAGAGTATCTGGATTAGCTACTTGGGAGGCCAAGGCAAGAGAATCGCTTAAGCCTAAGTGTTGGAGGTGGCTGTGAGTTGTG
>NW_003852428.1:7917433-7918609 GCF_000181295.1 Otolemur garnettii | reverse complement strand
ACCTTTCTAATATCGGCATTCTAAAAATTATCACTGCCTCCACTGCTTGCACGCTATGCAAAGTACTTCATTTCTTCCCTAATTTATGTCAAGTGCATTCTAACCGTTCCTCCTGCTTCCTCCATGACCTCTTTAATACTAAAGAACAACTAGACATTTATTTCACTAAAATGTAAGTTGATCATTGTCATTCCTCTGCTCAAAGTCCTCCAATAACTTCCCATCTTACTTACAGTAAGAACCAAACAACTTCTAATGATGCATAAGGTCTTCTTAACCAGGGATCCTGTTACCCTTCTAACTTTATCACTTTCTTCCAGTTCTTTCACTCAAGTGCACTAGCCTACTAGTAATGTCTTTAATGTAATCACATATCTGCTCTCAGCCTCTTTGCTTGTACCTTTTGACTGTGTAGGTCTTCTTCCCTCAGGGGACCCGGAGGCTAGTTGTATCACCTTTGCACTTTTTACACAGAGATGCCTTCCTTGGCCACTTCACCTAAGATTTCAAACCTCTTATCCTTTCCTCAAATGATGATGAATTAATAATAAGAAAATTGCTAATCTTTTCATCTGTTTCACCCTTTAAAATTGTTAACAAGACACAAGGGAAAATTTTGTTTTATATTGCTTTCTTTCTGGATTTTTTTTTTTTTAAAACAAAGTCTTACTCTGTTGTCTTGACTAGAGTACAGTGGCATCATCATGGTTCACTACAACACCAAACTCTCGGCTCAAGTTATTCTCCTGCTTCAGCTTCCAAAGTAGCTTAGATTACAGGCACATATCGCCATGCTCACTTAATTTATGTGTACATACATATATATGTTATAGAGACAGGGTTGTCACTGGGCTGTTTAGATTACTCTCAAATTCCTAGGCTCAAACAAGCATCCCACCTTAACCTCCCAAAGTTCTGGGTTTATAGGCATGAGCCATCATGCCCAGGCTTCTTTTTGATTTGTTCACTGATTGCTGTGTCCCCTGTATATGGAGTAGGCATTCAATGGTAGATTGTCAATTTAGTAGATTGTAAAGTGGACCTGTAGATATGAAGCTTATCACTCAGAGGACTACCTTTGCTGGAGATATGATCTGGGTACACTCAGCAAATTAATATTGCTTAAAAACATGGTAGAATATGGACATATAGCATAATGTTTTTCTGAAGTTTCTA
>NW_003852428.1:7911954-7917000 GCF_000181295.1 Otolemur garnettii | reverse complement strand
AAAAAAAAAAGAAAAGAAAAAGAAATGCAGGTTTGTATAACATCATGGAAACCTGAGCAAGAGTTATAACCAAGCAACCAACCAAAGATAACAAGGTGACATCAATAGTGCAATTACTGATAAATGAAGATCATGAGGATTTTACTGAATTTAATCTGGTAGATGTCATCAGGGATATAGTAAACCCAATGGCATCATGAGTAAGAAAACCAGATAAGAGAGAGTTAAAGTGAGAGATTAGGGCCTGATATTATGGACCCAGACAATTCAAGAGAACATATACAGTGAAAGGAGAGAATTAAGGTGGTCTTGGATGATGGAAATGAAGAATCCAAGAGAAGCAGTTGTTGCATTTTTAGATACGATTTTAAGATGGAGTAACTTGTATTAGTTTAGAAATATGGATATATTTAATTCAATACACAGAGAGAGATTCTAAAGACACAGAATAAAGGACAATCCTTGGGCAAATTCTTCCTAAGGAAAGGGATGAACAGAATTAGAAAGGAAGTGGAAGTCTTGGAAAGAACACATCTAAGGACAGGTTTATTTATAGATCTGATGGCAGGAATTTGAAGTAGATTCTATTTGAAATTCTATTTACTCTGTCATTAAGGAATTGAGTTTATTAACTTAGATATTGAAGGGGTTAGGGAAGATGGGGCATGGTGGTGTTCTGAGGAATTTCGTAGATTTTAAGATATTCTAGAACACAGGAAAGAAGTAAATTGGCTGGAGAGGTGAACTAAGCCCAGAGGGCAGAATTAGCAGCCCACACAAGGTTGTCCAGCATACACAATCATAGGTTTAATTTGTGAACTAAATTATTTTACTGCTACTCTAAGCATTGTTTGTAGAAACATAAGCCTCTTATCTCTTTGAAGGATAGATTTTCACATCATATGTTACCATACCAGACTTCTGTTTCTACTTTACATATGAGATGATGATGAAATTTGTTCTGTGGGAAAAGAAATTTACATAATACATAGAAATTTATATGAAATGAGTTACTGACAGAACTCTCTCACATTCTTTTTTTTTTAATTAAATCCTAACTGTGTACATTAATGCAATCATGGGATACAATGTGCTGCTTTTGTATAACATTTGAAACATTTTCATCAATCTGGTTAACATAGCCTTCATCACGTTTTCTTAGTTATTGTGTTCATACATTTATACTCTACACTTAATAAATCTAACATTTACCCTTGTAAAATACACCATAGGTGTGGTCTCACCAATTACCCTCCTTCTACCCATCCTTCTCCCTATCCTTCTCCCTCCTCTCCCTCTCTTCTTTCCTCTTCTTCTTGAGCTATAGTTGGTTATAGCTTTCCTATGAAAGTTATAAATTAGTTTCATAGTAGGGCTGAGTACACGGGATACTTTTCTTCCATTCTTGAGATACTTTGCTAAGAAGAATATGTTCCAGCTCCATCTATGTAAAAATGATAGAGATAAAGTCTCCATCTTTCTTTAAGGCTGCATTATATTCCATGGCGTACATATACCATAATTTATTGATCCATTCATGGGTTGATGGGCACTTGGGCTTTTTCTATGACTTAGCAATTATGAACTGGGCTGCAATAAACATTCTGATGCAAATATCTTCATTATAGTGTGATTTTTGGTCTTCTGAATATATACCTAGTTAGAGGAATTGTAGGATTGAATGGTCTATTTTTAGATCCCTAAGTGATCTTCAAACATCTTTCCAAAAGGAACATATTAGTTTTCATTCCCACCAGCAGTACAGAAATGTTTCCTTTTCTCCACATCCATACCAACATCTCTGGTTTGGGGATTTTGTGATGTGGGCTAATCTTACTGGGGTTAGATGATATCTCAAAGTGGTTTTGACTTACATTTCTCTAAGGATTAAGAATGATGAGCCTTTTTTTCATATGTTTGTAGGCCATGCACCTGTCTTCTTCAGAGAAGTTTCTCTTCAAGTCCCTTGCCCACCCTAAGAAGGAATCATTTGTTCTTTTCTTGCTAATATGTTTGAGTTCTCTGTGGATTCTGGTTATTAAACCTTTTTGGAGACATAACTTGCAAATATCTTCTACCATTCTGAGGGCTGTTTGCTTGCTTTACTTACTGTATTTTGGCTGTGCAGAAGCTTTTTAGTTTGATCGGATCCCACTAATGTATTTTTGGTGTTGTTTCAATTGCCCTGGAGAATCTTCTTCATAAAATATTTGCCCAGGTCAATTTCTTCAAGTATTTTCCCTGCACTTTCTTCTAGTATTTTTATAGTTTCATGTCTTAATTTTAAATCTTTAATCCAGTAAGAGTCTTCAGACTTTTAAATATTGACTAGCAAAATGTTTATTTCTATTCCATGAATGAGCATGATTTTTTTTTTTTTTTATAGTGGGCAGATGTAAGTTAAGCTTGTGGATTTGAAATTTAACTTCACAGGCTAGTTTTCTCTACTCTTGATGCAAAAGAAATGAATCAACCAGTTTAAAATCAGCGAAAATCTACCTGAACAATGCCAGAAAGCAGTCTAAGAAGGAGCTATGATTCAAACATCTCTGAAATTTTTAGAATTTATAAATACAATTTCTACATTCACATTTATTGTAGAGGTAGTCATTCTTTTAATCTTTAAAATGTACCAGAGAGTTTGGCAGAATCTTCACTTAAATTATTTTGGTAAAAATGGATTATGGGCCACAGAAAATTCAGAATTTTCTTGAAGGTAACAATAATCCATAATTATCCTAATAATCCAAAGTCAGTTTCTTTCTTAAAATAGAGAATGCATAACTGTATTTGTATTTCAAGCCAGACATGGTGGCCCCTACCTGTAATCCTAGCACTCTGGGAGGCCAGAGTGGGTGGATAGATTAAGATCAAGAGAGAGACAAGCCTGAGTGAGATCCTGTATCTATTAAAATAGAAAAACAAAATTACTTGCAAGGCATGGCATTGCACCTCTGTAGCCTCAGCTACTTTGGAGGCTGAGGCCAAGGGATTGCTGAAGCCCAAGAGTTTAAGATTATCATGAGCTATGATGCCATGGCACCTGGCACTCTATCCAGGGCAGCAGAATGAGTCTTTGCCTAAAAACAAAAGCAAACAAACAAACAAAACCAAAAACAAAAAATTATTTTTTAATTTCATATAAGCAATGAGTGATTGCTATTAGACCAAGTATATCTCCAGTTATATTTGTGCCATATTTATACTAAAAATTTATACATTAGTAGTCTGGAATTCGAATTTAACTGAGTGTCCTGTATTTGTATTTTGCTAAGTTTCTTAACACAATAAAAAAGACATACTAACTACACTATAGGTTATTTATAACTGCACTTCAGTAGAAATACACACGCACACAAGGCAAATCACAAGGTTCTTTTATGTGACTCCTGAATTTACTCCCTGAGGGTTCTAAACAGCAAGCACTGTCAAAGTCCTCCTCTTGTACCCTCAGTGCTCATCAGTGTGTGTCAAAAGCTTTTCACTTCAAACTCCTATGACTCTTTTATACCTGACCATGGTAATGCTCTTTGTTAAGGATAAACCAGAGAAATGTGTGTGCATGTGTATGTGCGCGTGCAGGGGAGCACGTGTATGAGTGTGTACATCTGTGTGTGTGTGTTAGAGGGAGAGAGACAGGGGGTAGAGAGTATTAGTTAATGGCCTTGCAGAGAGCACTTAATGAATGATAGATGAATTTAAGAGTTCAATTATAGCTCGGCGCCTCTGGCTCAAGTGGCTAAAGTGCCAGCCACATACACCCAAGGTGGCGGGTTCGAATCCAGCCCAGGCCCACCAAACAGCAATGACGGCTGCAACCAAAAAATAGCCTGGTGTTGTGGTGGGCGCCTGTGGTCCCAGCTACTTGGGAGGCGGAGGCAGGAGACTCGCTTGAGCCCAGGAGTTGGAGGTTGCTGTGAGCTGAGATGCCACGGCACTCTACCCAGGGGGACAGCTTGAGGCTCCTATCTAAAGAAAAACAAAACAAACAAACAAACAAATAAAAAAGAGTTCAATTATACAGGGTCCTTCCTCCAGTTGGCCACGGTGGCCATTGCAGCCATTGTTATGTTGTCTTTTCCTTCTTGAGTAACATTGTCTGGAATCTCAACAATAAATAACCTACCTGCACTAAAATCCTTATTTCACAGTTTGTTTCTGGAAAAGCCTAAGCCAGATTCTATAATTAAAAATATGTTTTATGGTTAGTTTTGAAATCTACTGAGAAGTCTTCAAGAAAAATGACTGCTATCATTTCTGAGAGCCAGTACCTATGGAATTTAAGGATTAAGATTTCTGTGCTGGATGTAAGATTTTCTGAATTAGAACTTCTTGTGTGTGATATCCAGAAACTCAAAGACATGATACAACCTTTCCAAGTAATTAGTATACAATTAAAACAGGCCCAGGATTTATAGCTACTAAGACATATTGTCATTAGTATAAAAGAGTCCCTATTTATGCTTCTATTAATTAACTTGTTTATAAAGTTACACAATGGAGTGAGAAAACACTACTCTCAGGGACAGGATCTGGGATCTGATGCTGATACTCATTTCTCAATCTTGTATAAATATATCAGTTCTTTAGGGCTTTATTTCCTAATCTACAAAATTTATAACACACTCATGCTATATATTTTCAAGTTATCACATCAAATTATCTTCATTCTTATATTTTTCCTGTGCATTATAACTGTAACTGAACAGATTCAAGTGACAGAACAAAACCAGTCATCTTCTTTTCAGAATCGAGTCTTTGGTTCTGAGGGTATTTTGGGTTAATAAATGATCAAATCTTAGGATAAATAGTCATCTTGTTGAATGTATTTTCTGTTCTGTATTGTTCCTCAACCTTGCCATAATACTTAGTTCTTTTAAAATCCTGACCTTAACTCACATACAGATGTCATGGTGAGTTCAAATGCTGTTACATCATTCAACTCTATGACTAATAGAATGAAAATGAAGGCATCAATTACAATACTTACTACAGACACCTTATTCTATTTTGACACTTCTATTTGAAGTTAATTTTTAGTAGGAC
>NW_003852428.1:7911176-7911603 GCF_000181295.1 Otolemur garnettii | reverse complement strand
TTATAGTGGAGTTACTTTTGTACTCCACATAAGGGTACTGATGAATCTCTCTAAATGTAGAATATAAGTGTCTTAACACAATAACTAAGAAAAAGACATGAAGGCTATGTTAACCAGTTGGATGAAAGTATTTCAGATTGTATACAGAAATAGTACACTGTACCCCATAATAGTATTAATGTACACTGTTATGATTTAATAAAAAAAAGGTTTGTTTGTGCAAAAGTTTCTCGATTTCAACTTCTCATGCTTATGAGAAGAATGTTACTTTCTGTCTAGGGCAGTGGTTCTCAACCTTCCTAATGCCGTGACCCTTTAATACAGTTGTTGTGAGTCGCGACCCACAGGTTGAGAGCTGCTGGTCTAGGGTAAGGAGAACATCTTACATATAGGGGTTTTATTTTCTGCTTTCAGGAGGAAAAAATGT
>NW_003852428.1:7905519-7909854 GCF_000181295.1 Otolemur garnettii | reverse complement strand
CATGTCTCTCTAGCCAAATGTTATAGTAAACATTTTATTTCTTGACGATCATAAACTATTCTATTATGCAGAGGGGAAAACTAAGGTCTGGGGAGGTTGCCTAATTTATTCAGTGTTTTAAAATGTGTCAGTTTACGAATTGAAAGTTAGGGCTCAGACTGGGCATTTTCCCTTCCTCTTAGTATCCTAAGACTGTCGGTAAAATAGGAGGGATCCAAGATTTGAAACAGCCCTTCAGAGATCAATCTGATTCAAGTCTAAATATCGGTATGGGTTCATATTTGCACTCAGTAATTAAATTCAGAGTGAACTTTAGGAAAATATATTTCAGCATTATTTCCAAGGGGCAACTTCCCATCAGCAGGATCTCTCAAACAGAATGAAAAAAAGTAGGATTTATTTCTCAGTGACTACTTTTGTGTTAGGTTAAATAAACCTCATAATTTAATAATATCCTACCTATATCACAAAGCGGCTGCACGTGTCCGAATGGTGTGCTTGGCAATTCACTGGAAATTTTTGAATCATTTATTCCTATGTTCATGCTAGCTCTAGTCGAGGTTTTAAATAAATGTTTATTGGTAGTGCTTTGTAGCTTGTTGTGTGTTTAGTTTAAATTGGTGCTGAGATGATAACAGCTAAAATCCCTGTCTAATGCTTACATTTCTGAATTTCATGTTAGTATCAGAAGAGGTTCAAGTACTTGAATCAATGAAAGGCAAACAAAATCTCACAACTCCTTAAGAAAAAAATATTAGTTTCTTTTCATTATGTTCTATCTTACATAAATATTATTAGCCCATGGCTGATAATTTAGAAAGAGTTCAACACATATTATGAGTTTTTATTTTACTACACAGAGGAAGAGGAAAAAGAGAAACATAGGAATCAGAAATAATTTAATGAAGGATATATATATAAGCGCACATGGACTCTGAACACAGAGAGCCTCGGGATACTAACACGATGTCCCAAGTGCGGGTGGACAGATCAACTGCAACGCAGTTAGAAGAAAAAGATGGGTGAGGAACATGTGTTTGTCCAATACCAAGAGATAGAGCATTTTGATGTCCCCAATGAAGGGAATAGGTGTGGTTATAAAATGAACAGAGAAGATTCCTTGTAATGGGTATGAGATAAGGACCTTGACTAAGAAAATAGAAGGACTAGAAAATAAGGAACTGAATCCTCCACCATACACAAGAATAGATGAGTAAGTCAAGAAAGGAGTAACAATAACAATGGTACAGTAAAACCAGAGTTTCATTCACTCTTTTACGGTATTATTAGGAGAGTTTGGAACAGTAAGGAAGGACTTTGAATAGTCAAGAAATCTGAAAATGTTCTCTAATATGGTTTACATATGAGAGAATATTATAATGAATTTCTAAAAATGTGACACTTTTGCTTCCATGTTTAGCCATAACACTGCAATTTTACCCTGGGTAGCTCTTATGGCAAAACATTAATCAAATATTCATCATCCTCTCTCTGCTGTGGGCTCTTATGTGACTATAGCAAGAGTGGTCTTATTTTTACAGCTGTCTTTCATATTAGGTTTAATGCAAGTCCTAAAAGACGGTGAAAGACTGAAATGTTTTCCATTTCCTTTTCTTGATCTTTAACTCTTTCTCCTATTTCTCTTCCCATACCCAATCTGATGAATTGCTTTGTGCTAAGACCACAGCTCTGGTTCAGAAAAGCATGTCTAATGAGTAATACCCAATTATTTATGCATTCTCAAATTGGGACAATCAAAACTGAACTTTTAACTGACATTATTCAGTATAAATTATCAATGCTTTGGATTTTCTGGTCCTGTGAAGAGCTGTCCTCTCTTTAGCCAAGACTTGAGCTAATCGTTTTCAGTCCTGTTAATAAGCCCTTTTCCTCTTAAATTCGTAAGGGTAACATTCTACTATTTATTCAAGAGTAATTTTTCTGGGGTAACAGAGATGAAAAACTCAAGTAACATCAGATAAACCAATCAGATTCTTTATTGCATGTCAGTCAACCACATACGTCCTCTGAAAAATGGGCTGAGGAAAACAGAATTTATTTATTCTTGTATTTTTACTAAAGGAGAAATTATTGGACTTCTTAGTCAGGTGTTAGTTGAGGACTCTTCTTTCTTCCTTCTCTAGAATAGTGGTTCTCAAACTTTAGCATGGATCTGAATCAGCTGGGGAAACTCTTAGAATACCAGAGCTTGTGATTCAATGATTTTAGTGCCAGGCGTAAGGATTTTGGGTAATAATGAGTTTCCAGGTGACTCCTGGGCTGATATTGCAAGGAACACAACCTGTTCTAGAGTAGTTTCAGTTCTAGGGAAATGCTTAACCACACCACAGGGATTTTAGAATTTTCTCTTTTTAATTTTTTTTTTTAAGGAAAACTTAGTTCAACAGATAATTGTTATTAAGTTTATGTTCTGTATTGGGGCAGTCATGTAAAAAGTTGAACACTTTTACAAGTGTCCTGTGCAGCCCAGAAGATTGAAAGAGCAAATATTTTAACTAGATATTCATTACTTAAATTCATTTCCCTTATCATGTAAGTTAGTATGGAGTGTTTTTAAATTCATTGGCAATAATTGTTTAACTGATGTGATTTTATATAAAAGTGACTTAACTTTATGCATAAATTCTCCTCCAGCAAGGAAACTCACTAGATTTTTTTAAAAAATGGAAATAAGGTAAGTGTGAAAGTTGGTGAAATAAAATCACCTATCTTTAGGAAGGCAAATGGGTACTCATTTTGTAAGGAAACGTAAGGTATGTTGAATAAATGAGCTCTATATATTTACATTTAATCAAACCCTAACATAAGGAAATGGTATAAAAGATACGGAGTCATTTTCTGTATATTTAAATCATTTCTGGGACATGTAAGGTAATTTCAGTTATAATTTGTTTTTTTTATAAAGAACTTCTTTAAATAGCTTCTTTGAAAATGCCTTTAGATTATTTCATGTGAACTATGCGGATACAACTAACATTAGCTACACAGGACTAGGTCTCTCTCACCTTGTGAGTGTGTCACAACTTATTCCTAGGGAGAAAAGTTGCTTATATATTTTGCATGAGCTTCAGGGGCTGTTATCCATGCCTTGCACATCCTACTCTGTGCTTAAAGTTGAATAAATAGCCTTTATTCTCATGAACATTTTATTAGATAAACATCTTGGAGTCCACTATTTAGTTTCTTTCCATTGCCCTATTATACACAGTATGAATATTCTATTTCCTAATGGATTTCATACCCACCTTTCTGCCCAGGTATGCTTGGAAGCCTCTAAACTATTCAACAATAAAATCAACACATTATTTTTTCTCAAAATATAATTAGAAGGCTTTACAATGCCTTTTGATTTCACAGGTAAGAAATCCAAGATGCAGAGGATTGAAGTGATGGATATGCTCAAGAGGAAGCAGCCTAACTCATAACTCCCCAGAACCTGGAGCTCCATCCAGGTGTTCTCCTCTCTACTACCTGAGAAACAGGCACATATTTTACCTAAGAAAGAGCTTAGAGTCCTATTAGTTGACGAACGAAACTTGAGCACTTCAACTACTCTTTCCTCTAGAATAGAGGTTCTCAACCTTGCTAATGCAGCCCTTTAATACAGTGCCTGTGGGTCGCGACCCACAGGTTGAGAACCACTGCTCTAGAATGTATTCCTGGATATCCCCAAATCACCAGACGTAGCGGAAATGTAGATAAATGTGCTTTTATTCACATTCATTACAAAATTTTAGGAAGATGTGGCCAACACATAAAGAATACTTCGTAAATAATTTAGTAAAATTTTGCAATGAATATTTTGCAAATAAAGGTGCATTTAGCTACAACTTTCCATTTTCCTTGTATGTGATAACCTTAGGGACACCCCGTAGTAAATGTGGTGATATTAATGATGTATATAAATTATTATTACATGGGACATTACACAGAGAAGTCATAGATACAGAAAAGTTTTGAATAGACCAAACACAGTGCAATTTAAATTCTAGAAAAATTTTTGTTTTATATCACAAATATATTTAAAAGAGCTTAATGATTATTGAATATATTCAACAAGCAATGTCTAAGAATTAGCTTCAACAGATTTTTTCAAGTGATCTATTACTTATTGAAAAAAAGTCCTTTTCCTATTTTTCAATTCTCAGCATCAACCTACACAGTATCTACTATTGGTATTATTTCACAGAAGAATAAATGAAGATTAGTTTGATAGACATCCTATAGCATATAAAGTGTGATGATAAAATTTGTGGCCAGGTCTTCCTCATTCAAAGCTGCATTATTATTACTGTCTAGATATTTCTAGAGTGG
>NW_003852428.1:7902421-7905499 GCF_000181295.1 Otolemur garnettii | reverse complement strand
TTTCAGAATGTAGTAATTTGCTGTAGACCTGAAATAGAGATAGTAAACTTCTGAATACACAGAAAATTTAACAAGTCCTTCTTTTCGATCAAGCTAAAACCTTTAAAAAGAGTTGGTTAGACATCATCAACATTTGAAAAACATGCACCTTTATGTCAAAATATTTCTGCGCATTTTTGTTTCCTCTAGAAGTTTAAACTTTCCACATGTGATCTGATGAATAAATCTAAATTCATTATGATGTGTTTGGTAGAATCGCCTTTACTGAATGGCTCACTTGATCACTGGAGTTGTCTTTAGTGTTAAAAATCGCTGCATATGTCTGGGATGTGTGTTGTAGAAATAAAATCCATGCCAATGAGAGGAGGCTCAGGCTATTTATTCAGAGCCTGTTATAGCAAAGGAATCAGCCATCATCATTTGTGTTTGGCAGAGATACAAATAGACAGAGGAGGGGGAGAGCTTTATACTAGAAAAGGGAGGGGAGGGTTCAGGCGTACCCTGACTGGAGGCTGATACCTGCAGCTGCAGGCCTGTTAGGGAGAAGTGGGGCATCGTACATGATCAGCCGGCAGCATATTTGGCTTCCGCTGGTTGGTTATAAATTGGAAGTGGGATGGGAGTAGAGGACAAAATTAGTGAAGCTGGTGATTATTCATCAAGTCCTGACCATTTTGAGCAAATTACTGCAGAGGTTTTGGGTTGGCTTCTTGGCTGGTTGCTTCAGTTTGGGGTTGGAGTTCTATTTAATACATGGTCTGGCCTTTGCCCATTTATATAGTTTGTCTCTCACTGTTCTGTTTTGTGTATGGTTGCTTGTTCTAATACTGCTGGTAAAATACTATTTTGAAAAAAAATTACAGTGAATTTTCACATGTTATACATTGATTTTCTCCTTCTTGAAGGCTTCTTGGATTTCTGTTATAAATTCAAATTCTTCTCCCACGTCCCTTAAGGTCTCTTTTATATTCATTCATTCTTTTATTGTACTTCATTTCATTCTCAAGACCATCTCTAAGTCACTTTTTCTCATTGATTAATTCTCTCTCTAGCTGTATTTAAGTTGCTATTTAACTTGTTCACTGACTCTTCATGCCTATCACTACATATTCTATTTCTCAAATGTCCACTTGGTAAGTTTTCTAATCTTTATTTTCACTTTCCACAGTGTTATTCTCTTTCTTTTTAATTTTAATCTTTCATAGTTCACACATTTTAAATAAACCAACGCATAGTCAACATGTACTAATACTGAATTCCTAGGTTGGTGATCATCTTCTTATTGGAGTTTGATATCTTTCCTTAATAAATTATTTCTTGTAGAAATTCATAAACTTTTATAGTAATTTCGTCATTGGTTAATATAAATTTGATTCTGGGTGGTGTTCTTTGATGGTTGAGATTTAGTTGTAATATTTTTGACCGATTTTTGAAGTTTACTTCTGCCCCAATAATTAATGACTAGTTTTATATTCATTTCTGTTATTTTTTTAATGCTAGAATCTCAATTTCAACTTCTTCTTTGGCATTGGTAGAAAACCTTGTCTCCTCAAATCCCATTAAACCCCATTTAATCCCAGTTTTGCAACTTTGGCAACTACATCTGTGCGGGTGGTTCACTGCCACCTGTGGTACAGTTTTTTCCTTATTCATGTCACCTTTCAGGTTATCTCTGTTCACTTACACGTACAAGTGTATTTACACGTACGTTTGTACATTTGTGTGCACAGGAACACACATACCCACGACTATCTCTGACTATCAAACTGACCGTGACAAACAGACAGTGTGTCGCCACTATATGTTTCCACATTCATCTCATGTTATTTTACTCTGCCTGCTTTTTATGCCTTTTTATGCTTCAGCTTTGTGTTTAAATTAACCCTAACTCAATTGTAAAAGTCGTCTAAGGCTTATTTGTTAGAGCAAATGGGTTTTATTTATACAACTTCAAGTATTTCATGTTGATATTTTTTATGCTTTAAAAGGGGTTTTGAAGAATAAACAAGATTCACAGGAATATAATCAAATAATTAAAAGACTATTATTTATGATAATTTTCTACATTTATTACCCTAGTTGTGTTCATTCATCTTCGTCAATTTCTGATTTTTTCTGTCACTGATTCGACTCTTCTTCCTGCATGGAAGTCCAGACTCAGACTTTGGCTCTTAGATATTTTTATTCTCTTTCATGAGTTTCTTATTCACTCTTGGTAGCCTTAATAAAAATGCTAGAGACTGAGTGGCCTCAACAACAAATATTCATTCTTCATAATCTAGCATCTAGGAAGTCTAAGAGCAAAGGGCCTTCGGATCTGAGCGAGGGAATTCTTCCTGTTCTCTCATCTTATCCTCACATGGCAGACAGGGGAGAGAGGAAGCAAGCCCTCAGGACCTCCTTATGAGGGCACCGAGCCATTCATGAGTGCTCCAGTCTCATGCCCTTATGACCCAAAGGCCCCACCTTCCAAGAGCTCTTAAGAATTAAGATTTCATAATATAGATTTTGGGGGGGATATAAACATTGAGTCCGTAGCAATGAGAGTAATTACATTTAGAGATCTTACTTCTCTAAAGCATGACTTCAAAATGTAAATGTCCAATTTCAACTATATAATATTTTTTACTATATAACCTAATTTGAACTTTCCATATTTACACTCTTCAAAGGTTACCTTAAAATTAAAATTCAATATCTAACCATCAAACCACTGTTCTAGAAATTCCTGCTTCTATCAAGAACACTACAACTTTTGTAATAACAAGTTAGCAATCTCAAAGTCAGTATTTAAAAATGTTCACATAAAATATCAAAATATCAATTCCATGTTAATAATAGTATGTCGATCTGGGATTTAATTTCCATTGCCACTTGATGGTTAGATATTGAATTTTAATTTATATTTTGAAGTCATGCTTTAGATTATGAAGATAGTGTCCTTAGGCTTGTAGCTCCCCATGGGGACACTGGCCTCAGACTTTGTTTATTTGTTTGTTTGCATCTCTTATTGCTAGGTGTGGCCATGTAACTATTGTCTGGACAATTTAAATCAAGTGGAAAAATTTTCAACATCTG
>NW_003852428.1:7900428-7902220 GCF_000181295.1 Otolemur garnettii | reverse complement strand
AAACATAGTTAGAAGGGCTGCATGTCCTTATGTCCTTCCAAAGCCCAAACTGAGTATTCTATGAAACATAAGAAAGCATGATACACGCAAGTAAATGAAGCTGGGTTTCAAAAAGTTTGCTTGTAACTTGATGGGAATCTCAGGAGAGGGCACAGAAATTACAAGATCTTTCATATCACTAATTCACATCCATGATGGGCCAGGAAGATAACTGCAGAAAATCATTACGTCATTATTAATTAACAGCACTTTTTATATATTAGTGGCACAAGAAAAAAAATGATATAATGTATTAGGATCCATCTTATATTTTATAAAATATGATATTCAAACTACAAACCATAAGACTGGAGAATAAATGAAGAAAATCTTAAAACAGCTTCAATAGTCTGCCTAAGGCCTTCCCAGTTTGAAGTCTTTCCTTCTGGGAGCTCAGTTACCACTTAAAAATTAGACATTTTAAAAGTAATTCATATTACCAATTTCTGATAATATTAAAACACAGGAAACAATAATAAATTTTTCAAAAATAGCAAACTAAGCATTCCTTTTAATGGTTTATAAATAAGACTACAGCATAAGCCTAAATAGAATAAGGGATTAAAAATGAGATTTCTAAATGGGGAGGAACGGAGCATGCCTGTCATCTACTCAGAAGCCTGGTCAGGAGGACCACTTGAGTTAGGAGTTCAAGGCTGTAGAGCCTGGGGCTTATGCCTGCTAATAGCCAGTGCAGTCCAGCCTGGGCGACATGGTACAACCTTGTCTCAAAAATAACAGCAACAACAATAATAATAATAAAAAGAGAGAAAAGAACATTCTCAAATTCTCTGAATTAGTTAAAAAGATACAAAAAATACAATCAAATCTCATTTTGTTGTGCTTCACTTATTGTAATTTGTATATACTGTTTCCTCGTTTTTCATTTTCAGACTGAAAGTTTGTAGCAATCCTGAAATGGGCAAGCCTGCCGGCACCATTTATTTCTCCATCGGCGCGTTCTCCGTTCTTACTCTGTGAGTCTTTGTCACATTCTGGGAATTTTCTCAAACTTTTTCATTAATATTATATCTGTATGGTGATCTAGGACCAGTGATCTTTGATTTTATTTTTGTATGTGTTTCAGGGGTGCCATGATCCACACTGGGATAAGATGACAAATTTAACACATAAATGTGTGTGTTCTGATAACTGCACCAACTTGCTGTTCCCCATCTCGCTCCCTCTCCTTGGGCCTCCCTATTTCTGGAGACGCACAAGGTAACAGTAACACTACAGAGGCCTCTCGGTGTTCCAGTCAAAGAAAAGGTTGCACATCTCTCTTTTCAAATCAAAAGCTAGAAATCATTATGCTAGTTGAGGAAGCCACGTAAGAAGCTGGGATAGGCTGAAGCCGAGGCCTCCTGCACCACACGCTTAGCTACGTAGTGAATGCCAGGGAGGAAAAATGTCTGGGAGGAAATCAAAGGTGCTCCACCGTGAACATCCAAATAATAATAAGCTACAATAGCCTTCATGTTGATGTGGAGAAAGTCTGAGTGGTCTGGACAGGAGATCAAACCAGCTATAACATTCCCTCAGAGCCTAATCCAGAGAAAGGCGCTGACTTTCTTCCCTTCTGTGAAAGCTGGGAGGGGGAGGATGCTGTAAAACTGAAGGTGGTTTATAAGGTTTATGGAAAGAAATCACCTTTATAATATAAACAAGGTAAAGCAGTGGGGCTAACAGAGAAGCTGAAGCAAGTTCCCTGGATATACAGCTGACGTAACTGATGGATTCCCTGCAATATACA
>NW_003852428.1:7880849-7899562 GCF_000181295.1 Otolemur garnettii | reverse complement strand
GTGGTGAAAATGCCATGAACATTGTTGAAATGATTAAAAAAAAAAAGGACTTTAAATATAAACATTTCAATAAAGAATCAGCAAAATTTGAGAGAAGAATTTGAGATCACAATTTTGAAAGAAGTTTTACTATAGATAAAGTGCTATCAAGCAGCAATAAAAGCTGCACAGAAATCTTTCTTGAAAGGAGGAGTCAATCAATGTGGCAAATTTCATTATTGCCATGGGATAAAAATTGCCACAAGCCAGCCCACCTTTCAGCAACAGCCTCCCTGATCAGTCACCAGCCATCAGCAGCTATTCAAGAGTCTCCACCAGCAAATGGATCATGGCTTGCTAAAGGTTCAGATGACCAGTAGCATTGTTTAGAATTAAAGTGTTTTTAATTAAAGTATCTACACTTTTAGACATACTGTTATTGTCCATTTAACTGCTATACTATGGTGTAGTCTAAACATAACCTTTACATGCACTGGGAAATAAAAAACTTGTGTGACTTGCATTATTGGAATTTTCTCTTTATTGCAGGGGGCTGGACTTGAACCTGCAGTGTCTCTAAGACATACATGTATGTCCATGTCACCATTCTTATTCAACATAGTACTAGAAATCCTATGTGCAGAACTGAAGAGAGAAAAGACATACAAGTTAGAAAGGAAGAAATTAAACACTTAAACTCCAGTTGCAGGTGATATATTTTCTGTCAAAAAACAAAACAAAGCAAAACAAAACCCCAAACAAAAAACTTCCAATGAATGGATTCAGGAGAGAATTTTTTATTTTTTTAAGTTGCCATTAGTCTACCCATCCATGATCATCTCCACCCACGTACTGTACTTGGTGTCTGTTCCAAGATAAGTACGCCTCTCCTTAATAAGGCTAACCTATCTCCTTGCGCAGTAGAACTCACGCCCTCTGGACTGCTGAAGACTATAGCCGGAGTGCTCTGTAGTCCATGATAAACATTTTCCTTTCTCCTGATCCACTTATATCAGCATATTGTCTTCTCTTAAAAGTTACTTCTCTGATGTCCACTATCCCTATGTCTTCCACTCTATTTCTTTGCTCACTTTAACAGTAAGATTAAAAAACAATTATATTCACTGTTTGCAATTCCCCTCCTTCTACTTTTCTCTAGAATTCTAAGTTGTCTTTTGCCTCTAATGTGTAAAGAATCTCATAGTTACAAATTCTCATGCTGTTAATGACTAACGGGGCTCAGCCTACTTCACTACTCAGCAGCCTTTCTCAATAGTGATAATTTCAGTTACCTTGAAGAATTTTATTCATTTGGATCCTGGTGTATTATAGTTTACTAATATAATTTTTTATCAAGTCCCTGTTTTCTCTCTTTTTTGGCAATTATTCCTCATCTCTCCAGTTATTTAATTTTGTAATTCTTTAAAGTTCAGATATTGTATTTTTCTTTTTGTCTTTATATTTGTTGCTTAGTGATTTTATCCAAGATCCCAGTATTAAATACCATTTATTCTTTGGACACTGCCTTTAATAGGATTGGTTCTCCAAGATAGAGACTTGAGACCAGGATTCTAATATAGTAATTCATTTGGGTAAAGATCTTAGAAAACGCCATCAGATAAATAAAGAAGTCAGGAGACTAAAGGAAGAAAACAATCTTTTCATTAAACTAGTTATCAGTAGAAATCAGAGCTTAAAATCCTGCCAGGAACCGGGATAGTCAAAGAAAAACAAACCCTTAGTGTGTCCCATAAGAGAAGCAAGAACAATGGGAATATTTAGCCACTCTCAACTGTCAGTCATTAATTGGGAGTTTCTCCAAGATGATGTCCTTTCATCAGCAATTTCTTTAGCCTGGAATACTGCCTCCAGCCACCAGACAAAAATCCTAAGGCAAAAAAAAAAAAAAAAAAAAAAAAATGATAGCTGCTGGCCATCTGAAGTTGGCTGGGCATGCAAGGAAATGGAGAATAGAAGGCGAGGTGAGGGGGCCATCTGTCTCTACTCTCCGGTCCACATTCTCTCACCAGGCCCGTCATTTCTTTAACCTCCTTACCCAGGTGTGCAAATTCTCACTTGATCTCACCTCTGACATTTCTATCTATTATACATCTTAAAAAGAATTGGTTCACTAGGATTCTCTTGATCTAAGTACATATTCCAAATTTATTCCCCTCCTGTGCTTTTTCTCATATCTCTAAAAGGTAATCCCAGTCTTGCAATTGCTTGGACAAACAAGAGTGTGGTCATCCTCTCTTGTTCTCTCCCCCCTCACCGCATCCGGGCTGTCCGCATACCCCATCATCACGGGCTCATTGCTCGCCCTTGCCTTACCCCCCCTGAGCTAGAGTATGACAACAACGATCTTCTTTCTGGCCTGTCTCGCTCTGCTATGGCTCAGTTGAGAGGATCTAGACTGATTCTGATTGAAAAGCAAAACCATCCATGCCATTTCTCTGCTTCACCCTTCTCATAGCTTCCTGTGATATTCAGAATAAAAACCAGTGGCTAAAAACCCCCAGGAGAACCTTAGAAGAAGAAGTGCCCCAACATTACCTCCCTCAATCCATTACCTACTACTTTCCTACTTCCTTCAGCCCATACAGCCACAGGGTATTTACCGGGGTGCTCCTGCTGTGTCTTGGACTTGAAAGCAGGACCCCTTTGGTGCCTTTGTACTTACTCTGTTCTTAGGGAACATTCCCACCCTCTACCACTAGGTGTCTCCCTCCTTTCCTTCCTTCTTTGCTAATGACTTTACCGGAAAATCTTTTTTTTTTTTAATCTTAAAAAAAGCAAATCTCCCTCAGTGCCCATCTCCCTTGCCTATACTTTGATCTTGGAGCACCTGTCCCTGAGTGAAGTACTATCCTAAGTATCATATTTAAATTAACTCTTGTGCATCCTCCTTTCTTTCTAGGCAAGCAGATATATTTTCCTGTTTTATTCAAGTCTATGTCTCCAAAACCTGGATTAGGTTTTAGAGCTAGTGGGTGCTCAGCTCAAAATTCATTTTGGTAATAAACGTATTGAATTATATATTTCTTTGAGGATTAACTTGAATCTCTTGAAAAATAAAGTTTTATTTTAGGCACAGTAAGAATGCTTTGTATTCAAAAATGTTTAAAGAACACGTGTGATCCTAACACCAAAAAACTCACAAAAGACAAAGATTCTCTGTGACTTTATAATTAAAATTTGCAACGTTTTGCATTTTCTTACAGTGTGTATGATTTCACTGCACACTCAATTGCTATTAATTGTTGTGGTTGCACAAGGAGAGAGAGCATACCTAGGGTGAACCAAAAGCAAATTTAAAGAATGGCTTGTGATAAACGAGGCCAAGTGAGGGAATTTTTATTCAAAATCACCTTGTTGTTTCTGATTCTTACTAAAAAAAAAAAAAAAATTATAAGTTATACTTAAGTGATCACAAACCAGGATTTAATATGTTTCCTAATAAAAATATTAGCAAGTCTTTAAAATTTCTCTTAGAAATGCTTGTGTTAATTTGTTTTCTTCTGTGGTCTGGATTGTGTACCCAAAGAATTTAGGAGAACTTACACCAACGTACATTTATTGAAAAAAAAAAAAGTACATTCACTGAAACATTATCTCTGGGAGTGAAGACACATTTAAAGTTATGTGCCTAAAAATTTTAAAACATACTAATGACATTAACATTTTTACCATAACATGTAAGCATTTTATTCACTAATGATTGTTGGTAAGCAGGAACTCCAATGTCTGAACCATGGTGAACTTGATGAATATGTAAATAGATCCTAAAATAATTGTTGACTGTTAAGATGCTGATTGGAGGGAGAAAAGTGGCACTTCCCAGTTCCTTAAATAAAGACGTTACTTCAATTGAACAAAATCTAGTTTGGGTGAATTTATGTAATCAAACTCCCCGATTCGTTAATTCCTTTGTAGAGAATCCTGAATTCTCCATTACAAATATGTCCAAATAGCAAATGAGTAAATACGTTTGCTCAAGTATTTGCAAAGTATTGTATTTCTCTACCACCAGGTCATATGATTTTTCTGGTTTTCCTTTTATCTAGGCACTAAACAAAGTGTTCAACACTTGGGATTAGTTATTCAATACCTTTTTGTAAAGTGAAAATACCGCATACAAATGTGTAGAGATATGAGCTTTGAATAGAGGAGGAGGGGTGTCATGGATAGGAATAAATTTGAGATGATACTAAAGTAGAAATGTTTAATTTACATAGAGTAGCTTGGGGGAACAAATAACCTGGGAATGAGGAAGAGAAGAATTAGGAGGAAAAGGAAGGGAGCTCAAGTCATAGAGAGAAAGAGATGAAAAGAGTAAAGAGAGAGGATGCCCTGAAAGACCTTTGAAAATTCCCCTAAGGTCCTTGTGTCAACAATCACTTTGTGCTTCCAAAATCATCCCAGGCTCCTCAAGCACAGAGTGAGTGGCAGTAGTTCTCAGAAATTATGACACTATTTTGTTACTATGATTGTAATTATTTTTGGTACTATGTAAAACCGTTCACCGGCACTGAAAATTATTTTACTAATCCTTAGATAATGGTGTAATTCTTGTACTAAGAGGGAAGATTAGTATAAACAAAGTATGTCACACGCGTACTATTCTTAGTAACACCTTAGGAGGATTTTGTTTGAAATTGACTCCACACAACTGAAAATTCCTTGAAACAAGGTTTTCATCGAGTATTTTCTGAACCAGTGCTAGACTCACCTAAAGAAATCAATCATCACGCTCTTGAAGAAAAAAAGACAGTAAATTCCTTCCTAGAATATATTTGCTTTTTCTTTCATATGGTCTCATTAACTAAAAAAAAAGAAGAAAAAGAAAAAGTGCCATGGGAGGTGTGACAGTGTTGAGTTTGTACATAATATGACTCCACCGAGCAGCTAGCTGGTGAGGAGAAACATTGACAAAAGTTACAGCGGTGAAAGATTTTCCCTGAGGCTATAAATAATACATCACTTTGGTGTTTAATCCAGTGCTGACAGGGAGAGAAATGAGTTGGCATCCATATGGTGAATATTAATTCTCGCTATTGTTCATGTAAATATTTAAGGCCTTATTTATAGATGGCAGTAAAATGAAATAAGACATTAATATATTGAGACTAAACTATAAACAAATCATGTGCGTGTACAGTGAAGTCATTAACAAATTTTCATCAAGCCAAGTCTGCTTTGTTTGATTAATAGATAACCTGCAAGAGCCCAGAGTAATTATAGAAGGGATGGCTTTATCATTTTGTAAGAGATGCAGCTCCTGATGTGAGTATTGTTTAGATGAGAGTGAATGGCATCATATCAAAACTCTTTTTTAATTTATTTTTATCTTTTATTTTTGAGACAGAGTCTCACTATGCCACTCTCAGTAGAGTGCTGTAGCACCACAACTCACGGCAACTTCCAACTCTTGGGCTTAAGCAGTTCTCTTGCCTGAGCCTCCCATGTAGCTGGACTACAGACACCTGCCACAACGCCCGGCTATTTTTTTTTTTTTTTTGTAATTGTCATTGTTGTTTAGCAGGCCTGAGCTGGGTTTGAACCCGCCAGCCCATGTTCTAACCACTGAGCCATGAGCACCAAGCCCATGTCAAAACTCTTGATGCCAAATATTGTGTTGGCATTGCCAGGTGTGGCACTGCACTCTGATCACAAGCAGGGGCTGTTTTGTAAAAGCCTCAGTTTTGTTGTATGTACGGTAGGAAGAAGAAAAACTAGCCTACGTTGACGGACCACTATGACAATGATGTTTCTAAAATACTTCGTAGGTTGTAATACTTTTTAAAACATAAGACGTTTTGATTATTCTTTTACCCATCGATGAACGCTGGGATTATTTTCACTTTGGGGGCACCGTGAAGGATGCTGCTTTGAACACTCTCACACAAGTATGAACTTGTGTTCACATTTCCCTTACACAGATACCTGGATGTAGAATTGTTGGGTGATGTGATAAATTTTTATTCAACTATATGGGTAACTGCCCAAATCATTTCAATTGTAAATATGTTTTCTTAGCTTGCTTGTTTTCTGTGTAATGAGGGTCCTTAGAGAGCAAGATCTATAGCCTTTTCATCTATATATACCTTCCTAATGTCTTATATATGAGAAATTCTCATTCAATATTTATTAAATGAATAAATGCAAGAATGAATGAATAAATAACTGAATGCATAATTTTGATCAACGTGTTATGCTTTCCAACTTCTTAGTGGAAATCTACCTATGCCAGCAAAGCCTAATGAAACTTTATCACTGAAGGTACATAATTTGCAATGGCAACAAAATTATCCTTGTATATCCTAATATCTTTTATTGATTTTTTTTTTAATTTTTTTTTTTACATCTGCTACTATTTGGGCTTCACAACCTTTGGAAAATTGTGTTGTTAGGGAAGAGGCTGGGGGTTCTTTAAGGCTTTTCATAGATTCCCCAAGATGTTTCATCTCAATTTTCTGAAAAGGCAAAATAATTTATCGACTTCCTGTATTGTACTGTTCATTTAATGATGAAAATGAAGCTTCACAGGACACGGTGGCCCATTTGTGATTGGTTTAAAATATCCATAAGTATATAGCAAATGATCCAAACGACATTCCTTTTCAATTTTGACACTTTATCTTTTATTTTAAGTTAGCATATAATAATTGTACATATTTATGGGGCAGAGTGAGGGGTATTTTGAGGATGCGTGTATAAACTGTGAAATGATGAATCATGGCAACTGAGACAAGCCTATGCCACATTTGTCATTTCTTTTTGTTGAGACTGTGACAAAATCCTTTCTAAGTTGCTGATCATAGACAAAGAATTATGGTTAACTGTCGTCACCATACAGTTCTCTGTAGGACAGCGGAAACTATTCTTCCTGTTAATTGCAAATTTTGATTCTTTCACTTACCTCTCCTTATCACCCCTCCCCAATACCACGCCTAGGCTCCAATAGATAGTCACATAATAGTAATATAATAACATAGCAGTAACTCTATGTCTACTCTATATTCCTATGAGCTCTTCTCGTTATTTCTTTTTCTTTTCTTTACCTTCCATGTATGAGTGAGAACACATGATTTTTAACTTTCAGTTCCTGACGTATTTCACTCAGTACAATGTCCTCCAGGTTCATACGTGTTTTATGGCTCAATAATATTCTACTGCATATATATATGTGTGTGTGTGTGTGTGTGTGTGTGTATGTATATAAATAATTTTTTTTTATCCATTCATCTGTTTATGCACGTTTGGCTCGATTTCTTATCTTGGCTCTTGTGAATTGTGCTGCAATAAACATGGGGATATAAATATCTCTTTGATAGACTGATTTCCTTTCCTTTGGATGAGGAACCCAGCTTTGTTCCCCTCTCCCCTGGAAGCAGAATGTTCCTCAAAGCTTTGCCCACTGTGAACATCATTCCTGAGGTAATAACCCGAGGCACACTGCCCTTCAGGGTCCCTCAAAGTGCTTCAAAGTAGGGCACCTGCAGTCAAAGCTCTACCTGCCCTAGGTAGCTTTCTTGAACCCCAGGGGCTGGTTCACAATAGATCCAAGACTTTTTCTGTCCCTCACAGTCTATAAGTGGTGAACTCAGTTTGCATAACTTGTGTGTAAATTTTTTATATCTCACTGGACTCAGACAGGTTGGCAGTTAGTGCATGGTAGACTTGAACAGTACCCGGGATTCAACGGGTACATATGTGGACTGTGCTCCTCGTGGTTGGGGTAGAGAAGAACATCTTTGCTATTAACCACACACTGGAAGTTCTCTCTCAGGATTAGTAATTGGTATATTTCTTCACACCTATCCATAACATCTGATTCAGATGTCAAGACTGATGACACTCACTCACTGATGATATATCATAAAGGGTAGGAAGATATTTATTTGCCAACATAATGAGACTTTCTGGGAAGGAGAAGACAGGTTTCCCAGCAGTGCAAACACAGCTTGAGAATGGAGGTATAGCTTAAGATTTTGGAGTTGTTTGGGTGTGGAGCATAGATATTTTACATAGGCCAGGGTTTCCTTTGTATGAATTTTGCCCTAGCACCAAAAGAAGTGGCCCTCAGGATGTTTTTAATCAGCTACCCAAGTGTAAGCCAGAAAGGAATGGGGGTGGGTCTTGGAAATTGCAAGCAATAGAATATCAATAATGGAGTTAACTATTTTATTAAAATCAACCCTTTATTTTTGACTATTGACTGAAATGTGCCATGTTTCATTCAATTGATTTTGAACTTGTTTAATTAATCCATTACAGTGCACTATGAGACGTGTAGCTTGAGGTTGCATGCCTTATTTAAGAGCTCAGCATTGTGTATTTGGAGATATTAAATGATTCACTTAGTACCTATCAAGAACACCTAGAATTTCAAAAGAATTATGTAATGTCTTGAAGTGGACTTACACAGTAGCATGTGTATGTGTGCAGACTGTGTGAGTTGATTCATATTGACTTACACATTAGCATGTGTATGTGTGCAGACTGTGTGAGTTGATTCATATTGTGGATATCTATAAGGCAGGAGATTTTCAGAGTGGGGAACCTTGGAGAAGTAAGTAATGTTATTGCCATTGGACAGGCCATATAACCAGGCCATAGGCAGTAGTATGTGACTATGACAATTTACAAATGCATTTGATGTCTGGTCAGGGCATTCAGTAATAAAATACCCACCTGAAATTTAGGGAATTGTGATGATTTACAAGTATCAGCGTATATGGCTTAAGTACATTTGAATGAATGTATATTATTTTAGGAACTCAAAAATGGGGGATCAGACACGGTGTCTCACTTCTATAATCCCAGCACTTGGGACGCCCAGGGTGATTGATTGTCTGAGCTCTCGGGCTTGAGACTAGCCTAAGCTAGAGCAAGACCCTGTCTCTAAAAATAGCCAAGCATTGTGGAGAGCTCTTATAGTACTAGCTACGTGGAAGGCTGAGACAAGAGGATCACTTGAACCCAACAATTCGAGGTTGCTGTGAGCTAAGAGGCCATGGCAATCTACTAAGAGTGATGAAATGAGACTATTTCTCAAGAAAAAAAAAGGCCTAGAAAATATTGGATTAATTTTAATATCATAGGTGCTGAGTGGGTCAATAGTGATGTCTTGATGATATCAGGAAGTAAGTTTTCTATACTTATGAGATTTGTGTATTTCTTAATTTGTATCTTGAATAAGATCCAGGTAATATGTCACATTATTCTCATTTTTCAAATAAGAAATTTATTATACTTCTTTTTGTCTCATTTATTTATTTATTTTTTTAGCTCCGACACTCATGTGCTCTTTTAAAAACAATCAGTCACGCTCTACCTGAGCCTATAGGTTCATCTTGTGTTAGACTACATGGAAAAACCATTATTAGATGAGCAAGAAATGGTGGATTCATATATAAGAGAAACTCAATGTTGTTTTCTTTAATAGACTGGTACTGATGAACAGAGTTTTATATTCACTTTTCGGAAATCCTGTTTTGGTAGAGTTATATATTATTTTGATTAACATATATTCCTAAATTCTTATAAATTCCTAATTTTTTATATATTTCTAAATTCTCCTGAAATATATATTTTTAAATTTTTATATTTCATATATAATAAAATATGCAGTTTAGCCTCATTAAGACCCCCCCCCATCCAATTTTATCAGTAAATACTATTAGCACTAGCTTTAAAATATGTTAAGGTATGAGAAATGCAAAAAATAATTACCAAAACTAAAAATGCAAACTAGTATATAAATTGATTGAAAAATTAAAATTAAAAATTGGACTTGACCTAATTGCTATGCAAGAAAACACAGTAATACAGAAATTAATTGAGTGGATCACAAAGGAAGAATAGTCAAGGATTTTATGTGGAGGAAGATGAAATTCATGGTAAGTTAATTAAGGATTGAAACGTTAGCAATCTAGATGGTATGGAGTAAGTGCCAGAGTTTATACACAGCTGGTTCAAACACTCCTAATGTTCACTGGCCAGGGAAGACTATTTATTCATTTAAGTCCACTGAGGATCTGGCATATGGCTTACTAAGTTTTTAGTCATTATTCAGCATCATCTGGTGGGTTGCCCAAAGTTCTTTTTTTTTTTTTTTAAACAACTTCAGCAGATTAGAACAACTTTCAATTTTGTTATCTTCTAGACAAATTCCACTTAATGTGGAAATTATTCCAATTTTAAGTCTGATTGTTTCTTACTAACCATTTTTCTATCTTTCGTAGGACACCATCCTTTCTCATCTGGTTAATTACAACAGCCTCTTAACTGGTGCCCAGCTTTCATCCTTATTCTCTTGCTAAATGATCATTATCAGTTAAATCAGGTAATTCTCTGTTTGAAAATCCAGTTTTGATTCCTGTTTTCACTCAGAGTAAAAGCTAAATTTCTTATAATGGTTGAAAAGTTCCAAATGGTCTGTTCTACCACCCCTTTCATCTGCATGACTTCCTAATATCTCCCATGATTTTCTCGTCCCAATTATCATGAGTACCTCTTCTCATTTGTTTCTGTAATACTCCTACTCTAAGACCTTTAGGCTACCTTCTACTACTGCCTACAAGTCACACTCTAATGTCTACCTGGCTGGCTTCTTCACCTCATTCAAGTCCTCACTCAGGAAACATCTCTGAAAAGGTTAACTTGACTACCCAACTTAAATTTGAAAATGGCCATTGTGTATCCAATTTCCATTTCAAAAAAATTATAGTAGTTAACAACTTCTAAGCCACTATATACTTTTCTTATCCAGGAGTCTACTAATAGTGTACCATGTGTATACATTTCCTTTCTCTCCACAAAGACATTTAAACTGCACAAAGAGTGTAAACGCATATATTCCCTTTTTGTTCACAACTATATCACAAGTATATAGTAAGTGATCAATAAATGTTTGATGAACCATTGAAACTGGGAAATAGTATATATTGAACATACTGTAAACACCAAAATATAAATAGTATAAATTTTATTCTCTCAAAATAAAGTACAAGAATGATAATTCCTAAAAAGTATCAGAGAAAACTTTCTTGATAGCAAATTTGTTGAAGAAAACAAATCTTAAATAAATGAACAAGAAAATAGTCCCCTATGTCTTGGTAAATAGCTATTTCTTGAAATAAATAGTTTTTGGTCACTTGTGGAAAAATAGTGACTTAATAATAGTAGAATTGGAAAGTGAGTTTATAAGTGGGAGGAATAACATGTTTTATAATTTTCTTATGTAATTTTCCTTACCACATTTATTGGATAGTATTTGAAAAGACATACTAAAGATAAATTTTAAATCAAATTTCACAAATTTCTATTCAAATTAAGTTAGATTGAGAATCGCAATCATCCTTATCAATTACAGACAACCAAGTTGTTAATAGGACCAAATGTCAAGTTTAATAAGCATTTCAAGAACCTATATTTCTGATTTATGGAAATATGAGTAAAGTGTATTTAGACTTAGATATTTAAACCTGGTAGCTTCATACACTTCATACGAGGGCTGTTATAATATATTCATGTTTCATTTCCATTTGTACAAGTTGATAAAATAAACTAAATCTTATGTTTTCATAACTGAAATAAATATAAGAAAATCCTTTAACTACTTCATATTCCTCCTTTATTCTCAAGCTATACTAAACAAAACATTTCACCTCATATGCAAATAATATATAATATTTAATAAGGGAAGGTATGAGGAACAGAACCCCTAATAGTAAAACTCAAGTTATAATTTTTGAATACTAATTGTCATTATAAATATAAAATTACTCTTTAAGTGGTATTAATACTTATATGTATCTTACATTATATATGGCCTGCAACATACAGAGCTATTAGTTATTTGTTTTATCTCTTCTTAAATTATCACCATGTATTATATTAGTTTGCAATGGCCCCACAGGGGAAAAATGCCATTTGTGTAATTATAACTTCCTTTTTTCATACTATTATATATGTTTTTATTGAGTTTTAATTTATGCAAAATAAAATGCACAGTTAAGATGTACAGTTCTTAGGGTTTGTATTCGCCCAAGTTTCTTCCATCCTAATTAAGACATGAAGCATTTTAATTCTGCCCATATTAACAGCCACTAATCTGAGTTTTCCCTGCCTTCTCTCAGAACTCACTCAGATGGAAACACAGGATGTAGCCTCATGAACTTTTCTCTTGTACCATGGATTTCTGAACTCAACCTGTCTTTGTGGTGTCTGTCTACTGCTAGGATTCTCGAGTGGGAATCATTACATGTCACTTTTTATATCTAAGATCTCTCCCTACTTTGCAGAAGTTTATAGCCAAACACATTAAAAGGAAAGCAGGGGGCACTGACCTGGAATTCTAAAATGGGATACAGGCAGTAAATGTTGGGGTTGTGACAGCAGCCAAAGTGGACTATTCTGTGGCCAAGGAAGACATCTGCAGGGGCCTTAACACTGGGGTAGAGGCGGAGTTGGTATGAGGGTGCCTATAATCTGCATAAACATGGGCTATTGGATAGTTGTCACTGGGGGTTCTGGGTTGTGTGTGCCTATCTTCTTGGGAGGGACTGGTCTTGACTCCACCCACGGGCTCTGGCTGCTGTTGAGCTTGAGGTTGTTGCTGAAGGTCCTTGCATTTTGCTTTCTTGAGTTTTGCTCTGTGGTTCTTGAACCAAACCTGCAGTACTGTTGGATGTATGTCTATTTTTCAGGCCATCTCTTTCTGAAGGCTGGGATTTGGGTATGGGTTCTTAGCGTACAAGACTTTAAAGCTTCCAGTTATTTCTCAGTGAAAATGGTTGCTCTCCTGTGTGAATGCATCTGGTGGTTGCCTTTCAGAAGCTCCTCTGTACCCGACATCTTCTGATCCAGATGTGCTTCTCTGAGCAGACCTAGGGATGAGCTGTAATTTCCTTAAAATTCACCTTGAGTATGATTAGGTCTATATCACTTATATCTCTCTGTGGCTAGTAATGCATTCACTTTTCAAGAGAAGAATGTCCTGTACATCAGTTTCCACTTACAATTCGAATGAGCTTTAAATGTAGGCAGAATTAGTTAATGATATAATCAATAGAAAGGGAATCACATTTTATGTGAGCTTTTATTTCAGAATTCAGTTCATGAAGGAAAAATCACATAATAATACAGATTTTCATTGACTATGTTATAAGCACACACCACACTAAAGTTAATCAAAACATCTTAAGTATCTGGCTTTCTCCAGTAGTCAACTAATGTGCATGTGTGTTTGTGTTTGCTTCTGAAACATATGATTGATTTTATTTTAGGTAGTCATATTAAATTGGAGAAAAAGTAACAAGATATAGAATCACACCACGGTACTTAGTGTGTTTTATTTAGCACAATTATCCTCAGAACTATGATCTGCTGAGCAAACTACTGATTTGTAAATTTCATTTTGTGCTTAATCTAACACCACTGTTATTACAATCTCATACAAACCTTCATAAAGGAAGTAGTGAATGGACTTGTATACATACTTTTGTTACATATTATATTTGGCCATATACTCCTCCAGTGCCCCTCCATAATTTCAGGATGGCATTTTTATCAATTAAAAATATGTTGAGAAATACTATTAGGATTTAGAAAACGATGTGATCTATTAACTTTTGGCCTTCAAGCACATGTGATACCTCTTTTGCTGTATTACACTCCTAAGTGTACAAAGACTTAATTCATTTAGTAGAAATCAATCTGTGATTTGGGAAAGTGGGAGCATAAAATAGAGGATTAGTTCATCAATGATAGAATCTGAAGGGAAATTACACCAAGGGACGAGGTAATTAGTGCTGTTATTTTGCCAGAGTGTCTGAGTGATGAGAAATTATACTGAATTTACTGATTTCATATGGGAGATTTTTTTAAAGGACAGATAGATTGGAATGTTTAGTTATTAGCCATATTTCTATTACTAGAAAAGATGGTAAGTGGGAAAAATTAGACTAAATTTCAAGTTGATTAGTTTTTATTTTTAAAAACTCCCCAGGTAACAACCATCTATTTAGTGATGGATAAATACAGAAATATTCCTTATGACACCACTCAAGTTTTGTGCCATATTCAATCAAGTCACTAAATTCAACTAAACTCATCTGTCATTATGGAGAATTAGCAAAGATTTTTTTGGAGTATCCTGGGAATATTGTGCTGTCATTGCCACATGTAGGTGCCTCCGTCCAGATCCCAGGTGAACTCTACATTGTAGACTTTGTTACCAACATCCCTGACATGAGGTAAGACATCATTTCCGATCAGTGCAGCCACCAAGAGGATGGATTACAGAGCTAAGAGACTGCAGTTTAAATGACATTCTTCCCCTTCACTATCTTTTGAAGCAGACTGTTTAGATGAGTGTTTAGTCTTGAAAAGGTGCTACACTCATTTTTCTTCACAAAAGTCAAGCACTTAAGTAAACTGTTATCTGAATAAGTCACCTTTTCAACATACCCTATTCATAAAAAAATTCACTAAAAGTCCTCCAAGAATGAAAACATAGCCATCTGTCTAACACTCTCTGCAGAGTAAGCTGCTCTATACCCTTTAATAGACACTCTTCTTGATTCATTTCTATGCTTATTTACCTGTCTATTCACAGATTGGGGTACAGAAAGAGGTATTCAAAATATGGAAAATATAAATCATATATCTCTAAACAAGTTACCTTATTGATGTTCAATCACTATACATGTGGTGTGCACTTTTCCTTATCTTCCTTAACATTTATCACAGATCTTTAGAGGTTAATAAATACAATCTTTCCTCACTTTTCTAATGACCACCTAGCATTTAATTGTGTAGATATGACATGATTATATGATCATTCCTCTTCCAAATAACATGCAAGCTTTTTGCGCTGATTTGTTATTATTAAAATATGATGCAAATATAGTTAGACATATACCCTGTGCTCTATCCTAAGGAAAATAAAATTTCTAAAGAGAGTTACTCAACACTAAGAAATATACATTTAATATTTTGAATGATACCAATAAATTGCCTTTTAAAAGTTTTGAGCAGTTTATGCAGATCCCAGCAATGAAGGATACTGTCAGTTCTGCCTCTAATGCCCTCCCAAAGT
Organism: Otolemur garnettii; assembly: GCF_000181295.1. Taxonomy (NCBI): domain Eukaryota; kingdom Metazoa; phylum Chordata; class Mammalia; order Primates; family Galagidae; genus Otolemur; species Otolemur garnettii. The sequence continues at coordinate 7,884,474 of NW_003852428.1, read as the reverse complement.
ACAATTCAACTGATTTTTAGAATTTGCCAGTATTTTTACTTCAAAACCTCTTTCTGTATTAAAAAACCTTTAAGTATATTAATTTGCATTGTCAGATAGGTGAAGATAACTTCAATTATTTATTGACCATTTATGTGTCTTGTTTGATAAGTGACCACTTGTTTCCTTTCACTTTGCTCCTCATTGTTTAAACCTAGTAGGCAGGGAATTGTCATCAGACAATAATTTGCTCTGAATAAAGGCTAAAATTCTGGACTGAATACACTGATTTGGACACTCATAGATGACACTGGCAGTAACTGCATGTTAACAATCTGTATCAATGATACGTCCTCTCATCTTCTTGTGATATACTGAAATGTGCCCTGAGATGTACACTCACCCAAATATTAGCAACTGTGCAAAGAATAAGGATCAGGCCAAAGAATTAAGTAAGGGTTAGACAAGGCAGTATCATGTAAGGTACATTAAATTGTATTAAGGACTTTGGTTATATTGGGTGAACAACTAAACTATATTAAATGAAGATATGTCATGAATCAGGTAGTCAAGTTTTAAAGTTCTCACATGTAATAAATACATAATGAACTGTATATGTTTGATACAGAAAACACAATAAGGATTTTTTTCTTTCTTTGTCTTTTTTTTTTTTTTTTGAGACAGAGTCTCACTTTATCACGCTCGGTAGAGTGCCGTGGCGTCACACAGCTCACAGCAACCTCCAACTCCTGGGCTTAGGCAATTCTCTTGCCTCAGCCTCCCGAGTAGCTGGGACTACAGGCACCCACCACAGTGCCCAGCTATTTTTTGTTGCAGTTTGGCCGAGGCCAGGTTCAAATCCACCACCCTCGGAACCCTACCCACTGAGCCACAGCTGCTGCCCACAACAAGAAATTTTTATACGTTCATATAAATTAGGCAGATGGCTTGGAGTTTAGCAGCGTTAATGACATCTGACAGTTTGAACTGACTAGGAACAGACTTTGAGAAAAGTTCGCCAGAATCTTTGATTGGATGTGGGGTGTTACAGAAGATTCTATGACACAAGTTAAATCAGTTGACACTTGGATATCCTAATTTGAAGTGTGTCTACAAGCTAACTTCTATCCTATAGGCACAATGTAACTACACCAATACAGATTATGTTAAACCTTTGTAGTTTTAACGATGGCGTCTAACTACTTGTGGTGACGGAAAAGCAATCCATATCTTACTATTTGGAAAAAATAAAGGCAAGTCTTCTTAATTTCAAAGGTGGGATTGGAAGGATGAGAGGAAGGTTGGAAGGAAGAAAGGAGGAAGAGAAAGACAGGAAAAAAATAAGAGAACAAACAGAGTGGGGCTTTGATATTTCTTTATCAGAAGTATGCTTCATTCTAGCTCCTCTGGAACACTAGCTTTGTATCTCAGGGTACTGTTAAATATTTCACAAAGAAGACTAGAAAAAAATATCAAAAAGGTTCTTATGAAATTAAAATGGAATAGATCAATGAGCAGGGTTTCTTTTTGCAAATCCTTTCCTTTATAGTTTATCTTTTCATTTTGCTTTAAAATTATAGTAGCCTTTGAGAATTTGATGCCATTTATACCCAGTCTCTCATTTACCCTTGGTTTTTAAATACTGTTAATCCTGTTTTCCACTGTTTCTGCTCTGAACATTTTAATATTTTTATTCTCAGATTTTCTCTGCATAGAATTGTCTACAGAACTTTTTGTTTCTTTGCCAACATGTTTCATTTTCCTTTTTCTAATGTGGGATGATGAGCTTTCGTTCATGTTTATTTATAATGAATACCTTTAGTGTTTGTTTGATTCACTATGGAGTCATTACAGAACCACGTTACTTGTAATTAGTTCTTTCGTACTGAATCATTTTTGGAACAATCATGGACTGAAGGGGATAAAGCTCATGGTGCATTTTATCTTTGATATATTGTCACTGGCTGTATTAACCTCTGAGTTCACACCTTTCTAATATGTCATCGTCTCCCTACTCAGTGTGAGGTGACAAACAAGGTCACCCCCGAATAACATTTATAATGTTCTGACTTGCCTGCACAATGAACCAGCTGGCAGGTTAGTTCTCTCAGCAAAGAGCCTCTCTCCAAACCCAGTTACCCCATGATTGGTGGCTTCTTGTCCCCATTGTAGGGTGTAACATCTTAACTCCACTCTGCACAGGCTACTAGGTCCACAGAAGGGGAGCGTCACCTAAATCAACGCTTAAGTGACCTCTGTAGTATAGTTATCAACACCGACAGAGTAACTCTTCTTTTGAACTCTGAGCAGGAAAAGTGACAGGAGGCTGGGTCGCCTTTTCTGGAAGGTAAATCCATGCTGTTTTTCCACTGGAGTCCTCTGGCCCTAGCTTATGCCTTTCTGTTACGGGAGTCTAAGACCCAAATCTTCTCTTTTTTGCTAACTCCAAACTTGTAAGTTTTCCCAAATAAGACTTTTTCTTAGTGCATACTGAGCACAATAGTGGAATTGGTCAGCACTCCCCATTGCCTGTTGGGTGTCAATTACAAAAAAAAAAAATCTGTTTTGCAGAATTGTTTCTTCAGTCTAATTTCAATGTCAGCTTCTTTTATTCAAAACAATGCATGCGCTTCCAATTTGCTTGTTTCTTACTGTTTTTATTATAAGTCTCTGGGGAAATTTCAATCCTAGTTAGATGTATCTATCAGGATTTTTCTTTAGTATAGTGGAATCTTATAGGTGAAAAACAAAACCAGAGTAACGTGTGTCTCTGAATGATAATTGATCTCAAGTGAGTCCTTCCTTGTACTATTAGCTCATTACCCTGCCTTGAGACATCTCTTCATATTCAGGTCTAGCTATTTTTTTCCTTTAATTTCATTACATAAACTTCAGCAATAACAGGACTCCAACTTCCCATTGTCCCATACATTCAATGAGCTACTTCTGTGTCCATAAACTCCCCCTTTCCTCCTATTACTCTGGACCCACAGCGTGTGCTCCTGCCCAGAGCCCACTCTTAACACTCATTCCTTTTGCTGATTTCCTCCATTCTTATGGCTTTAAATGCATTTTCAAGGCTGAACCATCCTTTTTGTTTATTTCCATCTGAGAACCTTACACTGAATTCCTTCTAAGTTTTCTCCTGAGGATATATATCTTATATTTCAACCTTACATTTTTATCTCTCCAGGTATAAAACTCTGATTCTCTCTCATTGTTAGAAAAAAATGGTGTGCTGATACTTACTAGTTCAGGTCAAATATCCTAGAATCATTTCTAATCCTTCCTGTTTCTCTCAACCTACATTTAATCTGTTGGCAAAACGTCATTAACTATCTTAAAATCATCAGGATGCAACAGCTCCACATAAACATCTAACCCCAAACCATCACTTCCTTCTTTCTTTTCCCCTTCCTTCCTCCTCCTACTTCTCCTTCCCCCCCCTTTCCCTCTCTCTCCCTCTCTCTCCTCTCATACCTTTAGTGTTTGTTTAATTCACTATGGAGTCATTACAGAACCACGTTACTTATAATTAGTTCTTTCGTACTGAATCACTCTCCCTTTCTCCTCCCTCTATCTCTATCAGTCCTTTTCCTCCTAGACGGTTGTGGCAGCAGCCAGCAGTTTTCCAGGTGGTCCCAAG
>NW_003852428.1:7875747-7880487 GCF_000181295.1 Otolemur garnettii | reverse complement strand
AAGGGAGAGGATTATCCTCAGCATGAGATGAGATTCTAGGAGATAACTTTAGAATACACAGGAAAACTATGCAGATAATTCTTTCTCCCACATTATTTATAGCACGATCAATTGAAGTTCTTGTTGAAACATTAATATTACTGTGTCCACCCCTTAGAGTGTTGATAAAATAAGGCAGTGACATTTTAATAAGTTACTAAGTTTAATATTATGGTTATTAAAATTTGAAATATAGCTTTTATTAATTTGAGGAAAGTACTCTCAATCAGGCCTGTCCAAGTCTATGGAAGTTTGGCAGGTTTTAGATGAGGAGAAACATAATGGAGGAGAATCATTAGAATTGTAGAAAATAGGATTGAACGGGAAGTGATATGCCTTTTTCTTTATTTGCACCATTTTTATAGTTTGCTTTTCTACAATGGTAATTATAATGGAATAACATTTACATTTGCTACAGTTATTCTTTGTTGATAACAATAGCGGTAGTATTACTGCTGTTAATCAAAATAAATGATAGTCACAGAGCAGGAATCCGGAAGGTATCTCAGCAACTTCATTCCAAAGCCATTGCGGAAATGTGCTGATAGCATTTCTATGTATGAAGAATCCATCCATAGGCGTCTATATTCTTATTGAAGAATGCAAAATTAATATGCTTTTTAGATGAGGCAAGTGAATCATTGTTGATAACTACTGACTTATGTCCTCCTAGCATATAATTGGAAATAACATGTTGTGCTTTCCTTACAATTATTTTTCTGTTACGTATTTTTCCAGATAGTGAACATAATACTATACTGTCATGGAAGACAAACCAGTGTAGGAAGCTTAAAGTCTTTTAAAAATACATCTTAACAAAGGAGTGTACTACAGTTAAAAAGGACATCACTTTCCTTGTCTACTCCCATTTTCTGTGTTCTAATTACTGACCAATTAGGCTGATAAGGGGAAAAGTGTACTTTAACCTCACATTTTCTCTCATTTAATCTTTCAGTTTTGACTCATGAGGTAGCCAGGGTCTTTACAATAATCAATTTTCACCCTTCCAAAAGTTCTGCTATTTTCAAATGGAACTGAACTCTCTGTTCAGCTGCTTTAGATCAGGTGTTTTGATGAGTAACTGTAGAACTATGTTTGAAAATTTAGGATTGTTTATATGGTAATTATATGGTATTATTCTGTGTCCATAAAGTAGAAATTTCAAGTATGACATACAATTTGTTTTTCTCTTTTATAATTTAAGGAAGTATTTTATTAAGTAGCAATGATCAGAAATATCATTATGTAGGCACAAAAATAGCTCAGAAACACATAATAGTAAGTATTAGTATGTATTATAATGTTTGATTGTTTTGCTCTCAGTTATGCTAAAGTTAAACATTTGGTTGTAGAGAGGACTCCCAGGTGTCTTTATCATAAAGAGAAATTTTTCCCCTGGATGTTAATAAGTAACCAATGAGATCATTTTGGCACCAAATGCATGTATATATTAGGGTCTAATCAGAAAAATAGTTTTGTGGAATAAACAATTTACCATAGGAATTAAACATTGCATATTTTGTGAGGAATAAAAAAAGTAAGGGTCCAGTAAAGGAAATTGGAAGATCAGGGAATGGTCCCAAACCAGCCCATCAGAGGTACCAGTGTAGAGGGGTCATGTGTAAGGTAGGCTAAATCCTCCAATTACGGACATTCAGAGTAGGATAGGCATTTGCTTCAAAGGACTTAAAGAAGCTGTTACTTTGAATCCATTTGTATGATTTTATTTTATTTGTTATTTATTTATTTATTTTAAGACAGATTTTCATTTTGCCACCTTGGTAGAGAGCCATGCTATCATAGCTCAGAGCAATCTCAAACCCTTGGACTCAAGTGATTCTCTTGCCTCAGCCTCCCAAACAGCAGGGACTACAGGTGCCCGCCACAATGCCTGACTATTTTTACATATTTATATGGTTTTAGAAATAATGTACTTTTAAAAATTCAGTTTTAGGAACTGAACGTAAAACATAATCATATGGACAGAAAACATAACCTTTTTTTTTCAAATATTGTATTAGTATTTCAAATATTGTATTTCTGGGTATTATTACAATGACAGAAAGTTTAATAGTTCATTGAGTGAATTTTTAAAAATTAAAATTTTGAGGCTTCATTTTATGTTCATGAAAAATGAAAAAAATAATAAAGTCCTACTTAACATTTGATATAAGATTTAAATACAATAAGAGGATTAAATTACAACAGTATGTAGCTCATAATAAGTACCCAAAATTGCTAAATTACTTAAGATCTCCTAATGATTTCTTTTAAGACATTCAATCAAAGTATGTTTAACGAACACTATGTCATAGCATTGTGCTAAACATTGAAAAAGTAAACTTAAGACAGCCAAAGCACATACTGTTATTATCATGCACATTTGTAACCACAGCCTGGGTTTGGACTTAGAGACACTGTTTTAATCCTCCCTCCCTGACTTACCAAGTGTTTAAACTTTGGTAAATTACTTATCCTGCTGGAAATTCACTGTTCTTTCATTTTATTTTTTTTTAAATGATGGCAATAATGCTCACTTATGAGCATTATTTTAAGGAATGAATTATTGTATATTGATAAATATCTTAGCCAAGGAAGATGCTGAAAACATTGTTTCTATAAGCTATGGAGGGAAAGATGGATCTTTAATTAAAATAGATTTAATGGCATTGAATACATTTCATATTTTGTGTTTGTAAGAAAGCAATTGGTTGCAAGATAGTTTTGCTATCCCTCCATCATTTTCTAAAGGACAAGGAAAGGCTTATTTCTCAAATGCTTTGCCTATAGACTGAAACTAGCTTAAAAGTGTGAAACTAAAATAAAAATAAGTCAGAGAGCTTCCGTATGTGGACAAATCATTGTATCAATGCGTAAGTGAATAAGCAAACCACAACACAGAGAACATTACTACCCCAGAAAACAGTCTTGATGATCCAATTAATTTTAGTGGTGAAATGGAGTACTTGAAAGAAGAAATTGAACAAAACTTTTTGTGCAAATGATGACATTTCACAACTCATGCACAAATACCTCCTGAAGAAGAGTTCGTGTATCATTTGAAAGTATATGTCAATGCAGTTTCATCTAAACCAAATGGCATTTTCAAAAACTGTTATATCTTTATTTAATGATGTCTTCCAGCATAGTAAGTATTAATAGATTATCAAATTGAAAGATGTTTGTTCCGACCTTCACACAGCTCCATTTCTCTGTGGGTTTAATGTCTCTTACTAAGTACCAGAAGTGCACTCAATAATTTCTCATTTTCTCTATGATTTTATGTTGCCTTTGTCACAAGAAAAATGAAGAAAGAGTTAATGTGTAAAAACCAAAATAAAAGCACACAATAAAATATTTTCTATTTTCATCTGATACCTTAATTTATAATCCTTCAACAGAAAAAACATTTAGATATTTCAAATCCACAGTCTTTTTCTGAGCTAATTTTGTTTAGTTGTTAGATATTTTGTAAAGAATAGTGTGTGTGTGTTTATATATACAGTGTATATTATTTTTTAAATGAAAACAAGAAATTTAAAATATTGACCAGGAAACAAAGGTTTCACTTGTATAAAAAGGTATATAAGGGATCTTTGAAATACCTTTCAGGAATTTATACTTACAAACCAAATCAATAGGTCACAAATTGAAAGCATTTTTTTAAATTAGGTAAAGTGTGGAGGAATTGCTTCCACAAAATAAGAATATGCAGAAGAAGCTGTGACTATTTTAGGAGGATTAAGAAGTTAAGTCCAGTATCATCATGGGAAGCATTAAGATGGTAGATTTTTACTCAATCCTGAGAATCAAGAGTTGTGATAGACAGACACACTGGTGCCTGCCTATGCTCCCCCAAACAGCTACTCCAGAGGCTGACAAGGAAGACTGCTGGACCTCAGGAGTCCTAGGCTGTAGTGTGGTATGGCAATGAGCTGTCCACAGCACTGAGTATGGCATCGGCATAGTGACTACCTGGGAGCAGTGACCCGGGCTGGAAGCAGAGCACTCAGAGGGCCTATGCTCATCAGAAGTGGGATCAGGCCTGGAATAACCACTGCCCACCAGCCTGGACAATAAGTGAGACCCCTTCTCTTACAAAGGAAAAAAAAAAGTCTTCATATAAAATCAGAAAGTAGTAGGATTGTAAGAGTAGAATTTACAAGAAAAAAAATCTATTGGAGCATAGTCTGAGAATTGATATAAGAGCAGGCATGAACTAAGAAAATGGAAAATATGAAGCAAATGTTAATCTTTAGCAACATAAGAGTATAAGAGGAAGAAGGAGAGTTAATAATAAAGTAATACTGGGCTCAGCAGCGTGCAGATATCTGCGGCAGACCATTATAGGCCATTCGAGCAAAGTTACGGAACTAGATTGCTACGTGGTAAGTCTCAGCTCTGCAGTTTATGAGCAGCGTGACCTTGGACATACTTTCTGTGCTTTGGCGTCCTTATGGGCATGATATTAACACCTTCATCATTAAGTTACTTTATAGATAAACATGCTTAGAGCACTGTTCAGGCCATGATAAAAAGATTTTTGGGGGCAGTGCCTGTGGCTCAAAGGAGTAGGGCGCTGGCCCCATATGCAGGAGGTGGCGGGTTCAAACCCAGCCCTGGCCAAAAACTGCAAAGAAAAAAAAAGATTTTTTGTTGATTTATGTATTGGTAAAGAAGCCCATTGAATTGCCTAAATTT
>NW_003852428.1:7869099-7875727 GCF_000181295.1 Otolemur garnettii | reverse complement strand
AAATGAAGAAAGAGTTAATGTGTAAAAACCAAAATAAAAGCACACAATAAAATATTTTCTATTTTCATCTGATACCTTAATTTATAATCCTTCAATAGAAAAAACATCTAGATATTTCAAATCCACAGTCTTTTTCTGAGCTAATTTTTTTAGTTGCTAGATATTTTGTAAATAATAGTGTGTGTGTGTTTATATATACAGTGTATATTATTTTTTAAATGAAAACAAGAAATTTAAAATATTGACCAGGAAACAAAGGTTTTGCTTGTATAAAAAATTATATAAGGGATCTTTGAAATACATTTCAGGAATTTATACTTACAAACCAAATCAGTAGGTCACAAACTGAAAGCATTTTTTTTAATTAGGTAAAGTGTGGAGGAATTGCTTCCACAAAATAAGAATATGCAGAAGAAGCTGTGACTATTTTAGGAGGATTAAGAAGTTAAGTCCAGCATCATCATGGGAAGCATTAAGATGGTAGATTTTTACTCAATCCTGAGAATCAAGAGTTGTAATAGACAGACACACTGGTGCCTGCCTATGCTCCCCCAAACAGCTACTCCAGAGGCTGACAAGGAAGACTGCTGGACCTCAGGAGTCCTGGGCTGTAGTGTGCTATGGCAATGAGCTGTCCACAGCACTGAGTATGGCATCGGCATGGTGACTACCTGGAAGCAGTGACCCGGGCTGGAAGCAGAGCACTCAGAGGGCCTATGCTCATCAGAAGTGGGATCAGGCCTGGAATAACCACTGCCTGGCCTACCAGCCAGGACAATATAGTGAGACCCTATCTCTTACAAAGAAAAAAAAAAAGGTCTTCATATAAAATCAGAAAGTAATAGGATTATAAGAGTAGAATTTACAAGAAAAAAAACCTATTGGAGCATAGTCTGAGAATTGATATAAGAGCAGGCATGAACTAAGAAAATGGAAAATATGAAGCAAATGTTAATCTTTAGTAACATAAGAGTATAAGAGGAAGAAGGAGAGGTAATAATAAAGTAATACTGGGCTCAGCAGCTTGCATATATCTGCGGCAGACCATTATAGGCTATTCGAGCAAAGTTATGGAACTAGATTGCTCTGCAGTTTATGAGCAGCGTGACCTTGGACATACTTTCTGTGCTTTGGCGTCCTTATGGGCACGATAATAACACCTTCATCGTTAAGTTACTTTATAGATAAACTTGCTTAGAACACTGTTCAGGCCATGATAAAAAGATTTTTGGGGGCAGTGCCTGTGGTTCAAAGGAATAGGGCTCTGGCCCCATATGCCAGAGGTGGCGGGTTCAAACCCAGCTCTGGCCAAAAACTGCAAAGAAAAAAAAAGATTTTTTGTTGATTTATGTATTGGTAAAGAAGCCCATTGAATTGCCTAAATTTATACTAACTTGTAAGTACTTTGTCCAAATTTATTTTGAGATCAACTCTAGTCTAGGCTTTCCTTTTTTCTTCCTTTCCCCTGTTCTGTTACCTTGTATTCTCATATTCCTGAGGTTTTCTTAAATTATTCTTACTAAATACTGCATTGAAAAAGGAAAGAAAAATTTAGCCCCAGATCACGCTGTCTTACATCGAGTATTTGTGATTGCTTCAGGGAGGAGATAGAAGACTTTAGCAATCCCTGATCACGTTAATTACCAATTCAGATACTTTGAATGTTGACTTTAGTCCCTGTGAAGACTTTACTATTTCTAGTTTCTTTTATCCTCGAGGACATAATTTAGAGTCCCAATCTGAAACTATGTAGTGTTTACAAGGGACCCACTTGGCAAAAATTTGTGACGCCCTCCAAAGCTCTATGGCGTGACTCAGTCTCTCAGCCCTCTTCCTGAAATGACAGATGGTCCCTACGATAAGCTGAGTACCAGGCTAATTTTGTTGTAATTCCTCTTCCTAATAGAATTTTGGTCTCACAATTCATTACTACTTTTCCAGTCAATCTCTGGAGGTTAGTTTTTCTCCATTTACTGGTTCTTCGTGAATAGAGGCAAACCATTTGAGGTAGATTTTCAATCCAGGAGAAGACAAAACAAAATGAGAATGAGAATTTGTATTTTGTTTTTCAATATTTCATTGGTTTCCTAGGGTTTCTATTAAAAAAAAAAAAAGCTATCACAAACATGGCAGCTTAAAACACTAGAAAATGCAAGCAAATGAGAAGATGGGCCACAAATTGGGAAAAATACCTGCAGAGGACGTAACGGATTAGACTGTTACTCAAAGTCTACAAATAATTCTTAAAACTCTACAACAAGAAAAGAAGCAACCCAGTTTAAAAATATGCAAAGGACCTAAAAAGCCACCTCCCCAAAGAAGATATACAGATGGCAAATAAGTCTATGAAAAGATATTCACCATCTGATGTCTTAAACAATTGTATATTAAAGCAACACTGAGATACTACTAGGTATCTATCGAAATGGCTCAAATCAAAGCACTGGACCCACCACATTCATGTTTATCATACACGTGTACCTTCAAAGTCACATTCATTTATTCTCTATATTAAAATATTGATTTATGTTTTAAGGGCTCCCCTTTAATTTACTGCAAATAAGTTGAAGCTTACTTTGAAGCAGTCTTAGTGTATAAAAATATTTTGAGGAATCTAATACGTTAGTATTGAAAATAAACATTGTGGCAATGCTTCAGAACATTGGTCTGTGCAGTGATTTCTTGAATAAAATCTCAAAGCACAAGCAATCAGAGCAAAAATGGACAAATGGGATCACAGTAAGCTCAAAGTCCATGCAGCGGAGAAAACAATCAGCAAAGTGAAGAGACAACCTATAAAATGGACAAAATGCTTTCAAACCATTGAACGGACAAGAGATTAATGAACAAAATAGTAGGAGTCCCAGCTACTCAGGAAACTGAGGCAAGAGGGTGGCTTGAGCCCAGGAGTTGGAGGTTACTGTGAGCTATGATGACCCACAGCACTCTACCTGAGACGGCAGAGTGAGACTCTGTCCCCCCCAAAAAAAAAAAAAAGTAGAGGCAATTGACATCCCAAATACCCAGATTTAACCATTCCATGTCATATACTTATAACAAATCATGACATGTACCCCGTGAATTTTAAAAAGAAAAAGAAAAAGATTCAATATATGGAGTTAAGTCAGGGTAGTGACCTAATAATGTTCATCACAATAATTAAATATTAAGAGGATATTTTAAAAAATAGAAACAGAAAAAACAATCAATATAGCTTTTTCTTCTTTCTTTTGGGTATAATTAATACTTATGGTATACATATAGACAAAATATTAGACATATCTTATAATCTTTCTGTAAATAAATGGGACACAGTAAATTGCATATATAATAACTTCTTTATCATGTGTTCATAATTTTATCTTTCTCCATAGTTTTATTCTTGGAATTTTTTTGTTTGTTTTTCCCTATCTGTCCTTGCTGATTAATAGTCTTATCTATTCTATTTTCGAAAAAGGATGTATTAAGAAAAGCCAGGACCCTGCTGATTGACTCCAGGCTTGCTGTTCACCAGTGTTTGACACATGTTAAAAATGAGAGCTTAATAGGTTATAATTATACCCTGGCTGTGTCTATGAGTAGGAGAGTAGCTTACACAATGTCAGAGCTCTCAAGCATAAACAAAAAATAATTTTGTGACATGCAATTTTAAAATAGTATTGAATAGGGACTTACTAAAGTATATCAGTATCTGATGAAAATTGCTGAATAATCAATTAAATTCAGAGGAAGTTCTAAATGGTTTATATTGCCAACTCTATACCTTTAGTTAAGAAGAACCACATATTGCTTTAAAGAAATAAGGTATTTTTCCTATTTAGAAAAAATAGACTTTTTCTCTTTTTAAAAACATGACATTCTGAAAATCCAGAAGCAATCCTATCCAGCCCGTTTAAAATATTTCAGCAGTGTGTGTGTGTGTGTGTGTGTGTGTGTGTGTGTGTACGCGCGCGCCTCAATGTTGGTAATTTCTTCTGCAGGAGGGTCCAAACCTTAGGCTTCTCTGGGCCATCCTGGACGAAGAGTTGTCTTGGGCCACATATTAAATACACATACAGTAAAGAACGCTGAGGAGCAAAAAAAGGTTCTGTGCATAATTTTTATATCTCCCACCACAGTTAAAAAAATGTCCTCATATATTAATCTGAATTATGCAGCAGCCTGTTCAGAGTTTTTTTTTTTTTAATTGTTAAACAGGCTTCAAGTATGCAATCACTAATATAGACAATGCACACATTTAAATAATAAAACATCTTTTTTACAAAGTAAAAGTGGGCAACACAAAATCAGTGGGCTATTTAACATGGTATCTGAGAAACTGATGTGTCAGTATCCGATCTGATGAGAATAGTTGCCCTTCTCAATGAGTCTCAAGGTGCTCATTTGTGATTTGGATTCTAATTTTACCCTGATGTGCTTCATTCTTGAAAATAGTTGCTTGCAAATGTAAGTGCTACCAAAAAGCAATGACGTGAAGGAAGCGTGCTTGTGAAGGGCGGGATGTTTGTCTCTGGAAAGCCAGGACCCATAAAAGTCCCATAAAGAGACATGATCAAATTTCTGTTTCACTTGAATGTCAAATTGCAGCTCTGTGTATTCCATTTGAAAATTGTCAGGTAACACATATACCAGTCAACTTGAAATGGAGTCTCAAATGCACCAAAATATTGAACATTTAACAGAAATCTTGAAGTCTGTTTTCAAATTCTTGTGTCGAATCGAAAGCAAGACTGTGTATTTTTTGCTGTTCATGGGACTGTTTAGCCAATGTGTTGAAATGCATAAAATTGTTTGCCTTGACTTAAGCTTGACATTAATTTCAGTTCTATTTGAAATGCTGTTATGGTTTGAAGCATTGTATTGACAAGCTGCTTTTCGCCTTGAAGACACATTTAACTCATTTTAATGAATAGTTAAATTCACTAAAAAATGCTAAAACTGTAAGCCAGTTTTCATCATTAAGTTCTGGCACAAATTTGGTTTCGATACCACAAATGACTCGATAACATATTTCCAATAGTAAATCTTTGAAACATTTGTCCTCAACTTGGCTCTCTTGCTTCCTAAAAGTAAATGGTATTGTCATAAAGTCAGCATCAATAGTGTTAAGAAATACTTGGAAATGGTTGAGTCAATCCTTTGGCTTGTATGAAATTTATACTCTCGACAATGATTTGCACAACGTTATTCATTTTTAAAGTTTTTTTATACCTAAATTTTGTTAATGTAGTATACAATGATACTTCATCAAAAGTGAATTTTTGGTGGGAATTCCATAGATTTCTATTAATCTTACAAGTCCCTCTCTGTGACCTTTCATCACTGGGCACCAGCAATAACTACAGCAGAGGCCAGGCACAGTGGCTTATACCTGTAATCCCAGCCCCTCGGAGGCCAAGGCTGGTGGATTGCCTGAGATCACCAGTTTGAGACCAGCCTGAACCAGAGCGAGACCCTGACTCTAAAAATAGCTGGTCATGGGTGCCTGTAGTCCCAGCTACTTGGGAGGCTGAGGCAAGATCACCTGAGCCCAAGTCTTTGAGGTTGATGTGCACTACGATGCCATGGCCCTCTACCAAGGGCAAACAAAGAGAGATTCAGTGTCAAAATAAATAAAATAAAATAAATAATTACAACAGATATGTTGACAATGAACCAAGAAGATCTCTTTTTTTTTTTTTTTTTGGCCGGGGCTGTGTTCGAACCCACCACCTCTGGTATATGGGGACAGCACCCTACTCCTTTGAGCTACAGGTGCTGCCCAAGAAGATCTCTTTAACATATTTTTTACTGCTTCACGCGTGTCTTTTGATTTAGTTCTGTCTTTTACTGGCACTAAAGAAACCATTTCCTCAGGGACATTATTTTAGTCATTACTACCTCTCGTACAAATTGCAAGTTGAACTGCCTTTGCAGGATCAGCACTGTCATCCTCAGCCAAAGCATATGTAAAATTTAAAAGTACCAGCTTACTCTCCAAACCTCTTTTGATAGATTTTTCAATTTCTTTATTTCTGACCTGGCTGTAGTCAGATAGGAAAAATTGATCTTAGAAATATCCCCTGTTTTAGAGGGCAAATTTTATTTGTCATACTTTCCATACGTGGCTTAATAAACCACCATTAGTAAATGGTTTTGATTCTCTTGCTGTTACAATATGCTGCTATATAACTAGCTTTTACAATGGAATTTGTTTGAGTTATAATATTCTAAAACAATTTTTGCTGAGAAGGTAGGGTTTTTGTAGTTCTGCTATTGTGTCCTTATAATCCAAATCTTCATACACATCGAATCTGGCAGTATGTGTCTGTGTATAAAGCCTTTTCAGATTATAATCTTTGAAAACTGCCAATTCCCTACAATTTAAGCAGAGTGCATTAACATTTGCCTCAACAAAAAAGTAGTCGTCTGTCTATTTTTCATTGAACAATCTTCCTTAATCTGTAATTTTTTTTAAGAGTTTGTTTTCTTTTGAGACATTGTAGGAGCTATTCTGGGATTAAAAAGATAATAATAACAAGGGACTATATTTACTTTAATTATAAAAATTAATTGATGGGAAAATAGAAAGCAAAGTTTGAATCTTTCCACATCTCAGCTGTCAGTTCAGAGCGAGGTAGAGGGCTGA
>NW_003852428.1:7822398-7868863 GCF_000181295.1 Otolemur garnettii | reverse complement strand
CATTCAAATAGTGATAGTGCTTGTATTATTTTTTATGTGACATTGTAACACGACATTGTTGTCCACAAAGTTCATGCTTAAGAACCGCACAATCGAGTTTCACAAAAAGCTCCCCTCCTCCCAGTTCTCATGTTTTAGGTAAGTTTATGGTTTTGTGTTTGTCTAAACCCATAGCCATCCTGGGATGCATGTGGCCCCAAGGCTGTGGGTTGGACACCCTTGTTTTATAGCAATGTTCATTCTGTAGTCAGAATGATGGACATTTAAACACCCTTCCTGGCTTTCTTCCTCCTCCTCTCTCCATTTAATGTTTCTGGAGTTCTTATTCACTTTCAAAGTGTCATGATCACATATCCTAATTCATATCTCTTTCCTAGACTCTACACTCTCTTTCACCTTTACGTTTCATGGGATTTCACATAATTAGAAAATATAACTATTTTGTAATTCATCCCCTTCTCCTTGACTCTTTTTCTTTCAATATTTATTTTACTCCAAGAAGAAACTATGGTATAACATCAGCTCCTTTCTTTTCTCCAATCATTGCAGTGCATCTGAGACCATTACCAAAGAGAAAGAAGGATTTTTGCAAATCTCTATCTGTTTCTCTCTCTGTCTCTCTCTCTCTCTCCCTCTCTCTCAGCATAACTTTCTCTTCTCCAAAAATCTGCTCCTTGAATACTGCTGATTTGATGTCTTTCATCTTCAATTGTCTCTGATATTCACTAATACCATGTTTCCATGAAAATAAGGCCTACCCAAAAAATAAGCCCTAGCAGGATTTCTATGCATTTGTTAAATATAAGTCCTACCCCGATAATAAGACCTAGTGATGGGTGTGGCTATTCAGCATATCTACCTAGCCATGCCATGCATTTTGGTGCAGCGATAAGAAAGACTGAAATACCTTTTATCTGCCACAGCTCCTTTCTCCAAGCCATTCACACTTGTGCGAGTGCGCATGTAGTAATCGCCATCTCAGGCATCCTATTGTGCATGTACGAACGGCTAGGGGAAAAGAGTTGACGCATCACTAGTGCCAGCCCCACCAACAAGGTCGGCTCCCCCTGTCAGGTTCCAGAAGAAGATGACTTAACTGTATTTGAATAAATGTAGATTTTTGTATTATACTTAATAAAAATAAGACATCCCCTGAAGCTAAGCCCTAGTGTGTCTTCCTGAGAAAAAATAAACATAAGACAGTGTGTTAATTTCAGAGAAACACGGTACTATTTGGTTCTGATTAAGTTCCCTTCACTGGATTGCATCCTGGAAATTCTCCAGGCAGTAAACTGGTCCTGGATAATGTTTGTCCTATGTGTTTCCCTCCTTCAAGGAATCAATATCATTTGCTGTTTGTTATTTAACATCTGAAAATACATGAAGTTTATATGTGTAACATGTGTTTTCTATTTGGTTAATGTTGGATGATATATCTAGCCCTTTTTATTCTATCATTGCCAGAAATGTTTGCTAATAAGAATATCTACTTAGATTTAGACATACATAAGACTTTCTTTTGGGGAATTGATAATAGAAGTCTATGTTCTCCTATAATGACATTTACCTATTTACTTCCTCAACTAGGTAAGTGTCAGCTTTGGAAAAACAAGACGTAACAGATGTGAAAGGTACCTGCTACCCATTGACAGTTCCCAACTAGGGATTGGATAGTCTTAATTCCAGTCAGTGTATTTAATATCTCTGTTCCTATATGTCTTTGCCCTTGTCCTCCCCAAGGGGTAGGAGAAATCTGGTATTCAGTATGCTGTGGTCTTGTACAAGCTCAGTGTGCTCTGGAGAGATATAGGAGGTCAATGTCCACTATCATTTCATTGTTTAGTCCCAGATGCTGTTTTTAAGAAGTGAGGTTCTCTTTGACATGCCTGCATTCAATTCATTTGCAGCACATTTGAACTTGATAAAACATAAATCATTGTATCATTACTGATATAAATTATACAGCATTTTATTATTACATTCTGGAGAATGTACTTTATAAATTTGATAACAACTTTATGTAATGAGTTTATTTTTTGAGAGAGGTAGCCACATTCTTTTTTTTAGAGACAGAGTCTCACTTTGTCGCCCTCAGTATAGTGCTGTGGTATCATTGAGTGGTATCATTGGCTCACAGCAAACTCTAACTCCTGGGCTAGCCACATTCTTATATTTAGTGGGATAAATATAATATTTGCTATATTTCAGAACTGCATGTTCACATGAAAGTCACTATATTCGTGGAAATTTAGTTTATCTCACTTCAGCACAACCAAATAACTGTATGCTCACTTGTCTGCAAATGTAGACATCCTTAACTAAATTGCCTTTCACAGATTACTACAGAAAGCAAAATGATAGAACTTAAATGCCCAATTGGACGTAAGTGCACAATTGTACTTAAATTTTTTACTATCTCATTCTGAGTAATTGATATTAAGAGTAGAGAGAGAATAATCAAGAAATAGAAAACTTGAACACTGCTAATTATAATTACCTAGTAGAATTTTATTAAATTCTATGCAAAAAAAAATAGCAGAATATTCATCTTGTTATACATACACACAAAATAAACTATAGATCGTGCTATGAGCCATAAAACAAATTTTGACAGATGTAAGATAAATTAAGTTCTAAGATGTGTATTTTTAGAAATAGATATATATAAATGAATAATTAAGAAGAGAAGTGGATGAAGGGGGTGGAATAAGAAACCTGGACGTGTGCCTCAAGTAATTGTGCCCCCAAACGAACACCAAATTCAACAACTATTTGTGCGAGGATGTGCCTTCCCAAGAATACAAAATCAGATGATCAGTCACAGCATCTGATTTAAATATTAGACCAAGGAAAGAAGCCCTGAAGAGGGTGGAAAATATAGTCTTTAATTGTCAACAGCACCTCTCCCCCACCCCTTGGCAATTCCATGCCAGCATGTCAAGGAATAATGAATATCTGTGAATTAGAAAAACAGCAGAAAACCAAACTCAACGTTAGTAGAAGACAAGAGATAGTAAAGATCAGAGCTGAAACAAGTGACACTGAAACAAACAAACCCCCCCCCCAAAAAAAAAAAATCCATGAAACAAAAAGTTGACTTTTGGAAAGTAAGCAAAGTTAACAAATCTTTTGGCATAATAACTAAGAAAAAAAAAAAGGCCCAAATAAATGAACTCAGAGATGAAAAAGTAGACAAAGTAGACATTACAACTGATACTGCAGAAATCCAAAGTATCGTTAGGGACTACGGCCAGCAACTCTGTACCAATAAATCGTGGTTAATCTCCTCAGATTGGAGCAGAAAGGTCAACATCACTGGGTGGGGGGATGAGGCCACTGTGACTAAATGTGTGGATATTACTCCCACTGGGGGAAGGGGGCCTCCTTCCCTGGCAAAAAGCTTCATCTGAGTCTGTTGTTTCACTGTCCCTAGATACGTCATGGCCTTCCTGCACATCATTATCCCAAATTACAGGTTTCCTGGTTTTTTTCCCAGTCAATGCCCTCACTTACGCAGTAGACACCCCTTGAGTCTGGGAGTTCAATTTGCATTTAATTCGGCCAGTCACAGGATGAGATTCTGTGTTCAGCTTTCAGTAATCTCAGCCCTGCTGCTCCAGGAGATAAGAGTGTCCTTCAGGGCACACATAAAAGCCTTCAGGTCATTTATACAGTGCTTGAACAGGGAATTTAAACCTCTGAGCTCATTCTCTTCTTTCACTACTTTGGTGACATTAGGAGTAACCAGTCAACCTTATTATATTCATTCGTATACCAAAAACTTTCAAAAGTATCTTATATACACCCCCAACTCCTTGCTTCTTATAAGTGTCTGGATTAAGAGTATCCAGTGTAGATATGTCACATTTCTCTGTTGCTAGATCTTACCATGGACTATCATTCCTATATAGCACTCTGGCATTAAAGATAGAATATTAGAAGCAATTTGGAAAGTACTTCCTTGAAGTTCTTTTACTCTAGAACTACTACTGGTATCCACATTGGTATTAATTGGTATTTTCTGAGAAACAGAACCAATTGGGTTGACCTCTCTATCTGTAGATAGATCATCTATCTCTATTTTTAGAGAACATCTATCTCTATTTTTCTGAGAAACAGAACCAATTGGGTAGACCTCTATTTGTATCAATCTGTCTATCATCTATCTGAGAAGTTCAGGCTCTATAAATTTCATAAGCCAATATTTTACAATAAATCTCTACATAGATAGATGATAGAGACCACCCATATGCTCTCTATAATACACCCTGGACAGCTAGACAGTATTGTAGTTCATAGACCTGGGACCTGGAAAGCTGATGGTGTGTATTTAAGTTACATCTTAAGGCCTAAGATTCAGAAGAGTAGAGGGAAGTTAATAGATTTCCCAGATTCACTCAGGCAGAAAGAAAATTTCATGTTGGATCTCAGGATAAAGCTATGTTATGCTCCAATCTTTTTCAATTATAGTAAATAACTTGCCTCCCTTGAAAGTATGGGAAACCCCACTTCCTAACCTCCCCCTACTCCAGGTAGAAAGGGAAGCTCTCAGGCTAGAATCTTTTCCCAGAATAAGATTACCCTATATATGTGCAGCACACTTGGATAACAGATTTTACTATTATTGTTAATTTATTTACTGTTTTTTTTTTTAAATCAAATTTTAGCTAATTTGTTGAGTTGGTCAAATTTATTTGTATATAATTTAAAAGAGTACTTATAATTATTTTTAAGCTCTAACTGTAGCTCCACTAATATTACTAATTCAAGTAATTCAAAATTTATACAAATTGTATTTTTAAATTAAATTTGATGATTGATTTTGTGGAATTTTTCAAAAGGCAAAGTATTGTTTTATTTATATCTATATGTATTCGGTGTGTCTCAGTAAGGAAATATTCGGTCTCTAAACATTTTTTGATGTTAGCTGCCATTTCTATTTGTTTAGTTTTGTTTTGTCATGGTTTTATTTGCTTTGCTTTGTTGATGTTCGTCCTCAATAGAAAGCGATTCCTCTCCACTCCTAACTGGCTGAATTTTTTTATACTTAACAGGTGGTGGATAGTGTCATTCTTTTAAACAATGACATGATCGTATGATGTTCCTTCATTTTGTATCATTGATTTTCAAATGTTGAGCCTGTCTTGCACACAATAAGAAAATCTACTTGGTCATAGTTTATAAATATTTAAAAAGGTAGCCAGATATAGTCCACCAGTTTGTTGAGGATTTTTACATCTATGTTAGTAAAGGATATTGATCTGTACTTTTCATTTCTTTTGATATCTTTACTATTGGCATCCAGATGTTGTTGCCCATGTAGAATGAGCTGGGAAATGTTCCCATTTCTATGTATTTTGGTAGGATTTGTAAAGAATTGGTATTATTATAATCCTTCTCTAAATGCATGACAGAAATGACCAGCGAAGTTTTGGGTTAGGCTATTTTTCATAAGTAAGTAGGTAGCACTTACTGATTCAATGTTATATTATTGCTTAAACACCTATTAATTTTTGAGGATATATTTCCTGTTATTTCTTATGTGTAGCTCAATAAATATTTAAATTTTTATAAGCATGCATTAATAGTTTCCTCCTTAATTAAAAATAAAACATCTTTTTTTGTCAATTTTTGGTTATTTACCAATTCCTTTTCTTCCTTCACTTTCCTTGTTTGGAAAAATATCACTTAAAAGCTATATTTGGGTGTTCAGATTTTTTTTCTTTATTGTCCATTTTAGAGCTGCCTCCAACAGACTTTGTATTTTTAATTGATATATAGAATTTATATACCACAGATTTACTCTTTTAAAGTGTAAAATTCAGTGATTTTAGGATATGTTCAAAGTTGTGTAACTATCACCACTAAGTTCGAAATGATTTTCACTCTTTGTGAAACGGTGTACGCATCAAGATCACTCATTATTTCTCGCTCTCCCTGGTTGCTGGCATATACTAATTCACTCCCTGTCTCCACTAATTTTCATCTTCTGGATAATAATATTAGAGTCATATAAAAGTAGACTTTTATATCTAGCATCTTTCACTTAGCACAATTTTAAGTTTTGCCCACGTGGTAGCATGAATCAATACTTAATGCACATGCCTAAATAAATATTCCCTGGCACAGATAGACCACATTTTGTTTATCTATTCGTCAGTTGTTGAACATTTCATTTACTTTTACTCTTTGGCTATTATTCATAATGCTTCTATGAATAATAATATAGACATATTTCAATATTTGAGGTACCAAGGGATGTTTCTGTTATGCCTGTGGCTCTGAATGGGATATGAACCCCATATACCAAGGGTGGTGAGTTCGAACCCAGCCCCAGCCAAACTGCAGCAAGAACAATAACAACAAATAAATATAAAGTTAAAAAGTAATAATAATTCTATGTCTTACGTACCAAGGGACTGCCAAAGTCTTTTCATTCGTGGATGCATCATTTTCTATTCCACACAGTAAGGTATAAGGGTTTCTCCAGTTTGGAATCATCCTCATTGCAGAGATTTGAAAGTTTGTTCTTTCCAAAGTCCATGTTGAAATTTGATCTCCATTGTTACAGTATTAAGAAGTGGGACTTTTCAGAGGTAACTAGGGTTTCCAAAAAGCAGAAGATTCATGACATTATAAGAAAATTTAGAGTTGCTTGAAGACTGAGGTGGGCAACTATGGTTGCCCACCAGCTCAGATAGACACTTCATCTTGTAAACAGATGATGGGCACCTAATAATATTTATAAACACAATGGAGTTTTTCCTTATTTAAGGTTTTCTCTTTTTAGTAGCTTACTTTATTGTAAGAATTCAATATATCTGCATGTAACATGCAAAATATATGTTAATAAACCATTTAGGTTGGTGGTAAGTTTTTGGTCAACAGCACGTTGTTAGTAGCTATGTTTTTTGGGAGTCAAAATTTCTTTGTGGATTTTCAATTGCCTGGAGAGTTGGTGCCCCTAACCTCTATGTTGCCCAAGGGTCAACTGTAGTTTAAAGACAAATAGACAGGTAGTGTCAGATCTCACAGTATGAAGACTCAGATTCCAAGACACTCCCCTCTGCAAACAAACTAGTCACAAATCCTAGTCTCCAGAGCTTCTGACTGACCAGCTTCAAGTTGGGGTGCCCATGACCCCCTCCATCTTTGGGTTTGGTTAAGTTGCTGGAGTAGCTCACAGAAATTAGGGAAGCATTAACTTATGTTTACTGATTTATTACAAAGGAAACAGATAGATATGTAAAATTAGATCTGAGGAAAGGGGTTTAGGGCTTCCAAACCCTCTCTGGGTATTCCACCCTGAGGATCCTGTCCATGTTCAGCTGTCCAGCAACTCCCCACACATAGTCCTCTTGAGTTTTTAGGGAGACTTTATTACTTCAGCATGATTGACAACCTTGTAGGAATGTGATTGAACAGAAAATGCTCTATCTAAATCCAGCAGGCCTGTCTGTTCAGATTTCCCCAGGCCTCTCTGTGTAGCATTCCTTCCTCCAGAGTATGGAATGAGGGTCTTTGTAGCCACAATCAGATTTGAGACCAGCCTTGAACAGGTGAAAGAAGGACAGGAGAAGGCCAGAGAGAGATATTCTATCTGCTAAGGCCTGAAACACCCAAAATTTACAGCAAGGACTATGGGGGTTGTGTGTATGAGCCAGGACCTGTGGATGAAAATGGGTGTGTAACACATCCATCACAGTTATACTCATTTCTTAATAGTTCAATGTAAACATTTCACATTGTATATTGAAGCAGTACCTCGAATCCCATAAATGCATCAATGTCAAAGTTATGATTTAATAAAAAATAATTAAAAAAAAGAAAATGTGTATGTATCAGAACACCACAATTTGCATATTGATTTCATGTTTTGCCCTCACTAATCTAGATTATTAGCTCTGATACTGTTTATGTATGTTTATTTCTTTTCTTTTTTTTTTTTTATTATTGGGATTCATTGAGGGTACAAAGAACCAGGTTACAATGATTGCATTTGTTAGAATTCTCTCTTATAATTGTGTCCCATCCCACAAAAGGTGTGTAACACACTGTGAACCTCCACTCCTTTCCTCCTTCTCTCTCTCTACTCTCCCTTCCCCAATTCCCCACCATGTACTAGGTCATTAGTTGTCCTCGTATCAGAATTGAGTACATGAGATTCTTCTTTCTCCATTCTTGTGATACTTTACTGAGAATAATGTATTCCATTTCCATCCAGGTTAAAACAAAGGATGTAAAGTCTCCATGTTTTTTAATTGCTGAATAGTATTCCATGGTATACATATACTCCAGTTTATTAATCCATTTATGGATTGGTGGGCATTTAGGCTGTTTCCACATTTTGGCAATTGTGAATTGAGCTGCGATAAGCAGTCTAATGCAAGTGTCCTTATGGTGAAAGGATTTATTTTTTCCTTCTGAGTAGATGTCCAGTAATGAGATTGCAGGATCCCATGGGAGGTCTATCTTGAGTTCCTTGAGGGGTCTCCATACTTCCTTCCAAAAAGGTTGTATTAATTTGCAGTCCCACCAGCAGTGCAAAAGTGTTCCTTTCTCTCCACATCCACGCCAGCATGTGCAGTTTTGAGATTTTGTGATGTGGGTCATTCTCCCTAGGGTTAGATGATATCTCAGGGTGGTTTTGATTTGCATTTCTCTAATAATTAGGAACCATGAGCTGTGGTTACCACCGGACTCCACCAGACGTGCTATTCACTGTGAGCCTCTGTGCTATGCTGAATGGAGGCCTCTGCCCTCACCTTCTCTAGCAAAAGTTTACTGTCTCTCAGTGCCATTTGTGGTCTGCAAGTGTTTGTGTGCATAGGTTTTGATAAATATGGACTATTTATGTATTTTATGGTTGTAAATAATAAAAAAATACCAGAATCTCAATATAGTTTGTGCATTCATGATACACTTAAATTGTTACTAAGTTTTGTTTTGTTATTTCTAGTCTACGTCTTTCATCTTTCAGTGTTTTCAAAGTATGACTTCAAAAAAATTTTCATTTATTAAAAAAAAAAAAATCCACATATGTGTGTACCTGCACAGTTCAACTTATGTTGTTCAAGAATTAACTTTATATATATTTTATACAATTTCTTAACAGTTCTATGGATCAGTGTCCTTACCTGCAGATACCACCTACATCATAGCCAGAATATAAGGATTGATATGCTAGTGTGTAAAAAGCTCAGAGACCAATGCCAGGCACCTTTATAAATCTGCTGGTATTTTCTAGTTGTATATATCAATGTACAGGTAATCTTATGAGTACTTTCCATAAAAAGTATGGTTTTTGAAAAATATCAGTCAATTTTGAAGTCATAATAAATGTTTTGAATTTAGATTTTTTCACAATCGTGTTTCCCTTTTTTTTTTTCTACAATTCAATTTTCTTTATTGCTTGTATGTAATATCCTGGGGGAGAAAAAGGACTATTGTGTTTCAGGCCAATTCATTCTCACACACAACCCTCCTACGACATAGCATATGTCTGTCCATTATGATAGAAATAGTGATTATTTTGTTACAAATGATTTCTTTTTTATTTTGCATACCTTAACAAATTCAATTCATTTAAGTATCTCTTCACTTATACACACCTCGTTTATATGTGTATTAATGTATAACTTCATCTGTATTTATTGAATGTATGTGATAACTGCAAGCACAAGAAATGCCAGCTGTTATTACTACCTTTCTGGGCTACCTGTTTTCTCTTTCTACCATTTACCATAATTGGTACAGATAATATTAGTTTTCTAAACAGAAATGAAGTGATCATAACATCGGAAGGCCTGTATTTAGGTTTACTCTGAAGGATTTTCCCATTGCCACTTACTACTGTTGATTCCAACAGCTCCCAACCTTGATCTTCAACCCCATGGAGCTGGGTTAGTTAGTAAGAATGCTGACTTTTGTAAACAATATACACACAGTCACCCCTTTTCAGGAGGTTGCCATTTCCATCTGCAGTTTGAAATAGATAATTTTCCTCCCAAAGGCGAGAAAGGGGTAGAAACATAGTATTCACACATATAATAAGAAAAGGTGCCAAGGATCTTAATTTAAACATCTCCCCTCATGCTTAAAGCAAACCTACATTTCACGTTCAAGATATTCAGCTGAGAATTAACCTAAGAAGAACTCCAGCTCGCGTATTGTACCACTTGGTTAAATTTAACAAATTCCATTTCCTTAGCAGTATTAGATTCTAAATCTGTTATTGTTTGTTCTTAGTCAAAGAATACACTGGTATATTAATAAAGCAGCAGAAATAAGGAGAAGCTGAAGGACATCAGAGTCTGGAAAAGTGCTAACACTTAAGAAGGTCGATTACTGAAAGACGGTTGCTAAGCAGTAATATTTTATGAAAACAGAATCCATGGAAAAGTTAACACTGTTCTTGTAAGGAAATGGAATTTATTAAATAAAATTAAAATAAAGAATATCTCAAAACATGGACAATTTATTTGTATATTATATACATTTGTTACCAATCAAAAAGATAGATTAATTTTAAATTGAATGCAAATATAAAATTTAGTTTTTTTAAAAAAATGGAAATAATGTTATCTCTAATGATTAATTTTTCATTACAATTCCAAAGCAATTTAATTTTTTTTTATTAAATCATATCTGTGTACATTAATGCTATCATGGGGTACAGAGTACTGTTGCTATATACAATTTGAAATATTTTCATCCAACTGGTTAACATAGCCTTTATGTCATTTTCTTAGTTATTGTGTTCAGAGATTATATTCTACATTTAGAGAGATTTACATGTACCCTTATAGGATAATCCATAGGCGTAATCCCACCATGTTTTAAGAAGCAGAAAATAATTTTATTCTACTATTGCTGGGCTGTATTCCTTTGTTTATTTGTTGTCAAAATAGTCACAGATTTTTTTTTAATTTGCTAATATTTGAATTAATATTCTTACTATAATATACAATTTGAGAGTTTATTCCAGATTTATTTCTAAGTATATATTTAGCCAAAGTAGCTTTCCTATATAGACGTCCTATGGTTTAATTAATCATTTTACCATTAATAATTTTGAAGAAAATAAAACGTGGATGATAGCTGCCTTAGATGACAAGAGTGTATATTAAACTTAGTAACTGAATGTGGAGTAAAAATGGGCAGTTAATCTACACAATCTTTTAAATGCAATTAAACACACCTCAATAAAGTATACTTAGTCAATTAGTTTTAATTAGGATACTAGAAATTAGAATAATGTAGCGACTATGTCACTGCTTTATGTATTTGAACAAAACGAAATGTAGTGTGATTCTCAGACAGACTCCAACCAAATTGAATTCCTTTGCCCTTTGCTACCCTAATTCATCCAGGCCTTCACTGTGGTGTCTACAGAGAAACTGTCTCTTCAAATACATCAAATAATTTTTGCCCCTGGGGCTCTTAACTGGCCTATATATGAATGTAACTCAGAAAAACTTAGTGAAGCAGCTTCAGAAAAGTACGTAGATAAATACTGCTAAGTCTTAATTGACTCCTAAGGGAGGGTCTGAAGTTCATTGCACATTGAAATATATTTGTTTTATTCAAAAAAATGCCTGGATAAAAGATATATATATATATATATGTATATACACACATCTATAGTACATCACTATTCTATAATATATTTTATATATACATATATAATAAATTTCTGTTTTTATTAACTACTCTAAAATTAAATTTCTTTTTAGAAGAAAATGAACTTCATTAGCCTACTATTTTCATCATTGGGCAGTTGTAGAAGTGATATTTTATCCCAAGAATTTTAAAGGAAATATGTATGACGATAGAACACACAGTTAATAACAATATTTTGCGTTTAGTTTTCCCAGGGAACATAAATGTGTGCATTTTTAGATCATGCATTTATTCTGAAATGACGTATTCCTCAGGAAGGTGAAATACACCCCATTCCATACTATATCTTTAACAAACTCAAGCAGGATACAGTGACAATAATAGAAAATAACTGAGTAAAAAAAAAGTATCAACTATCAGGAAATATCAGGGAGATGACAGTGTTTCAGTTATTAAACTGTTTGTGATTTAATTTCCAAAAAGATCACATTTTCTTCCTACATGCTATGTTTGGCCTAATCAGTTACAAGGATAATCCTGCAAAAAGTTCTTTTCTAACACTGATTACAGTGTTTCAGTTATTAAACTGTTTGTGTTTTAAGTTCCAAAAAGATCATGTTTTCTTGTACTTTTTTTATTGTCCCCGCTCTTCGCTCTTTATTGTCCAAGAAGATGCTCATATTCTTGACCTCGATAGTTGTAAAATAGATATCTAAATTAGGAAAAAAAAAATAGTTCCCTTTCTTTGTTTTTAACTATTACTTTTACCATCCTCCTTAATATAATAACAAACCCTAAATTCCTCGCTTTTATGAAGTTGTTGTGGGTGGGGGGTTCATATTAGATATGAAGAAAAATGTGAGAGTAATGATACTGCTTTAGTGCTGATAAATTTTAAGCACAAAACAGAGAAGAAAATTAAAGATGTCAGATGTCAGCTTTCGGTTGCTTCTATCCAGGTGGAAGATGCTGGTAAGGTCAGAGACATTTTGGAACCATCAGATACAAGTGGGAGGGAAGGAGGGTATCAGGTTTGTAAATGTGGTCCCACAGGGTCTTTGAGAAGAGGCTGTGGCACTTTAACATATAGCTTCATAAGAAAGTTATTTTTGTCATTAAAATGTATATTTGATATCCATCAGCCTCGGATGGAATTATAGCAGCGTAATTGCCTGTATCCGGTCGTGAGTTTGTAGCTCCCCTGGTTTGAGTTTAGTGTAGAGGAGAGACAAATGTTCTCTTAGTAGATAACTGCAATAGGACCTGCAAATACGGACAGTCCCTGTGTCCACTGGAAAAGATCAAGTCAGAATGCAGAGCACTGCATGGAAAAGGATTGCAAGATGTGAGGAGATGTGTGACAGTCACAGAGTCACAGGGAGCAGATGTTCTACAGCCCAGAGACCAGCAAGGAGAAACTCACAACTGCCAGACATATTCCCAAATGGTTGGTTACTCTCTGACTATCTCTGAGACCAACAGGATTGAGCACTTCGAGTCTGTGTTCTGAGTCACCACAGGTTATGTGAGTCACATTCATCTTTCATACATGTATATGCCATCTTGTCCAAGGCCCTAAGTATAGAGAGTGAGTGGTGAAGCCAAGAAAACACTTTTTAAGATTACAAGTTGTGATTTGTACTAAACTTACTGCCTTTCTTCTCTTGTTAATCTGATAATGGGCACTGTAAGGGAGATTAGATCAATTATGAAAATTTACATGTTCTTTCCATAAGTGAATATCATTCGAGTAAGCTGTTAATCACTAATTAACCAACTAATCAATTCATTATTGATTGACTGGTATAATATAACAATTTTACTAATATAATAATGCAAAGTTATCCGTGGTGTCTTCGAGATTAAAATGGTAGATATTTAGAAATTTTATTAGCAAACAAACCCCAAAATTTTATTAGCAAATTCTTATTCTTATCAAAAGTGGCATATACTTACCAATGGATCACATGAAAACAAAACTGAGCCATGCTATTAGGGCTGATTATAAGGAACATAAAAGCACATTTGAATTTTATAATAAAATGGTTTGATTTGAGGAACAGAGAAAGAGAACCAGTTTGAGCCATTTGGGTCAAAAGTCTCATGGCAAAGCTTGGAAATGTTCAGGGCAATAAATGTTGTCAAGGTTCAGATGCTTTAACTAATTTACCTCTACTTAGTAAAATTAATGAAGATTCTTTCTACTTACATTTATAATTTAAACACAAAAAGTGTTACAGTCCGAATTACTGGAGATAAACAGATTTAACCCCCACATTTACTTTGATATCCAGGTGATCTAATAATAACTCTCTTTTAAGCATAGTAATCCGTGCTTAACAAAGTTCAACATTATAGCTAATGCATGTGTTTTAACCTATTATATCGCAGTTTCATAGCTATATCTAATACATAAAAATTACATTCAAATGGTTTTTCATTTAAGATGAGTAAAAATTGATTTCTAGAAAAGACATACTTGATAAGCTAAGTTTTCTCTTTTTGATATCCTGTTTAAAATCATAAGAGATACATTGGATTTTGTATTTCCAGCAGTCTTTGTGAAAAGTATATGCAGTTATAGTTTAAGTTGCTAATCTCCTGTATTCGATTTCTACCTATGATGAAAGATAGCTAAGAGGTTTAATTTTAGCATTACTAAAACACAAAACGCAGAATATCAAGATTCTTGCTTTTTGTCGGATTATCCTTGTAACTGATTAGGCCAGATGTAGCAAGTAGGAAGGGATGTATAGAGGATGTTATTATCCAGTTCACTAAGCACACACGTACTCAGGTTCAAATCTTGGAGAAAATTACATACATACCCTTGATGAGTAGCAAATAGCTCATTATCAGTGATATATCTTTTGAATTAATTGTCATTTAAAATTTAACTGACATAATTTTATAATATATTTTTGTCTTGGGGTCAAAAAAAGTTAAAGTTAACACAAATGTTTATTCACTCTAACTCCCAGGTCAACAACTGTAATAACAGTTCACAAAAACAATTTTATATTTACAAAGTCAAAGCAGAATAAGAAGATAGAGCACAGGAGAAGGTTTAATATCAATACAGGCTCAGGCCTGTAGTTCAGTGGTTCGGGTGCTGGCCACATACACCAGGGGTGGGTGGGTTTTAACCCAGCCCAAGCCTGCTAAACAACAATGACAACTACAGAAAAAAAATAGCCAGGTGTTGTGGTAGGCACCTGTAGTCCCAGCTACTTGTGAGGCTGAGGCAAGAGAATCACTTAAGCCCAAGAGTTTGAGGTTGCTGTGAGCTGTGACACCATAGCACTCTACTCAAGGCAACATAATGAGACACTGTCACAAAAAAAAAATTAAAAAAGGTAAATGAAATAAATAAATAAATAAATAAATGTCAATACATATGTTTATCCAGCTGACAGGCGACAAAAGATTGAAAATGAAGATCGTCAAAGGTAAAATATGTGTAGAGAGGGATTGTGTAGGAAGAAAGCTCAGCCATCCAGTACCCTGGAAAGGCTCAAAACTTAACAGCTCTGGGCAAAGTTTAGGTTAAAGATTTTCTATGATCACTAAATAGCTAAAACATCCAACAGATTTTCAAAATATTTTATCCTGATTATCCTTCTGGTCTTGGCCTGGGGTATGGTTTAAACAATCTGCCATAGTCAAAATTGAAATTTCTCCTTTTTTATTCTTTTATGGGTGGTTTAAGGTATTTTGAAAGGCCAGTTCTTTCCCTGTTGAAATAATTAACGCGTGGCAATTTGTACCAGTAGTAATTTTCACTGAATAAGTCCCGAGTGCCATGTAAAATAAATCAACTCCTACATTGCTTATTTCAGAAATACAAAAAAGTTAATTGGTAGGAATGTTTCTATTTCAACCTATTTTCAAACTATAGAAAACTTAAAGTGAAAACAACTGATTTTTTTTAATAAAAAACTAGATAATTTTCTAGAAATGAGCTTTCTCATGCTGTAATCTTCAATACTTGAAAGTTGCAGAAATGATAATGCCTTAAATGAATGTAACCGCATGCTGTGTGCACAAAGTAGTGAAAACATTCTGCCACCCGATCTATTTTTAAAGTACTAGTATGACATTCATAACTATGAAATAAGTAAATTGAATCTAATAGAAATAAAATGTCAACAACATTTTTATTGTGACAATTACTCTTTTTTTGTGACAATTATTCTTGATCTATTTTTAGTTGAGTATTTGTGTTTTGTTATAGTGTATCATGTAATATTAAATGACTTGATAAATATTAAGAAAATATTTCAGTAAGCATATCTCACAGAAAATTGTATTTTCTTTACACATTAACCATTTTATAAGATTTAGGATAATTTTCACTCTCTTCATAAAAAATTATTTTAAAATCCATTTTTGTCTGATATATAGTGGCAAACAAACTGGTAAGATGTTTTTAAGTTTAAATATCTCTGGACAGTTATATATGCAATTCCACAGCAGTCATTTCATTCTTAAATATAACTCAATATGTATTTATTCACAATATATTTAGAAGTTAACATCTATAGTATGCTTTTATTAGAGTCATCAGTATATTCTTCATCTAGGACATCTGTGCATTATCTTTCATTCAGTTACATCAAGGTCAAATCACAAGGTAAACATATTCAGAAAGTTTGTGTTATTTTTTCCCAGTGATCTCCCTCACCCTATGTTCTTCTAACAGCTTTGTTTCTATCTGTTCAAAGAGAGATCAATCCCAGAATTATGTGTTTAATGCCCAAATTTCAAGAACATGAGAGATGCAATTTACATACCACTCTTCTACATTTTTGAGAAAATTCTATTTGAACAGAATGCTGGTAGTTACCAGAAGAGATTTATAGTTGTATATGGATCGGTGTTATACTAATTACTTTAACTATAATTTAAATCAATCTAAGTCCATTTTACAGGTTGAAGTTGATTCAAGAAAACCAAGTTCACACCCCCAACCTCTCTCTCCTTATATTTTATAAAGGAAATTGCTTATTGAAATAGTGGGATTAACATGTTCCTATTAATAAATGAACAGTAGGATTCCTACAACCTGTTACTTCTGATTATTACCTGATTATATTATTGGAAAATATTAATTCATGGCAGTATTGAAAAAAACTGTTTTGTATAAAACATCTGTGAAGAAGACAATCTCAGTTTCTAGTAAATGTAGTCAGACACTTTTGGTTAAAAGAACAAATTCTGCAAGTTTCATTTTTCTTCCTTCTAGTAAAACTATGGAGAGTGCAAAAACCCAAGAGTTAATGTCAGTATAAAAATAAATTAGTAACTGTTACAGAGATCTTGAGTCTCTGTAATCCCATACCAATTAGAAGCATGAGCCTAGTTTTAAAAGTCCTAGGAATTTGAATGAATAATGAAGAGTCTTTACTGACAGATCTCACACTCCCTTGCTAATGTTGAAGCCTCTAACTGATTTCACATCTTTCTAAACAAATTCAACTCTCTTTTGTCTCAATGCAGGTTGATTCTTTTTCTTGATCCATTTCTATTTCTCCCTTGTAGTTTGGAAAACGTTAATTCTCTTTC
Source organism: Otolemur garnettii (assembly GCF_000181295.1). NCBI lineage: Eukaryota > Metazoa > Chordata > Mammalia > Primates > Galagidae > Otolemur > Otolemur garnettii. Next base: position 7,851,676 of record NW_003852428.1, on the reverse strand, counting down.
CTATCTTACTGTATGCAGATGGACTATATTTTTCTAGGAATTTTTTTAGCATACCTTCTAAAATCTACAAATTAAAAGTTGGAAAATATTCTGACACTTAAAATTCCTAAAAACACCATATTAAACATTAAAGTAATACTACTCTCAAACTCACGCCCATGAAACTGCCTAAATATGATGATATAATTCCTACAATATTATACTTTTTCCTTGTCATTAATTTAATGCTCTATGGAAATATTTTCACTGGACAAATAAACTCAAGACAAGGGAAAAATAAGCTCTCATTAAAAATATCTTCATGTATATAGGCATACATAAATAAATTGATGATTGTGACAACTGGATTCCAGGGAGAGAAAAAGCAGCATTACCACAATGGTGATATAAGCTGGGTGCAGTAGCTCACTCTTATAAACCTAGGACTCTGAGGGGCTGAGGCAGGTGGATTGCCTGCGCCCAGGCCTGAGCTCACAGGTTCAACACCCTGAGCTAGAGCAAGGCTTCATCTCTAAAAGTAGCCTGACATTGTTATGGGCACCAGTAGTCCCAGAGACTCGGTAGACTGAAGCAAGGAGATTGCTTGAACCCAAGAGTCTGTGGTTGCTGTGAGCTGTAATGTCACAGCACTCTACCAGGGACAACAAAGTGAGACTCTGTCTCAGAAAACAGAAAACAACAAACAAACAAAAAAAATGGTAATATAAAACAGTTTTTTCAAGGGACTACTTACAGAAGTATAAGAGGGACTAAGTGGGCCAGGAAGGGGTGTGAAACACTCATGAATATTAATAACAGAAAGGCATTTGTCCATGAATGGCTGAAGAATTAAAGAAACATGAGTGTAAGAGGTTACCACAGTCTGGAAGTACCTGCAGGTCAGTGACATCTGGTTACAGATGGAGGAACACTGTTACTAAAAGTGCAGGAGCATGAGAAGGGCATTAATACCTTGTAGAATACTACCCTGTACGCTCTCCTTCTCATCCACCATTCTCCCCAGTGCCTCCCATTGGCTCAATCCAATTAGATCCTGCACAGCCATGTCCAGGTGACTCATCAATAGAATTTAATCTACTAGAGCTTTGGACATTGATATAAATGACCAAGGATAGAGTGAAGATCTGGGTAAATAGAGATTATTTAACATTATATTGATCTTGAAAAGTCACATGGTACAAACCGGTTTCTTTTGAAAGAGATTAAGTAAGTTCAGACCTCCTATCAATGACTTTTGTACTATCATGTATTTTGAGCAATAGAAAATGAATGATCATTTCACAAATATTTCTTAGCATGTCCTTCCAGGATGGAAACTTGTTAAACAACTTCATTTTTATGAGAGATGTTTTATATTAAAATATTCTGACAGAATCAGGATCCTCCAAGTTCTTCACAACCACGAGTAGCAAATTGAATTAGACAAGGTGAAATGCAACGGATATAATTTCTGTTGGTGAGATTGGAAAACTTACTAGTTCAAAGCACAGTATGATGCTTAGCAGGAGGAAAGGTAAAACGTTCTTAGGACGTTCTGCCTGTGGTCAGTCTGCAACTCAGGAATCCACAGAAGCCGTGGCTGTTTGATATGGAAATCAAATCTAGAGTTAGAAGTGATGCCTTAGGATACAGTGCTCCTCTCTATTTTGGGTTCATAATGATATACCGAGCATCCACTCGGTAATCAGAGTACAGGGCAGTATTTTACAATTTATTAATTCCCTTCTCATCCACCAATTTAGCCATTGGTAGTGTTACATGATGACTTCTTCCAAATGTTAGTTCTGTGAGTCTTAAACAGCATAATCAAATAAACTTTGACATATAAATCACCTCATTCCAGAAGCACCTAGTGAACAAGTACCATAAATCAGTCACTTAACTAAATTTATATATATGAATATATGTATATATACACACACATGTATATTTACAAATACATATTTGCATGCACATAAATATCTATAACCAATGCCATTGGGGAAAACAACAAATTTAATGACTAAAACTTGCTAACAATCTACTTTGAATAGGAAATACCTTTAGCACTTTTTGCATATTGCATAATTGTTGAGTTAATCTACTAAGTAGGTATTCTAGTATCCCCATTTTCCAGATGAGATGAGGAAACTGGCACAGACAGGAAGGTTCCTTGATCAAGGTAGCAGAGCTTATGGTGTAGACTGAATGTGAATGCAGCAATCTAGTTTCAGAACCTATGTTTGAATCTGTAATACTCTTTCTCCATCAGAGGTATTTATATGTAGAAATAGCTTAATAAAATTCAGATTTGTGTGTATATGTGCATGTGTTGAACAAGACATTCCTTTGGGAAGATTAGAATTCTAATGTGCTTTTGAAACATGAGGTAGATTGCCATGGTTCATCCTGGCTTTTCTATAATTCTTTTCCTTACTCTATCAATGAGACTCAGTGCTATTATTTTTTTCTGATTGAAAGTCAGGTTGTGGACCACAAACTAAAAATCAACACTCTCAAATGTATGTCTTCAGTACAGAGCTAGTTACCTGCTGAGTTCCTATGTAAGAGATGCAGAACTTCACATTTTGATATCTCATAGATTCTGCATGTTTGATATGTCTAAAACTACAATAGTGCTAAAACTCCTTTCAAAATCAGTGAGTCCTACAAGTGATCATTCCTTTTTCTTTGTGGTTAGAGAGTCAAAGTAAGTGTGATTTTTCTTTGCTTGACAAAAAGTTTCTAACTTGGTAGCAGGTCTGTTAATCTTCTTAGGGCGTGTCTCCATCATCAGTCACGCATGTGCCAAACAAACAGAGTACCTCATATTTTTGTTTATTAGGACATGCAAGCAAGATAACAGTTATAAAGTAGATACTGGCATGTCTGGGAAAGACAATCTGTATCCCTTCTTACTTCAAAAAATAGATGGTAGGCTCGGTGCGTATGGCTCAGTGGTTAGGGTGCCAGCCACATACACCGGGGCTCGTGGGTTCGAATCTGGCTTGGGCCTGCTAAACAACAGCAACAAAATAGCCAGGCATTGTGGCGGGTGTCTGTAGCCCCAGCTACGTGGGAGGCTGAGGCAAGAGAATTGCTTAAGCCTAAGAGTTTGAGGTTGCTGTGAGCTGTGATGCCATAGCACTCTGCCCAGAGAAAAACAGTGAGACTGTCTCAATAAATAAATAAATAAATAAATAAAATAATAAGATGGTAATACATATAGATTAAGTCATGGAGTAAAGGAGTCCTATGACCTGTGATCATGTATACATACACAGGTACATAAATGGGTGATTGTAGCAATTGCTTTCTATGTTCATTCGTATGTAGGAAGCCCATCTGTCAAACCAAGAGCCAGGAAGTGCATTAATGTTCCTCAGTTAAGAGATAAGCAGCAATCTGCTGAAGCAAAGGTGTTACAAGGCTTCCTACCGTGACTTCACTTGAGGACTGATAGACTGTGGATCCTCACTTTCCTGCCTTTGCTGTCATTGCTCTGGCACTTTGTAATGTTCTCCTTGTTCCCAAGCCCCATGTGCCATCTGCAGATGGTCGCCATAGGTTCCCTTAAACATATTTAATGAGAAACTTATTAAATTTCACCTTTCCAAAGTTTAGATTTCATTGCTCTTCTTGTGTACAAAGTACCAATTACCCTCATAGAATCCTAAAATGACTACAATTCTTCCTTGCTTATAATTGCAGCTTATTTTAGTTAATCATAAGCAAAATTTCTTGACAAAGGATTTAGTTGCCCTAAACATGGAAACATCGCTATAAATCTAGCTCAGTAAAAATTAAATAAAAACCCAGAAAGACTAGCCACCAGTTGCCCAAAGTAGCCATGTCAGAACATGGCTGCCCTGTGCCGCGACTCTCACAGCCCTGTCCACCGCGACCCCTCTGTCGGGATGGGTGCACTCATCTGCTGTATTATATTTCTCATAGACACTTGGAACTAGGTCATTAGACGCTCCACTCCGTTGATTCGCATATCAAAAGCCTCTAAATGTCATGGTGCTTTTGCTTCATTTGCTCATGATTCAGTCCTAGGTGGTGGGGAGGGGGACAGACTGCTGAGCTTAGCTGACCTGCTGCCAAAGGGAAGGGATTATCTAGACTCCATCAGCTTCCAGGGCAGATGGGTCAGCTGGCTTCGACCTATCTTCAATCTTCCCGCAGATGAACAGGGTAGCCAGAAAAGGGAAAAGATATCCAGTGAACTTAATAAACAAAAACGTGAAAAATACATGGGGTAAAAAATAGAAGTTAAAAAACAGAATTAGCAATGGCTCAAATATTGAGATCGAGGCAGAGTCATCATTTAGGGCTCTTTATGATTCTCTTTTCATGATTTTCCATGTGATGGTTATTCAAGTTTATTCTTTTTAATGGCATGTGGTGAGTGCATTTAAAAAAATTTAGACAAAATTTATACCTTTCTAGAAAGTCAGTAAATATGTATTTGATTTATTAGATGGCCTTCTCAAGACCGAGTGGAGGGAAGCCCGGATCTGTGGCTGTGCAATCTAATCAGGCCTTTGTGCAGCCAGCAGAATACAGACAACCAAGGACAATGTAGAACTGAACTAAAAGTCTTCCTCGGGGTAATGAGATAGTTTCTGTAGGTTTGTTCTTAAGTTGAGTTTGTATGTAAGTTGAAACAAGTATATTTACCCTTACCTGTAATAGCCTTCATTCGTAAGTACAAGTCGAGTATGAGCCGTAGCTCAGGGACTGCCTGTGAGGCTGACTGACAATATACAGAGAATCCTCGCTGCATGCCTGGTACAATCCAAAGGTCACATGAGTTATTTCTATGACCCCCTCAAGGACTCTACAAAGCATGCTGTCGCAGCTTAAACAGTAAAATGCATATGAACTAGCACAAGCTCACACCATTAGAAGTTGGTGGATAGAAGAACCAATCCTAATCTTTCAAATTCTATTATGACTTTACCCTGTTATATGTATATGTGTAACTGATGGCAAAATTATCTAAACGATTTATTTCCCAGTAGTTAGTGAGCAGTCTCATGAGACATAGGAACAAGAATGATATCACTAGTACTGTATTCATATTTGTCATTTTGGGGAGATTCAAATAAAAGTGAAAATAAAACTGAATAAAAGGGAATATACTCTTTAAGTAGATTGAATAACAACTTTTAAGAAATATAATATTTTTCTTTGGAACATTTTATATCTGAACAGAAAAAAAATTAATACATTTTTAGTATACAGAGAAGGAATTTAAATATTATAAGTGTTTTAATAATATGCATATATCTAATTGAATAAAAAGTTTATCAACTTCACCTTTCTCTGATTTTGTTCTACATAATAAACTTCTATAAGAGAAACAGAAGTAAAGTTGTACGTTGTGCCCAGTATGAAATAACTGGGTGCATATTAGGGTTTTAGAGTTTTCTTTTTTAATTACCATACACGGAAAGATAGTAATTAGGGGAGAATTATATTGCCTCAACTTTTTTATAATGGCATCATTGAAAATATTTTGAGTGATAAGATGCAAGACAAACTTGTTTCTCACAAATATGCATACCAAAATATTAGTGTACACATGACATTAGAATAACAGAATTATCACTCAACATAAATGTAACAGTTTATAAAATTTGACTCAAATCTGCCAGGAGCTCAAAATATCCAAGTTAAAACATTCATCTAGAAAAGGAATAAGAGTAATGGCTTATTAATACACAGAAATCAATGACTAGTTGTTGAGTTTTTAACTGCAATAAATATTTTTTCAGTGCTCATTTTCTATGTTGCACTAAGTTAGATGCTGGCGATAAGATGATAAAGTTGAGATGAAGACAGTCCCTAACTTTAAAGACCTTCCTTTTTCACACAGAAGAAATGAAGCAACCTAGTGAACAAAGACATAAATGAGTTAGTTTCATAGTGTGAGAAATGCCAGGATGTAAATAAAACTGAGTAGAAGGAAGGAAATGGATTAAGAGAATAATGATAAGTAGCCAGTTGTGAGGAGGTTGAGAATCAGTGCACTCCATGGTAGGGAAAGGCAGTCATAGTAACTTAGAAGTTTGAACTCTCTTGTCATAGTGAGTAAGGACAGAGCACCAGGGTGGATGGAAATCTTGAATAACAGTAAGTGGTCAAAGTCAAGTTTGTTGAAGATAGAGGGAACCTTAAGCCATGCACCTGTCTAGGTAGCCTGTGGTGAGATAATTTAACTCACTCTAATTCCAAAGACTAATTCCAAAGACCAATTTTTTGTGAATTTGGTATAGGAAATTCAGCATTTTAGTAAGTCACTTTGGCTGTATAACTTGGTACTGGAGATAGCAAAGAAAGAAGCATGAAGGTAGAAGATTCTAGCCCTGGTTTGTGTATCAGACTGTGGCTTAAGCAGTAGAGCGAGTGAGATGAGATAAGACTGTGAGAAAGGAGATTCCTGGTAACTTTTATATGAGAAGAAAAAATTAAAGCATCTATGACTTTAATTTTGAACTCAGCTAAAGAGCTGATACTATCGTTTTGTATGAACAATATGTGAGAAAAGATTTTAGGGTAGAATCAAGATTTTGACTGTAAAGTTTTACATCTCTGAGATGTCAAAGTTGACCTATTAATTTGGGCATATAACCTAGAGAACAGGATGTGATAGGGGAAACTTATATTTAGCATATTTTTTTTTTAATTCAGAAGTCCTTACTATAAATACCATTTGTGTTGCCATATATTTCTGAATATCTATAAATTATATCTTTTTATTTCAATTTAAGGGTCACTATTATAAGTGTATTTTTAAAGCTATGCAAACAGATGTGATAGAGATGACATTACAAATTTATAAGAAGCAATTAATTGAAAGTCTATATTATATCCCCAAATGGGACAGGGTACTGTTTGGTACAAGGTGATTAGAATTCAATGAAGAGTAAACAGATGTGTAATGAGTTAAAAATGTGTATTGAAAATGGGCAGAATTACAATAAAGTTCTCTCTTTTCTCTGCAAATCCCAAGCCTTCCTTCTATTTAATTTAATAAAAATGGGAGGTTCTAACTATAGTCACCTTATAAAGGTTATATCCTTGTATATATAAATTCTTTGACACTCACATATATATCATACATATATATATACACACACACAAACTCAGAAGGTTCCAAAAAATGTATACACATTTTTAAAAAGAAAAAAACTATATAAAAATTGTAATACCCAAGTCACATTTGCCTACTGCAATTACATGAGATACAAGATATAATATATGAGATAACAAAATTTACCAGTATATATTATAATTTAATATAATTTTTCCATTCTTAAAATGTCCAATAATTTTTTGGCACCCTCTATATACTTTTGCTGGCAACCTTTACATATATATATGTGTGTGTGTGTGTGTGTGTGTGTGTGTATATAAAGATTAAAGCCCATTTAGACCTAGACTCACCCTAATCATTGCTATACCTGCTCAGAGGAAAGGTTTTTGTCAGTTATCACATATCACATACAGGTGTGCTATAATCCCTGCCGTAAGTGCTGATGTGAATTGAGGATTCCCTAATCCAACCTCAAAAATGCACACAGACCCTCCCTGACATGGGGGTAGTACTAAAAACGAATGTAGAGTTTGTCTAATGAAAGAATTTCATTACACAATTGAAGTAACTGAAGTCCGGAAAATAATTAAATTGCCAACAACAACAAACGTGCTAGGGAACATTCTTGCTCTCAGTTTAGTGAAGTGTGCGAGACAACCTTATTCTCTTGGGCAAGTTAAATGCTAACTCTTAAAAAGTTGGAAACTTGTAGCATCGGATTTAATCAAACAAAAATACAATTTACTAAAGACTTGACAAATATTTACAAAGTAATTTATTTTTTAAATGTAAAGAAAAGAGGCAAACTTTGGAGCCAGGCTGGGATTGAATATTGACTCAGGTACTAGTTTTGTGTGTCGTTGGGTGTATGTACAACTTAATATTTCTGAGCTTCCGCATTTGTGTAAAGAGGAGACCAAATCCCTATGACAGTTTTGGTGTCAGAAGAGATAATGCCGATGTTTAGCAAGCACATAATAAGAATGACTTCTTTGATGGACAATGATTAGAGTCAATACACATGTTTCCTATGCTTTCCTTCTGAGTCCTTCTGCTTAATCATCATATGAATCATTTGTAGGGACATCATCATCTCTTACATTTGACAGTTGCAGAAACTGAAGGTAGAAATGTAGACTAACTTGCCCAAAGTCACCTGGCTACTAAGAAATTGAACAGGTGTACAAATCCAGGCGTATAAATCTCTAAGGCCTGCTCCTAATCACTCCGTGATACTAATTGGAAGAGGTGAGTGCATTTAGATGGGTCTGTTTAAGCAACCAGGCAGCGCTGTTCAGGGTAAAATATTGCTTGTGATCTTTACCACCTACCATCTACTGGAAAAATAACACTTATATAAAAATGTCCAGTTAAATGAATGGTGATAAGAGTTTATATTCATTTTGTTAAATACAAGGCAAATTAAGAGTGAAAGGGGCAATTTGTAGTCATACTAAATGGGAGAATTCTATAACCTTCATATTGGTTTTAATTTATCAGATTTAAAGAAAACAACTGTTTCACATTAATGGAGAAATAGGCAGTTAGCTTTTGATGTTACTTATACAGAACGCAATTGGACGTCTGGTTATTAGCCAGGATTTAGAGGAGAAGAGCTCAGTGTTGAGATCTTAAAAGTAATGGGGGAACTAGGTTCCACCATAGCACAGACCAGGAGTGCTGATTTGAATAATCAGTGTGGGGGGCAGCGAGGTACAGAACAGAAATATGCGTGAAGAATAAATGTAGCTGAGACTGATCAGGTGGGAGTCAAAGGGCATGAAATCCTAACGGAGGTGCGCTCTGCTGGGTGAATCTTTAATGTTCTAACAGCTCCATGTCGCACACTTCCCCGGCATTGTGACTGTCTGCAGGGTGGCAGACCCTGTCTCCAAGGTACACACAAGCTGCCGGGAGGATCACGCAGCTCATGTAGTTCTTGTAGCTCAGAGAGAGAAATGGACTTCTGTAAACCTTTGTTGGTCCATTTGTAATGGTGAAACTGGAATTGCAAGATTTTTACTAAGCGTTTTATTAATGTATATTTATAATGATAAAAATATTTCCCTCATACCCTAGTTGTCAGAGTTATTGTCTGCTATAGACTTGATGTTTGCATACCTCTAAAATTCATATGTTGAAGTCTAGTGATGGTATTAGGAGGTAGGGGCTTGATGCATGATTATGTCATGAGGCTGGAGCTCTCGTGAATGGGATTAGCGTCTATATAAAAGAAAGAGGAGATCAGGGTTCTCCCTTTCCACCATGTGAGGGCATAGAGACAGGTGCTGTCTGTGAACCAGTAAGTGGGCCCACACCAGACACTGAACCTGCTTGCACTAGATTTTGGACTTTCCAGCCTCTACAACTGTGAAAAATAAATGTTGGTAGTTTATAAACCATGCATTTCATGGCATTTTGTTATAACAGCCCAACAGAATATGGTGCTGTTATATTATTCTTAAAGAGAAATTACAAATTTCAAACATTTTCAACAGCATGTTGACACAGAATACAGAATTAACATGATATATCAATACGTATTTGTTGGATTTCAATTGATATAGTCAATGAACATCATGCAATGCCCAAGTCTCTGAACAAAAACAGTGTCCTCTAGAATGATGTATTCCATGGAGCATCACCTCTGTGGAACACATTGGCTAGATCAACATCTGGAACAATCCTTTAACAAGCCAGATCTAAGTGTACCCCCTTTATTAAAAACTCTTCATCTCACAGTTATGGCCAATGGGGTGTCTATCTTAAAGCCTCTCTTAAGCTCCTACCTTAAACTACATCTCCATGAAATATAAAATTCAGTTTAAGGAAATGGGAAAAGCAAAAATGTCTGTCCTATCCACACACTGCACTAGAAAATGCATGTCTTTTAATTCAGAAGTGTTTATGCAGTCTAAAATTCCTCACACAATAGATAATGCATTTTATTAAATCTTTTATTTGTCAATATGCTTATTCTTTTTAATTGTTTAAGTAATAGTTTTCCATTTATACATGATAAATCCTAATTATATAAAATTAAGAATTAGTCCATTTTAAGCCACAGGTAATTATAAAAAGAAAACAAACATTTTAAAGGTCAAGGAATCAGCCATCTGCTTAACAACCTGGCCATCTGTGAAAGATAATTCAAGGCCAGTTGAAAACTCTGAGGGCCCTAACTGTCCCCCAGAAATACGTCTTATATGTGATTCTGTATCTGAACTCAGGGTATAAGGCACAGACTGTATGAGCATTAAAATCATCCATTTTAATTTTTAGAGCAATTTAGATTTGCCTTGTTAATTACAGGTGATGTCCAGTTTTTCATAATTAAATTACTATGAAGAAGCATCATAATTTTGAAAAAAATAATATTAATATGCACATTCATTATGATTAAAAGCAATACTCTACTAAGTTTGATATTTTTGTTGAAGCTTCACCTTTATAGAAGTATACATATCTCTAACGTGTAGTTCTATCTTTTAATTTGTATTTAAAACATATATTAGCATAAGATATTTTTAAATGCATACATAGGTAAATTGAGTTAGACCAATAAGATAATAAAATGTACATATCCTATTCATTTTCTCTGAAGTACAATATTTCAGACAAAATAAATGTTTAACCTCCTAAATGCAATATAAATATATGTGTGTGTGTGAGAAAATACCAATTTTTAGTGGATAAACTTGAAATTATGATGTTGAAACATCTTTATGATTTCCTAATCAAAAGTAATGTACAGTCTTCCATTGTATATCTCTGTTCTTATATATCTTAATAAACCTTTAATTTAAATAATAAAATTTTCTTTAGGTGTCTCAAATTTATTCTCAGTATTTGTAACTTTTCTTTATGTCCTGAAAATGTCTTTTTTCTTCCATTACTTGCTAATTTGTATAGAATATTTGTGGTAAATTTGAGTGTGAATTATTCTCATAAAAATAACCTTACTGAATTACCTTATTGTTGCTGCTAGTTCCTAGGTCAATCAGAGATTTTCAAAAATAAAATCACATGATCTGAAAGTGTTCTTCAGTGATAAATATTAAGCACCACATCTGCACAAGATACAGGTCTTACCACTGAGCATGCAGAAGTCAGCAGGAGTTGAGGGTCTTCCCAGGGAGTTTGCACTTGTACAGAATAACTTAAGAAAGCAATGAATGCTTTTATCATAACATATGGAAAATTATCACTTTTAAAATATTGAGATTTATAATCCAATAATAAATTTCAAGATTTTCTTTTCTGGTCTTTTTTCCAGTAAGCATAGTGTCATGTTTCGTGTCAACATTTGCTTCAAAACCAACTTTGGGTCTTCTTTAGGAAATCTTTCACAAACTGGGTGTTGTGTCAGGTGCCTGTAGTCCAGCTACTCAGGAGGCTGAAGCAATAGACTCACCCAATCTCAAGAGTTTGAGGTTGCTGTGAGCTATGATGCCATAGCACTCTACCTAGGACAACTGAGTGAGCTCTGTCTCAAAAAAGAAAAAAAGAAAAGAAATCTTTTGATATTCCCAGGTGTAAAACTTTCAGTTATCATTTTCTAATTTGTGTTTTCAAGGTGGTTTGCTCATTGTTTAACTTTTTAAATCTAAGACTACGTCTCATAAGATGTTGACCTTTGAAGATAGAGTTCATTGCTGAGTACATATTTTCATGTCATTTTTTTCTAGTTCCATTTCTTTCAACTTTCTATTTTTTCCTAACTGACCTGCAAGCAATCTTTGTTATCTAGTCAAAATTGCCTGTTTATGGACTCTCTATTCTATTACATTGATTAATTCTGACTCAATGGCATAATATCGGCATTAATATTGCTTCGTCCTAAGTCCTGGCGTTATGAATGACAAGTTACCCTTGTAAGCCTCTTTGAAAAATGAGCTCCACATATGATTTTGTTGTGGAACCTATACATGCTCTATTGACTCTATTAAAATATGGGAACAATCTTTAGGTTCAAGTTATCAAGATTTCCGTCCATAGTATGGTATATATCTGTCTTTAGTTATGTGTATTATAACTAAGTAAAGGTTTCAATTATTTTTCTTATAAAAAATCTGTTTTAAGTTTTCTTAACAAGTAAAATGAGAAAAAATGTAGCTCTGAAGCTATAATTTTATCTTACCTATATATTGGTTATTCTGAGTTTGTGGAAATTGTTGAATGGTTTATATGGCAGGTGGGCATTCATAAATAGTTGGCTTAAATGTACTCTTTTATTTTCACTAGATTTTTCTTTGAAAGTCATAAACAAAATCATCCTTTCTCTGAAAACTAGTACAGGTACCACAGAAGTTACAGAAAGTGTTGTTTATTTGTTTATTAATTTATCTTTATATTCATTTCATCATTCATTTATGAAGTAGTAATTTACTAAGAAAGTGCAATGTATTTAACATCATCATACACACATGTAATAAGTAATAGTAATAAGACATACATATTGACATACTGAAATTTTATTTATTTTTCTTGCTCTTAAAATATATTCTGCTTATATCTATTAATAAGTTTTTAAAAAATTAATATGGGTATAAACCCATTTAAATGATTAAAGGTGAAGTTTCTAGTAATGTATATGTCATCTCTGTTCTAAAAAGGAGATAATGTGTGGGGTTTAGATTCATAAATATACACACGTGTGTTCATATGTGTGTGTGTGTATACACATGTAAGATACATGTGTGTGAAACAAGGAACAAAGTAAAATCTTTGTAAGAAAAAAATATATTGATTGGTCTAATGTAACCACGTCAGATTGTATAATAATAAAAAAAAATTAGCACACTGTACCCCGCATGTGCATGAATGTATTCATGATCTATGTGTCTTTGACTTAATAAAAACAAAAGACCAAAAAAAAAAAAGGAAAGGAAAAATATATTAAGAAAATAAAAATTGACTTCCACCTGACTGTAAAATATGGAGGTATTTAGGAGAAAGTTACTTTAAGAAAGAAAAAAATCAGGTGGTGCATTAGGGAATACATAGGCATGTATTTACTTAATTTTGCATTATTATGAAAACTTTATGAGCTTGATGAACAAATACATAGGCATATTGTAAATGACAAACTCAAGCTCTTTGTACTCCAACAAAAAAACCTCACAAATATCAGCTGACAAAGCCTGTTTATGACCTAGAAATGACACTGCCACAAGTGATTAAGACCTGCAGGTAAGACCAGTTCGTGCCTGTAATTTGAAACTTGCTTGAGCATCAGATACCTTTTATGTGTGTAGAATAGCCAGGAAAGTAATTGCTTCTACTTATAGCAAAAGCAAGTTCAGCATTTTGAGTATATTTTTTTCTTTCCCTAACTGAAGTACATTTTATCTCTACTCAGCTGAGGCAAATGAAAGGGGAAAAAAAAAAAATAGCAGAGGTTTGACTCAGCATTTGTGCTTAGATTCATTAGTGAACTGAAAAGGGGAAAACTCCAAACCCTCTCTCCTCCACACTGTACTTAAATATTCAAATGATATCAAACAGAAATATTTCCAAAGCGTGCTAAAGTTAATGGATGACAAGTAATCTTTATTAAGCTAAATTCTTCCTGACATTAATGCAGTGGTTTATAGGAAGATACTCTATTTCTCATAGAATTTAGTAATGTTCAGGAAAATGTTTAATCACCTAGGAAGCATTTTAGAAAATACTCTTCCTAGGACTTTCCCCCGAAGATTATGTTTTAATTAGTCTGTTATATAGACGGGCATTATATTTCTAAGAGCTGCCAATGCATTTCTCACACGTAGCCAAATATCAGAACTACTGTTCTAATGCATCTCCCACTGCTCGAACTTAATTTTGGAAGTCATTAATTCTTTAGGCCACTAGGGTATTAGAGTCAGCTTTAGATTATGTGAACTCACATGCCTAATCCCTGATAATGAATATGTAAAAAAGCATTTGTCTTTGGCTTTCAAATTTGAGATTTATATTCAAGCAGAGACATGCTAAGGAGTGTAAAACCAATCATGTGATCGATCTAATTCCATTCCTGATTTAGCCCGACTGTCAGCAGTTCAAAACACATTTTGATGACAAAGAGAGACAGGAAGCCTTAGGTCATCTATAAAAATGTTCTAAGGGATAAGCCCTATTAAGCATCCTTACCGCCTGATGAGTGGCACTTTCTCTCTCATTCTGGGGAAAACGGAGACAGCGGGAGAAGAATCCCAACTCTACCCATGACGCAGAGGTATAATTGCCCATCTTTATGTTCTCTCTATTCTTCAGTCAAAGACAGCTGGCTACAGGAAGGTGTTAAATGAATCTCAAATTCTGGATATTGTAAAAGTGGAAATAGCATCCCAGCTTTTGCTGAGAAGCATTAAAAGAATATTGTAGAAGAGAAGACACACTCTCACTTTCATAATATGATAAAGGCTTAAAAAACAAGGGGGAGGACATCTTCCTCTAAACATAACTCGAAGGATTGGAACAGCTGACATTTCTTGAATGCTTCTGTGTTAGAACAAAACTGGTATTTATTGTTTGTCTTCTCTGAACCCATCTTTATACACAAATAAAATGCAGATAACAGATACGTATGTTTTTAAGGAGCAAATTCTCCCTTCTCTCCAGCCATGTAATTTCAGTAGCAACTGCCAACAATAATAGTACTGTGACACTCTGGAGACAAGGGTATGTCTAGGATCCAGGCCAGGACTCTCAGATTTATTCCCTGTATTCAGGGAACAGCAAGGTGCATGTTAGTGGCTATTTCTTTATCCTACACATTGCTGATTCCTAGGTATGTTCTTGACTATTTTACAAATTTCTTTAACAAAATTTTAACAAAATTTCCATCATTGTTCTATACATACTTGAGCTGAAATTCTATTAGTTGAAACTCAAAAGATTTCTCAACACTAGTACTCTAAATATATCTTGCCTTTTATTATAATACTATATTTGGGAGTATGGCAGTACAAGAAAAAAGGATCCTGACTGTGCCATTTACTGGCTCCTTGACATCTCTCCTTCATTTTATTTGACTCATTTTTTTTTAGAGACAGAGCATCACTGTATCACCCTTGGTAGAGTGCCGTGGTGTCACAGATCACAGCAACCTCCAATTCCTGGGCTTAGGTGATTCTATTGCCTCGGCATTCCAAGTAGCTGGGACTATAAGTGCCCACCACAAGGCCTGGCTATTTTTTGTTGCGGTTTGGCCAGGGCTGGGTTTGAACCTGCCACCCTCAGCCTATGGAGCTGGCACCCCACCCACTGAGCCACAGGCGCTGCCCATTCTTTGACTCATTTAACTGCCATCTGTAAAATGCAGCCACATAACTCAATTTTCATGAACTATTCTCATACTAGTCACAAACCTGACTGATCAGCCCAGCCAGAGTTCCTAGGTTTTTAAGCCCTTTATGCTAGTTTAAACTCCCAAAAACATACACTGGGGAAGGAATACAGTTTTCAATAATTGGTGATAGGAAAATTAGGTAGCCATATGCAAAAGAATAAAACTAGATCCTTATCTCTCACCATATACAAAAATTCAAGATGAATGAAATACTTAAATATAAGACCTGAGTAGATATCCTAGAATAAAATCTAAGAAAATTCTTCTGACCAATGTCAGAATTTATGAGTTTAACCCCCTAAAATGTAATAAATACAAAAATAGACAAATGTGACTTAATTGAAATAAAAGGCTTCTGCACAGCAAAAGAATTAATCAAAAGACTAAAGACAACCTATAGAATATGAGGAAATACTTGCAAACTACATATATGACAAAGGACTAGTATATAAAATAAGAAACCCATACAATTCAGCAAGGAAAATACAGACAATCCCATTAAAAATGGGGAAGTTTACTTGAACAGGAACTTTTTCAAAAGAAAATTGCAAATGGCAAAAAAAAAAGAAAAGAAAAAGAAAAAAGGGTCAATATCTCTAATTATCAGGGAAATGCAAATTAAAACCCCATAGAAATACCATCTTACTAAAATTAGAATGACCATTATGGAAAATTTATAAAACAACAGAGGTTGGTGCAGATGCAGTGAAAAGGGAACACTTATACACCGTGTTTGAGAATATAAATTAGCACAACCACTAAGGAAGTCAGTGTGGTGTTGTTTTCCATGAACTAAGAGTAGATCTACAATTTGATTCTGCAAATCCACTACTAGGTTTCCACCTATGGAAAACAAATCATCATTTTTTTTAAAAACAACCTCTACTAGCATAATTCATAGTCATAAAGATATGGAATCAGCCTATGTTCCTATCAACTTATGAGTGGAAAAGAAAAGAGGTAATATGGGGCAGCGCCTATGGTTCAAAGGAGTAGGGCGCCGGCTCCATATGCTGGAGGTGGCAGGTCCAAACCCAGCCCTGCAAAAAAAAAAAAAAAAAAAATAGGGTATAGGTATTAATATTTACCAGTGGAATGGTAATACCATGGAAAACTTCTCATCAATAAGAAATAATGAAATAAAGTCTCTTTGAGCATGTTGGATAGAACTGGAGGCCACCATTTTAAGTGTCTCATATCAAAGGAACAGAAAAATAAACATAGGCTATTCTAATTTATAAATGGGAGCTAAATTATTACTACACAAGGACATGCAAAGTCGTATAATGGACATCAGATATGTGCAAGGGAGGGTTGTGGAAGTAGTAAGGCATAAAAATTACTACGGAGTATAATGTACACTACTTTGGTGATGGGCACATCAAAAGCCCAGATGCTACCATGACACAATATATACATGTAACACAATTCAATATGCACCCCCTAAATCTACTGAGAAAAATATGTAAAAAGCTATACTTACTGCACTGACTTCTGATTGCTGTAATTTTTGAAACTAAAATTGACAGGTTAAATAAGGAACATCAGCTTAAAGTTTCTAAAATATGTCATTTACTATAGTGAACAGAGTAACCTCAAAACACTTTAGACAGGAATCTTTAATATAGTAAAATTGTTTAAATATGTCATTTATCCATTAAGCTGTCAGACAACACTCCCACACACAATGAAATGCCTGCTTTTTGACAGAGTTGTGTGGGAAGAGCTCTGAACTATAAAGGCTAAAATAAATGCCCTAAATATACGTTTCACAGAGGGGACTTTCAGTTAGCGCAAATGTATGGGATTAATGTAAATAAGATCTCTGTTAGAAAAGAACTGTTAGGAAAAAAATATTAATAGCACTGTCTTATGTAATTTCTTTGTTAGTAAAATAATATACATATCTATCTATGTTAGGAATAGATAACAGGAATATAGTAAGAATTAATGCAATTGAATAAAAACATAATGTAAAATTCAAATAAAAAAGGATGGATGTGACTTAATTAATGGCATGGCAGGGGGATTATTTGATTTAAATGCCAACATAATTTTTTTTGATATACAGAAACACATATTTTAGTCATAATAAAACACATATTGCTTTGGTTGTGCATCATGTAATCTTTTCTTGACACCATTTAAAAGGTAACTTTTTTTTATTTTTTGAGAGAGCTGGTTCATTATTAAACACCAATTATACAAAATTAGCAAATTGTTTCAAATTATAATCTCTTGGACTTAACACAACAGTGATAACCAAGAGCTGCACAGTCAGTCCCCCGGGCATCACCACAAACATGTCAGTTATTTAAATTTGTAGAGCTCTGTGTCCACTATTCCCTTAAAGAGTTCATAATTCATGCCACAATTTTTCAGGGAAAATACGGTTGCCCTTTAACAGATTGAGGAACTGAGAGTCAAATGTTTAAATTTCCCAAGATTGCAGGGCTTTTTTTAAAGATGATAATAGAGTTTAAGTCAGAGGCTTCTCCTTTAGTAGCTTATTGTTTTCACACTTAAATATATTTTTTCTCTGTTTGATATTTATGTAAGGGTTTAAAAGAAACTAAAAATTTATTTTAGGTATAACATTGGAGTAACTTAATTATAGCCTTAAATATTTTGCCTACTTTCTCTAGACTTCAGTTTTCTTACCTATAAAATAAAGAAAATACTATATGAGTCCCTGACTTAAATATATTCTACATTTTCCCTATGATCTATGTTGGGCAAAATTTCTGTTCTGTCAATCATTTTGTGAAAAAATTTATCATGTTCTTTGCCACTGCTATGGTTAATGAAGATCTCAGAGTTTGAGTATTCAACTATAACAGTTATGGAAAAATGTATGGCATAATTTATTTGTTATAATATGTATATATATATATGTATATACACATAGTAATATATGATATTAATTATATTGCATTATATTATAAAAGATAAAATCAGGTTGTGAAATAGATTGTGACTGATGAGAAATAAACTGTATTACAATGGTTTTTCTGAGGCCATATTTGAACAGACTGTGATGAAGTGAGGTGATGCCCTGAAAAAGAACTGGGGATGTCCTCAAACCTTAGGAAAAACAAATAAATTAAGAAGTCTACAAAAAGAATGATCTTCTCTCTTAGGATCAGAATAAAACACATGTGACTATGTTAGAATGAACATCTGGAGGGATAACAACTTTTCTTTACCGAAATCATCCAAATGAGCACCAATAGTTCTTTCAGTCTTATATTGAAATAAACTCCCATTTGTGTTCTTCTTTCTACTGATATTCAATTTCAGTCAGTTGTCTGTGGATTAGCAATAGGAGTGTGCTCAATAGCCAGTCTGTTCCAGAACCTTCCAGTGCATTATAATCATATTCAGAAAAAATCTGATTTTCTTACTGTGGTCTGGAGGCCTCCTCATGTCTCCCTGTTATAAGAATTGGTGACAGGTAGGTAATGAAGTGTAAGGAAAACCAGAATCAGGGAAGGTGCTCAGGCCTTGACCTGGGTAAATGATGATGCCATTTACTGAGTTGTGAAAGGGCAAGAGCCGTAACTTACAGTGGGGGAGTAGGGACGTAAGGTTACAGGCTGGATTTATTATATTGGAATAACTAGCTGTAATCCAACTGGGCAGCAGTAGTGGTGAATAAAGGCAGCTGGTAACAGGAGCAAACGTTGTAGGAAAAGGGAGAATTCCTTGAAAACCTAGTACACTGGTGCATATGGTGCTGAAATAAAAGACAGTGTATATGTATATATACACATAATACGTATATATATGCACACATCTATTTATACACAGAGAAGGTGCCAAAAATATGCACATATTTTAAGAAAGGGAAAAACTGTATTAAAATTGTAATACTCAAATCATGTTTGATTCTGCAATTCCAAGAGCTACAAGATACAACATACGATAACAAACATTATCGGTGTGTATTGAGTGTTACAATTTTAATACAGTATTTCCTTTCTTAAAATGTTTACACATTTTTGGCACCCTGTGTGTCTGTGTGTGTCTGTGTGTGTACATGTCTGTGTGTCAGTGTGTGTCTGTGTGTCTGTGTGCCTGTGTGTCTGTGTGTGTATATGTCTGTCTGTCTGTGTGTGTGTATCTGTGTGTCTTTCTGTGTGTCTGTGTGTCTCTGTGTGTGTATGTCTGTCTGTGCCTGTGTGTGTGTGTCTGTGTGTCTGTGTGTGCCTGTGTGTCTGTGTGTGTGTATGTCTGTCTGTCTGTGTGCCTGTGTGTCTGTCTGTGTGTCTGTGTCTGTCTGTGTGTCTGTCTGTGTGTCTGTGTGTATATGTGTCTGTGTGTTTGTGTGTGTCTGTGTGGTCTTATTTACAGCCTTAAACGCAGCGGGATTTACAGTCAAAGATAAAAATGGTGAGGAAGTGGCAGTGTGTTGTATGGGATTGATCTCATCTTTAGGTAACATAGAATGAAAACAGAACCCCCACCAGGCCACCCCCCCATACCCACATAGGTAAAACCTTAAAAAAGAAAATAGTTTTGTGATAGGGAATAATCAGACATTAATAAAGCAAAACTTAAAGGGGTATTTAGGCAATAAATGAAGTCCGTTATTAGAATTTTAGTTAGAAAATAAGTTTCACAAACCAGGGGAACATTTATAAGGGTGGTGGTACATTGGGGTGAAAGTGAGATACATAAAATTCTGTGGAGCGTCTTGGACACCTGCTAAATGGCACCAGGGGCCTGAGGGGCTGGGTGCTCAGGGACACAGTGTGGATGGCAGACGCCTCAGGAATCTGGTGTGGGGCTGGAGGAGGAGGGAGGGACAGGGGTGCTTTCCGAGAGAAGCTCCTGAAGCCCTAGATGCACTTCTGAACACGGCTTTCTCACTTGTCCCCACCGCCCTTTCAAGGTATAAAAAGCGATTTCTCCTTACTTCAGTTACCTTTTAATAACCAACGCTGTATGTGCTTTTAAGAGAAATTAACTAGAAAATGTTGAAAATGGAAATTAACATTGAAGCCAACATGATATAAGATTCATAAATAGAATAAATACATCTTTCAGTGTGAATGGAACATTATATTTTTGTGCTTCTCTCCTTTATGTATTTTCTGTTACCATAGAAACTTTCTCTATGGAGTCATATATCTATTTTAATCTCGTCAAGCATTTCCCAAGGTAAAAATGATCAACATTTTAAAAAAGGATTTAATGGGGAAAAAAATCGTACAGCATTACAAAGGAACATCTAATTTAGAAAGTTATCCTGTCTGCAGCCGTGTTTGCGTATTATACCGTGTGTCTGCTTGGTGGAAGCAACCTGCGCGCTCAGCGTGTCCACACGTCCCCTGAATAGAGCTCTGTTCTTTCTTTTCTCTAAATTATTTGCCGCAAGGGATTCTTGACAAGTTAGTTTAATCTGCCTTTTGTGCTCTGTGTGGCAACACAGTGTAAAAAACAGCATATATCTTGGATTCCTGTAACTTTTGTATAAATCCTAGTTTTATTTACTACCCATTTAAAATACGAATTCCAGTACCAGTAACCTCATCTATAAAAAGACAGTGATTGTAATATGTATTTCTTAATTGTGGGTGTTTGTGGCTTTATGAAATGAAATGAAACAGTATATTCAAAGTACCTGACACAGCACCTCAGAGAATTCTCACCACCTTAAAATCGATCATAGTTGGCAGTGAGGTCGAAGCCTGGTGGCACCAAGTCCCTTCCTCTTCCACTTGCTAACTGCCTTCCCTTGGGTTTGATAGGACTCTGTCTCAATTTTCACATCAGTAAAACATGTGTAGCAGGATAGACTTGGTGTCAGTGTTAAAAACATCAATTCTTTGACATTTAGATTTCATGAGCAATAAGATGTCATAAACATAATACTGCAGATATGAACCTTATCTAATAACTATGAATAAAGAAAAAGAAAGGAGAGAGGGAGGGAAGGAAGGAAAGAAAGAAAGAAGGAAGGAGGGAAGCAAGGACATAAGGAAAAAGGGAGAGAGGGAGGGAAGGAAGGAACGAAGAAAGGAGGGGAGGAAGGAATGAAGGGGAAAGAGAAAGAGAGAGGGAGAGAGAAAGAAAGTTGGAGGGAGAGAAAGAGAGAAGAGGAGGAAGGGAGAGCGGGAAAGATAAACATTTTACTTATGAGGGATAAAAATATATATATGATTATTTTAACAGCTTTTCAAAATACACTGACCTTAAAAAACCCAGATTAAGAATATAGAGCAATATGCCAAAGTCTGACGAGAACCCCAAAACACACGACGTTGAATCATGTTCTGAATGAAGATATTAGGAATGGCAGCTGGCCGTTCATTTGTAAATCATCAAATGAGACTAAATTGAATATTCCTGGTAATGCATTGGGAGACCTAGCATTACTGTTAAGATGGGGTCTGAAAATTACTGATGATCTGTCAAATGAGAAATGAAATTTTGAAGGGACAGTTTTAAAGGCAGTACTTCTCTTAGAAAGTAAGTAACAAATACAATGAGAGGGGAGAAAGCTGCAGCCAAAAGCTTGGACATAACCACAGAATTGGAGTGAAACTTCGACCAGGGCAAGTGCTGTGGAACACATTGCTTTATCTATAATTTTTAGAATTTTTCAGAAGTAATAAACTATCAATGGATCATTGAACATGTAGTTGTTCTGTGACTTAATTAGACTTAATGATGCTTGAACATGTTACTGTCTAGGCTGGATGGAAGAAAATATAAGAATAGAAAGGCTCAGATGTCAAGAAAAAATTCAAACCACCGTATAACTCACTCCGGCTGTCCTGAAAGTCAGGGATGTCCGGATGGGAAATGTTTCCCTGCGAGCCTGGGTCTTTGATTTCTTCACCGAGAGCTTCAAAAACCATTTTAAAAATACAATAAGGCACTCAATAGTAAAAGAGAAAATAGTGTTTGCAATATGTTATAAACACTAAATTAAAAGACTTATGACAAGATTTTTGTTGATTTTAAGTGTTTGTTTTTCTGTTTAAAGATTGGGAGGAAAAAAGTGCAATACTCAACTTTTCCCCTTTGGAAACATAGAATCACATAAGGTCTTTCTTTGCTCTTCACTTTCCCCTTTCCAGGACCGGAACAATGATAATATATAATGAAATGTTGATTCAGTAAAAATTTCCTTAAAGAAAGAAGGAAAGTGTCTTAGTCCGTTTACATTGCTACAATAGGTTACCGGAGGCTGTGTGACTTGAAAGAAGATAGGTGTCTTGGGCCCATTGCGCAAGAGCAGGGCACCAAGGCCTGCTTCTGGTGAGGGCCTCGGCTGCTTCTACTCACGGTGGGAGGAAAAAGGATGCCTGTGTGTGCAGGGGTCCCACAGAGGCCGGGATGCACACAAAAGTCGGGGGAGGGGTATCAGGCTCTAAACAATTAGCTCTTGGGAACTTTAGCAGGAACTCAGAGAGTGTGAGCTCATTTAGTCCCAGTCCCCTTCCCCAGGCAGACATTCACCTCCTCATAAGGGATCCGGCCTCATAACACAAACATCTTTCATTAAGTCCCACCTCCAACACTGGGAATCAAATTTAAACATAAGATTTGGAGGGGGTAAGCATCCAGTCTGTAGCAAAGAGAAATAATTTTTCAAAAGAAAAGAAAGGAAAAGGAAAGGAAGGAAGGGAGGGAAGGAAGGAAAAAGGAAGGGAGGGAGGGAGAATGCACTGATTACTCTTTTTGAACAGAACAAATTCTGTTTTTCTGACTTTCAGTACAGCTGGGATACAGTGTCAATATATTTTCACTTATTTTAAATTCAACCCAGACCTAAGAAATATCTTTGCTATGAAACACTGAACAAATTATTTAATTTTGCTGTTCCAAATTTCTTTATCTCTCATGTAAACTATAGGAGTGTATAAATAATAGTAGCTACAGCAAAGCAATATATTTTTGCTTTAAATAAAATAAAATATGGGGTGAACATAGAGTCAAGTCATTTGAGGGAGCTTGTAGTGAAAGCTGTAATTATAATTGATTCATAGAAAAATTAAAGCCAAAAAACTTAATTTTGAAGAAAAGGAATGGAGTGATGACAGCAAGATGGCAGAGCCTGCAGATTCTATTCTAGGGCTACTGAAGAATGCAAATGGCTCTGGGTCAGCTCACAAGTCAAGTTGTAGTGAGGCAACATAGGGGAGAAAGAGAAAAGAGAATAACCACATACAAAGGTTAGAAAAGAAATTGCACTGTGCTCACTTCATCCCGTCTTCCTCGCTCTCACATCTCAGCAGTATGAAGAGACTTCCAGAACTGTGAGTTCCTCTTGCAGGGAGGAGGGGAGCCGGGTGTGCAGCCAGCTTCCCCAGGATTCTGGGCACTACTTTGGTTTGACGTCACCCATTTCGCTGGTCGTGAGCAGCAGCGTAGCTACCATGCAGGAGGATGAGTAAGAACAGAACAGGAGGGTGGAGCTGTCAGCACCAGCCAGAAGGCAAATGCCATTGCAGTCCCAATGGTCTGTTCTGCAAAAGACCCCCCAGCCTTCACCTTTGAGGACCTCTGTAGCCATAGCCATTACTGAAAGGGGCTACCTCCCCCCAACTGAAGCCCACTCCCTTCCTCCCTGCAACATTCACATGCCCAACCCTGGAGTGCAGTCACCCTCGGTCCAAATCTCAGCTATGCACCCCCTTGGCCAGCACCCACACCTCAGAAAATGACGTTCCTGCCTCATCATTGATGTGACGGGAATAAACCAGCTCTGAACAGCAACAGCAGCACCACCTAGTTGCTAGTGTGACCCAGACCCAAGGCTGTGGTTTCTCTGTGCTTCTCTATGCTCCTAATGCCGGCTCTTCCTCCCCTCTGCACATGCCCATGATCAGACACCAGGCCAGCACCGCTGCAGAGCATCCACAAGCAGGACCAGCACCAGGACCAGCACCAGGACCAGCACCAGGACCAGCACCAGGACCAGCACCTCTTTTACTATGACTCCCCTCTACTGGGAAATAGAAACCAGGAGTGTAGCAGCTTTCAGCAGCAGGGCACCCAAGCGCCCTCCCATGGACACCCGCAGTCTTGGCCAGTGTGGGTCCCTACATAGTCTGCTGCACAGGAACAAGTTACAGTGCTGTCCCCAGATCTGTAATCAGTACATCTCACCCAGGCTGGAGGGAGGGGACATGGTGGTCAAGGGGTGCAAGATAAGTTCTGGAAGTCTAATGTACAACAATGTGGCTGTAGTCAGTGGTATTGTTTTGTATATATGAAATTTGAAATTTGCTAAAATCTAAGTATTCTTACCACCACGAACTGAAAAACAAAAAAGAAAATAACGCTGGGAGCTGCTGGGTGTTAATGTGCGCGCTCATGGTGAGGACGGCAGGAGGCACAGGCACATCCAACCCCCACGGTGCCCCAGTTAAATAGATGCGATATTTATCTTCAATTATACCTCAAGGAAGTTGGATAAAACAAAAAAAGAGAGAGAGTGAGAAGAAAATGTTTCCTTCAGAGAACCTCGCCTGAGGGGAGCAACTAGGGCCGAGCAGAGAGCTTTGTGCTGGGCTGGTTGGCAGCGAAGGCAGGTGCATAAACGCAATGGGTTTCAGGAGCGTAATTATCCTATACAAGGAGGCCTCCTGAACCATTAGGAGAAGACGGTGTTTTTCATACAGTAATAAAGCCGGAGTGAAATTTTCATACAGGCACGTGAAACAAGAAAATTGATAGTGTCTTCCAAAGCACCATGTCAAAATGTGGTGGGAGACAGTAGTCACAGGACTATTTCTTAACATTAAGCAAAAACCACAGTAAAACTCGTTCCCTGAAACTGTTATTATAGGAATTTAGAATGTTGTCATTATGTAATTTTCTGGTGAAACTCTATCAACTCTAATATTCTACACTTGGGCTAGGACAGGGAGATTTTAATGTTCTTCATGGAGAGAAGTAAACTCAATTGTGTTTTTTGCCTTTTAAACTGAATGCTGCCAGAAACACGAGCAATATTGTTTAATATATTTTGTATTGCTCCACACAAAACTATGTGTGCTGATATTTTTTCATTGCTTTTAATGCTATTTTTGTTACTTTTCTGTTTAAAGATACCTCTTGCTTTTTCAAATGTGCCATAAGGAAAGCCTGGAGAAAATTCCATCTGTTGCCTGTGCCATCTCTGATTTCTCCATGAACATTAATACCATTGACAGTTTGGCCCTTACAAACGTTTATATGGGAATGTGAGGATAGGAGGCAAATGAGGTTCAACATGAACTAAAGACCCGTGTCGCTGTGTTATTACAAGCTGCCATCTGCCCACGATGACCATAAGGCAGTTTGGGGGAATTCTACTGTAATCCATTCTTTGCATATTAAAAAAAAAATCTCAGAAAGTTTCTACAAAGAAGAAAAATTCTGTGTTGGTGAACTTTGTAGTTGGTGACTCTGCCTTGTCCTTTGACGGATGAGAGGGTGGTAATATATGTCTAATGAAGCAATCATGAAAAGAATCAGCTTAATGCAACTTGCAAAGTTTTTATTCCTTTCAGCGCTGTTTTGCTGTTATCATTCAAACCAATTCCACTGAGGGTATGATGTGCTTTTTCTATAGTGTTTACATCTCTTAAACACAAACATCCAACCAACACCCTCTATTTGTTCATCCAGAGGAAAAATGATTAAAGGATTTATGGAACGTTGGGTTGTGTTCAGATTTATCACGAGGTAAATGGGTGTCACGGTCGGGTAGGGCACAGGGAATGATGACATTCTAAGGTTTTCAGAACTTTAGGACACTTTAATAAGACACTAAAAATATTGTATTTATTCAATAGTAAGTCCTTTTTCTAGTCCCCAAACTAACACATCTATAGTTCCATGAAATTCTCAATATTCAAGTTTCAGTGGGAAATTAATGTGAGGTGAGATTAGAAGGCAATTCTTTCTTTAAGTGACAAAATCTAAGTGAAATATGCATTCCGAATGTGATGCATTAAAACAAAGACTTAAATGTTCCTTTTTCCCTTTATTTTCTTCTGCAGAAATATTAATGTACACGTTTCTTCCTGATAATCCACAGCATGTAAAAATGAAATAATATAGTAGGCTTTTGTCACTGATACAGCTATTGTGTCTGTTCGGCCATCTTCTCCCCGACAATCTGAGGTTCAAGAAACCAAAATGCAATATAAAATATTTCAAACAATTACTTGTTTATAATAAGAATAAAGAGGGGTTACTGGATGGAACAAGTAATCAGGTGAAATGTATTTAACCGGCAGTTTTTGTCCCATTTTAGGCTTAGGTTTTTCAGTTTGTCATTGTGCTGCCTTATTTCGTAACCACAAAATGGTACAGAAATGGCGGAGTTTGAATTGTGACATGAGAGTGTTCAAATGTCTCTGCCTTCTTTAATCTTAAGAGTGAGTGAACCTTTTCCAGAGTCCTCCTAGAACACTTCCCCTCCTGCTTCATTGCTCAGAGTAAGTGGGACTTTCTGGTGCAGGACAGAACGAACCCACGAGTGTTTACTGATTACCATGCAGGTCACAATCGTCCAGGGAAAATTATAGGAAGTACAGAGACTCAGAACCTGAGCCCAGAAGTTCTGAGTATGTTTTAGAGTGGGTTTCGGGAATTATCATTTGTTTTAAAATCTCTTTATGCCAATCTAAAGCAAGTAAGCAACTTAGGCTAATTAGAATTTCTCTGAAATGGTTATTGTACCTCCCCTCTTGAGGGATTCACACTATATGAATCTTGGGTTCTCCGAAGGAAAATGGAGACACTTAGACAAAAAAAAAAATCTCCTTAGTGCTATCAAGGAGAATAGAGAATGTGAAACATGACTTTGGGGAAAATAAGCCGAGAGCCTGAACAAATATTTTAAATGGAATTAAAAAAATAAAACAGAGAAGAGATGTGGTAAAGGATTCTCCACTGAGACGTCAGGGAGCACATGAGCTGAGAACAACCATGGAAATACTTCGGAAAGAATGCTCAATAATCAAATGTTCTGGTATTATATAGCTCTGGAGCAAATTGGTAGTTGAGTCAGAGTATATAAACCTCCCAAACTTTATCCCCACAAAAACACATGCCCCAGGGCGGCATCCGTGGCTCAAAGGAGTAAGGCACCGGCCCCATATGCTGGAGGTGGCAGGTTCAAACCTAGCCCTGGCCAAAAACTGCAAAAAAACCCCAATAACAACAACAAATACACATGCCCCAAGGCAAGTACTAGGCTAGCCATTCCTTCAGTTATTCCTTCCATTCTAAGCATCACAAGTAGCAAGAGGGACAATTACCTAGAGTCTCACATAATTTCTGATTTGTTTCATGCTACCTTGTAAATCAACTGAAAATAAAAATACCTAAACTATGATCCACAAAATGACCTTTGTCATTTTCTTTTTATTGTTTTATTTGTCACAGTTGTTTTTATCATCAGAGTACATCCAGCCACAGAAGTACACAAGAATTGCTTTATATTTATGTAGCATGGCATTAACTGATTTCAAGTGTACAATTCAAAAACATTCAATACAGTGTCAAATTTGTGCAGCCATCAGCACAATCCACTTCAGAACACTTCCCTTATTCCAAAAGGAACCCTCAGACCTTAGACATCAACCTTTCTCATGTTGGTAACCATGAATCTTCCATCTTTATAGATTTGGGCATTCCAATACTTCATAGAAAGAGAACCAGGCAATATGTAGTCCTTTGTTAATGACCTCTTTTACTTAGCATCATAATTTCCAATCTCATACATTTAAACTATATATTATTATGAGCATTTCTAGTTTTAGTCTACTTTTATTCTGAACTATGCTGATTTTATATGTCACATAAACATAATTTTGGTTATTGTTTATTGATTTACCACTTTGGACTAAGGAAATTTGCCTAAATTTCTACTTCTGTCTCCTTTTCCTTTAGTTAAGTATGTAAAGGATGATTCCTCTGCTTTCATCTAATAAAAATAAAATAATTAGTAACCTTTTCATATAACCTTCTA
This sequence comes from Otolemur garnettii, assembly GCF_000181295.1. Taxonomy (NCBI): domain Eukaryota; kingdom Metazoa; phylum Chordata; class Mammalia; order Primates; family Galagidae; genus Otolemur; species Otolemur garnettii. Next base: position 7,823,275 of record NW_003852428.1, on the reverse strand, counting down.
ACTCTTCCTTTATATGACCTACCCAAGCCACATTTTAATGCTTATTATTAAAAGTGGGTCTTAATTCCACAATAAATATATATTTAACGATCAAACTTTATGTTAATATCTCTTTGGCTATCTGTTTGGGTGCAGTGCAATTCCTATAGACACAGAAGAAAAGTCAAATGGAAATAAAATCTCTTGTGATTTTACATGTTAATAAGTACCACTATTCATGAAAATCAGTTTGAATCATTAAAAAAGAAGGCTAGTTTTTTTGGGTATCTTAAACACATCACTCCATTGTTTCTGACAAAAATCATTGGTCTTGAAATATGTGGAGCTAATTTTTTGCAGTTTTTTGACTGGGGCTGGGTTTGAACCCACCACCACTGGCATATGGGGCCAGCGCTCTCCTCCTTTGAGCTAGAGGCACCATCCTAATTTTGTATTCTTTTTGGTTAAGTGTCTTGGTCTCTTTGCCTGGATCATCCTGCACTCTCCCCTTCTTTGTTCTTTAAAGTCAAGTGATTTTATAGAATAAATTTCAATGTTGGTTGATTTGGTTATATTTTCCAAGTAGGTAGTATGTCATTTCAATACATAGTTTCAAAACTCTTCTTATTTTTTACTTTTAGTTAAGTTTTCTTGAATTGCAGTATTTAAAAATTTATTAAGTAGTGCTCCATTGGTGGTTTATTTGTTTTTTCTTTAGGTACTCCATTTTTAACTATATTTGACTATCTTCAAAAATTAAATCAAAATTTTGAAAGTTTTCTCATCGTTTTTTATTTATTCCTTTTTATTTTTCATGTGTCCTCTTTCAGTTCAACCCCTTTGATTGTTTTTATTCACTATCGTATTTCTTATATCTTGTTCTCTTTCTGATATAACT
>NW_003852428.1:7816045-7822054 GCF_000181295.1 Otolemur garnettii | reverse complement strand
GACCCCTACATGATGTTACAAAATAAAGCAAGGGTAAATTTCTATTCACATGGCAAGATAAACCCCTGGATTTTAATACAGCCGACTATAAACAGTTCATTTATATACTTGACATGAACTACTTGTCAAGCATTCAATACAGCATCAAAAAAGAATACTCACCATGATCTGAGAGGCTGTTATAAACACACACAAATGGCTACATTTCCTTCATGTACATTAACTGTAATAACATTTTGCTACAGATGGAAGGCAAGAGCAGATCTGACAATCCAGCAATTTTCCGTCCAGGCAGGCATTAAAAAGACTTGCACAATCTGACAGTGACATTCTGCTCACTAATGTTTTTTTCATGTTAGAAAATTGTAGTAATTTTTACCAAAAAAAAAATGCAAAATGACATCCATTATTGTCAATTCCAAGCATAAGATGATTTCTATTTATTTATCAAAATAATTAGAGAAATAAGAAAACAAAAAGGCCTAATTCTCCCCATTAAAAATAAGAGAAGACTTTGTCCTCTCCCTTTTCTTGATCATTTCCTTTAATACAATCGTAGTGATTATAAATCCTTTCTGGGTTTCATTGACATACAAACTTTTTAAAAATCAAAATTAGTTTCCTGCCAGCTTTAAGATCCAGAAATGTCTTTTGGAAGTAGGCGTCAGGAAAGCATCTCTTTAAAATGTTGCTGTCAAGGAAGATAGCACCCCTATTTCCCAGTACCCCTGGGAGGGTAGGACCTTAAATTCAGTGGGTTCTGTACTCAAAGTTGCAAAATGACATTGGGTCATAAAAATATAACTTTTTTTTTATTGTATGATGCCAATTAGTTAATAACAAGATTATCTTATCATTATTATTATTATTATTATTTTGCAGTTTTGGCTAGGGCTGGGCTCGAGCCCACCACACCCAGTATATGGGCCTGCTGCCCTACTTCTTGAGCCGTAGGCACCACTCCAGATGGTCTTATTAACTACCAAGCTAATTTAAGGTGGACCCTCTAAGACAAATTTTGCTATCAAATCCTCTTGCATCACGACTAAATATTGTTTAATTGTCTTGAGAGCAGGTATACAATGAGTCATACTTGCTTGGCTGTATAGGGGGAGATATTTCTTTACTTGCGCGCTCTGTGGTGGGCAGCATGTGCTGCTTAATGCTCTAGCCGTGATAAAATTGTTCTTTTCTTCTGTTTTCAGAAAGACTTTCTGAGTTGAAAGCAGATTTTGTTTTTAATCATTTGCCCCTAACAAAAAAACTATATTTATGGAATTTAAATGCAATTTCCCCCTATATTTTATGAAATTAATGTTCCTAAATTTTAGGAGAAAGTATGTGGGGTAAGGGGAGGTAATGGTCAACTGTCCGTTCTGTGATGCGAGAACGTCTGTTGTTTTTATCAATATTCAGAAGCATGGTTTCACATATTGTCCGACTTTCACTTCTCCTTCCTTCCGCCATTTTTATCTGAAAGTTTTATTCCCTTGGCACTCATAGTCCCTGTCCTTCTCATGTTGAATTTTATTTTCTTCAGAATGCATTCTCCTCAAAGGTAAATTTGGCTGTTGGATTTACTAGATTCTCAAATTTTCTTTGCCTTCACTTATGCTTTGAAGGGAGAAAAACCCCTGCCCATATCAGCCATACGTCTTAAACTGGTCAACCCCATGATCAGCATTAGGACTTTGGGGTTTTCAGCATTCAGATTTATCAATTTCCCGATGCTTTGTTCCTCCTCCTTCAGCACAGATGTGGATACCACCCAAGTCTCGTAACTGTTGACTGTGGAGGATAAACACAGGTAGTTGTCAGTAGGTTACTTTGCTTGTCTTACCATCTTAGTCACTGTTCTGGGATAAAAGAAGGGAAAATCTGGAAAACTAAAAATCTAGGCTGACACCACTGCCATCTTCCCAAATATGCTCAAGTCTTTGGTTTGGTTTTATTAAGGAAATGGGTATAATTTTCCTCTGAAATTTATTAGTTATTTTATACCTCTCTCCTAAATTCACCTATAATACCCTTTGACATTTTTTTTTTCAAAAGCTGAGGCAACCCTGATATTTTACCCTCTTATGACAAATGTGATTTTGATAACTAAGGCCAGGCAACTTCCTTTTTATCAGCAATATATATTAAATATGTCAGCCTATTATTTGCATCTCTTTGCTCTATATAATGTTTTTCTCTTTTTTTAGGATTCTTAAACTGTTCTCCATGTCACTGATGGTGGCTTCAGTGCTAATGATTTAATTATGAGAGTGTCTCTAATGCAGTATAAATCACTACAACTTTTTATACTTAATTTATTTTCTATAATTTCTCTGCTCATTTGTTAACGTTCAGATTTTTTACAGTTTTAATATACTCGTTAATATCTGTGTTAACAGCTGTTAAAGAATATATTTTGTTTAAAGTAAAATTCTGATTTTGAATAAATTTCAAAACTCTTATTTACCATATTAATTAAAGAGGGAACCAGTAAGAAGTTAGAACTGGTTGGAAGGAGATGTCAGAACACAGAGACATAGATACACGCACCCCCACACAGACTGGCGCAGAACATAAATGGTTAATGGTGTTAAAGTAAATTTATAAATAGATACAAAATTTGCCAGTGGGGATGGGGCAACAGTCAATTATATATACTGGCTATGATTACATTTCTAGAGACTAGAGTCATTTGCATTACACTCCATTTTCTACATAGATTTCTAAAATAATTAAAGACAACTAAATACAGAAGGGCATAATAGACAAACCAATCAATATATATTTTTTCTGATTTTGAAAGTTTTCGATATTTGGAAAAAGTTGAAATTATTTGCCTTTAAAAATATTCAAGATTAATGTGAGAGTACAAGTAATCGGGTTACATTGCTTGTGTTTGTTAGGTAAAGTTCAAGTTGTAGTCGAGCCTTTCACCCGGGGAGTATTGCAGTGTGCCCTTACATTGTGCCCACTAGGTGAGAACTTACCATTCCCTTTCCTTCTCTCGCTCTCTTCTTTTTCCTCTTGAATTTAATTCTGTTTTTCTCTTATGTGGGGTGTAATTGTTTATCGATTCACTTCATGTACCTTATAAATGGATTAATAAACTGTGGTGTACGTATACCATGGAATACTATTAAGCTATAAAAAGATGGAGACTTTATGTCTTTTGTATTAACCTGGATAGAGCTGAAGAATATTCTTCTTAGTAAAGTATCATAAGAATAGGGAATTATTTGGCTCAATATTTTTATGTTTTTAAAGTAAAAAGTTCTAAACCCTTGTCTTTTTCTGTTTGGTCATCATTCCTACTCTCTTTTCTTGTATGGAATACAGAATGTTTTCCATGTAGACTGACATGGGAATACATTGAATAATGGCCTCCTCCCCCTATATTTTTATTGTTTGAAATGTCTTAAGTTATTTTAACTGTGTCTTAATTTCCTTTTATTTTAAGAGATTTCAGAGAGAGATAGAGAGAGGAAAAAAGACACTTCTACCTTTCCTAATTTAAAGCCCTGTTTAGCTGGTTAAACAGGCTTATCTTGTAAAGACAACAGCTATATAAAAATGTAATATCTATTTATGTTCATGTAAAGGCAATTTACCACTAGTTTTTTTTTAAATATTTGAACATAAACTTTATTATGTGGATGTTATATGGATGCCTAATAAGCACATAGAGTTGACCAACAACATGTATTTTTTTTTTTTATTAAATCATAGCTGTGTACATTAATGCAGTCATGGGGTACAGTGTGCTGGTTTTATATACAATTTAATATTTTCATCAAACTCGTTAATGTAGCCTTCATGTCATTTTCTTAGTTATCGTGTTAAGAAATTTATATTCTACATTTAGAAAGTTTCGCATGTACCTTTGTGAGATGAACCATAGATGAGATCCCACCAATTACCCTCCCTCCACCCATCCTCCCCCGTCCCCTCCCTTTACTCTCCCCCATCCCCATATTCTTTGTCTATAATTGGGTTACAGCTTTCATATGAAAGCTATAAATTGGTTTCACAGTAGGGCTGAGTACATTGGATATTTTTTCTTCCATTCTTGAGATACTTTGCTAAGAATATTATTTTCCAGCTCCTTCCATGTAAACATGAAGGAAGTAAAGTCTCCATCTTTCTTTAAGGCTGCATAATATTCCATGGTTTACATATACCACAATTTATTGATCAATTCATGGATTGATGGGCACTTGGGCTTCTTCCATGACTTAGCAATTATGAATTGGGCTGCAATCAAGGGGAACACTTCTACACTGCTGGTGGGAATGCAAACTAATATGTTCCTTTTGGAAAGATGTTTGGAGAACACTTGTAAAACTAAAAATGGACCTGCCATTCGATCCTACAATTCCTCTACTAGGTATATATCCAGAAGACCAAAAATCACACTACAACAAAGATATTTGTACCAGAATGTTTATTGCACTACTAGCTTGTTGCTAGTCATCAGAATAGTCTATTTACTAATATACAACTATGACTGTTTTGTACCAGATTTTTTTATTTTATTGGACACAGCAAAAATTACACTGTCTTGGGACCTGTCTGAACTGCATGTAAAAAATAGTCTTTCATTTAAAAATAATTCTTTTCATATTTAAGTAAGAGGTCTTTGGGATAAAGAAGTTTGAATATTACTAAAGAGGAAAAGTTCTGTGTGTATTTTGGGTGAAGGAAATGATTCAAGTACTGAGAAAAGGTGGTGCCTAATTCCTTAGCTGCTAAGAAAGAATCGGGAGGGCAGTTTCTGTATTTGAATGGAGCATGAGAGAAATACAATGGACCAACCCTCTACTAAAGAATTATATGTAATTATTTTCTTTTTCCATACACACTCTGGCCCATAACTTTAGTTCAGCTCATGACTAGATATGTATTTACAGCTTCACAGAGTCTACAAATAAAACAGATTTGGCGTGGTGCCTGTAGCTCAGCTGCTAGGGCTCCAGCCACATATACCGAGGCTGGCAGGTTTGAACCCAGCCAAGGCCAGCTAAACAACAGTGATAACTGCAACAGAAAACAGCCGGGCATTGTGGTGGGTGCCTGTGGTCCCAGCTACTTGGGAGGCTGAGGCAAGAGAATCACTTAAGCCTAAGAGTTTGCTGTGAGCTATGACACCAGAGCACGCTACCAAGGGTGACATAGTAAGACTCTGTCTCAAAAAACAAACAAACAAACACCAGATTTATTCAATTGTTTTGCATATTTAATATCTTTTCCACCAAAGTATTTATACTCTAAGAAAAACACTCATAGGAGTTGTTTTAAAAGCTTTGAATCACAAAGTTTCAATACATTTAGGTTATATCAATTTAATTTTTTATAAATTCAGTAAAATAAAATCCCAAAAGCTGTTCTGTCTATGCTACATAAATGTTCTCCCAGATTCATAAATACTTTTCAATATAATGATATTAATATAACTCTCTGTACAATGGAGAAGCACCTGCCAAATATTTCTAGGAAAGAACTCAGTTTGATTTGGGATAATGCAATAATAACTGAGTATGAATTAAATATTGCCTTTTCTAACAAAAGGAAAACCTGACTCACACCTGTACACACACTAAATAATATTATAAAAGTAATGTAAAAACTAATTTATTGTTTCAAAAAATGATAGTCAAGGAAGACTTCATATGCCTTCAAATATGTACCTTATGTAGTTCTTTTACATATAAAAGGGTTAGAATTAAATTTTAAAGTTATACATTTGATTCTTAAAAACCTTTGTGTATTGCATTTCATGTTAATTGGTCATTTGAAGAAAATAAATTAATATAGTTAGACATCCATTTTTCATGGTGGTAAAATAATCACGTGAAAGGTATAGAAGTGGAGCAGCACACACAGACATACTCGCACTCACATGTATTCAGTTTGCCTCCTATTCTACCACCCAGCACCACAAAAATTGAAAAGGGTGCCCATACTTAACAAGAAGATTTTATAGAAACAAGCTTTCCAGAATAGCATATGGTGCTT
>NW_003852428.1:7811846-7813070 GCF_000181295.1 Otolemur garnettii | reverse complement strand
GCAGTTTTTGGCCAGCACTGAGTTTGAATCTATCACCTCTGGTATATGGGGCCAGTGCCCTATTCCTTTGAGCCACAGGCACCACCCAGGAGAAGATATTTTTATGTTACAAATCTCACAAAAGGCTAATTACCAGAATATACAAGGAATTCAAACAAATCAACAAGAAAAGAGCAAACAATATATTGAATGATTATATTGATAATGAATTTTTTAAAAATTATCAGGGTGACCTTATAAGATGTTGGTGTTATTATCACATATTTTTAAGCTATTCTCATTAGCACATATTTTAATCAATATAGCTAAATGCTAAGTAATTGACTTAAATATTTGAATATCTCTAGTGTTCATTAAAAAAATCTCAAATACCTGGAAAATATTGTGGTAAAAGACAAAAGTTACTAATAAAACTACTTTTTTTTTCCTTTGTATAACTTATCAGATTATTGCAAATTATTACTAACCTTTTAATAAGTGAGAGAATTATCAGCAACTTGGAGGGAACTGAAAGCCATTAACCTATATGAAGTATCTCAGTAACAAAAAAAGAAATACAACATGTACTTACTTTCAAGTTGGAGCTGAATGATGGGTTTTAATTGTCATACATGGTGGGATAATGGACTTTGGAGATTCTGAAGGAGGGGGAAGGAAGGTGAGTGATCAAAAAATTACCTTTTTGGGATAATGCATACTATTTGAGTGATGGGTACACTAAAAACGTTTATTATAAGACTACACAACTCATCCATAGATCAGGAAAAAAAAAAAAAAAAGAAAAGGAAAGGAAAAAAACTTTAAAAAAGTGTATCCTTAGAATCCACTGAAATTAAAAAAGAAAAAGAATTACCTTTATCTTAATTGAAAGTAATATTACATTTGTTTATGAGAAAAATCTCTGGAACTGAATAGCATGCCTTCCTACAGCGTTTCTGAGATATATTTTCGTTCAATTGGCATACACAAATTTTCATCATAATCATTATATCATAATCTATACTCTTATTACAACATATCAAATTAACATGCCAAAGTATGAAATGTCTTCTGAGAAGCACAATATATTCAAAATAGTGTTTCATGCTGTTTTTGTAGATACAAATGAGTGTATCAGAACAGATTTTTTTTTTTTTTTTAAAGAGACAGAGTCTTACTTTGTCACCCTTGTTTGAGTGCTGTGACGTCACAGGTCACAGCAACCTCCAGCTCTTTGGGCTTAGG
>NW_003852428.1:7810055-7811036 GCF_000181295.1 Otolemur garnettii | reverse complement strand
ATTGTTCCCAGGGAGGTAAGATGAAGCACCGCATGACTGTACGGGTATAAATGAGTAGATAGGTGCATATTTTATGATAGAATAACAGTTCAACTTTAACTGTAGGAAGAATAATTTTAAAAGGACATTAAAAGAGTTACATTCCCTCAGCTACCGAAAGTGCTTTCTGAGTCGCCAGGCAGCACTGCACTTCACTTTTCCTAAAGGACAGAACATATACTTGATAAAGGACCTTTAATTCACCGAGCAGTTGATAAAGTTGATATTCTGGGTTCAGAAGAGAGAGTCCACAGATAGTCCATCAAATTGAATGAATGCATGGGGCCACCCACTCAGTAATTCATTTGCCCCAGATAATTCAATGATATTTTTTTTTTCTCTCAAGTAAAGAGACAGAAACATACAGTCCAGGCCAAAAATCTTTTTATTTTTCAATATCAAAAGCATACTTTGCATAAAGTGGATAATACATGTTAAATGACACATTTCCATGGTGTTTAGTTTTAAGATTATTTTCTTTTGCTCTATTTGACCTTATATCTCACAGTCACAACACGGCCATGACTAGCAAATGGTCCTTTTTTATTGCTATAATCATTGAGGCTATACCATATGCTTTCTAACGGATGAGTATGAAAAAGTAAAACTAATTATTTAAATTAGTTTCAGGGCTACTGTTCTTGGCATAGAACAGACTTCATGAATCTTTTGCAGCTATTTCGACTCACAATGTACTAGCTTCTGTAGATTTAACTCTCAACCTATCCTATATTTTCTTGACCTTGAACACTTATTAACATTTTATGGTTCTGAAATAGTACTTACTCCGTAATGACCATACTCTTTTATGATCTATTATAATAATAGATTACACAATTATTTTATAGGATAATATATTAAAATCCCCTGAATTGTCAAAAAGCCTTTAAGCAAAATGTGAATAGGTCTAACAAGGTAAAAGAAATGACCTAGCCTTGTTTT
>NW_003852428.1:7808804-7810035 GCF_000181295.1 Otolemur garnettii | reverse complement strand
AAAAAAAAAAAACATTCTCCCTTATTTCTATTTTAATAATTAACACATTGTTACATAAATATTGAACTTTATTTTGTTTTAAATCTAAGATGCATTTGATAAATATCAAACATCTTAACTGCACTTAGCCCATTTATATACTATTATGTATTAAAATTGAATTTTAGTAATACCTGTGAAAGGAACATAGATCTCAGCAGTCAGAAATGACTCTGTTTTTCTGGTTTCATGATTTGGCTTCTGGAGAGTTAAGTGAAGTAGGTTCAAAACGGTCTCTGGATAAAGTGCAGTAACCAAGCTGTTAATCATGTTTGCGGCAAACAGAAATGCAAGAGTCTGAACTTATTGGAAGACTAAATGAGCATAAAGATGAAATACATAGAGGTGCATAAAATATTCCGGGGACATTTTACTATTATGTTCATTAGGGTTCCAGCTTAATGCCTACTTTATTGCCCAGAAATTCATTTCATTTGCATTTTAACTGGGTTTTAGTCAAGTTAATCTTTTTCTTCTCTTTGCTAAGAAACTATTTTGCAACTACAGCAAAATGCCAAAAGAAGAGAAAGAAAATGAAATAATCTACTTATACTGAAACTTTAATTTGTAACCGTTTACTGAAGAAAGGAGATGTCTACTTCAAGTTCAGTAGATCGTATTATTTTGACATCCAAAATTATCTTGTGTGTATTAGAATAAGCTCTTTGAGAGGAGAAGGAATTGCACTCCTTTATGATAAAGATTTAATGCCAACGGAGATTCAGTAAAAATCAACATTCCATTTGCACAGGAATAAAAAATGATATAGCAACCACATATTTAGAAATACCCAGTTAATGTTCACAACCAACTCCAACATCTAATACGGCGTGTCACGTAAAGATTTATTGTCAATAAAAGAACAATTTGGTTGTATTTTGAAAATGCAAGCATGGCAGTAGTAGTATCTTGACCTAGTGAAAAGAATAGGATTGTTAAATTAAAAGAAAGAAGTATCTTGATGACCAAGATCTCAATAATTTCAGGTCCACATGGAAACAAAATAGTCCTGTCTATGATACAGCTTATTGGAAAAAAAACAAAACAAACAAACAAAAAAAAAAACCCTTGTCGATAGCTCCTGAGTAAAATGGTCCCTTCAGGCAAATAGATCTCTTAGCAAATCCCGAAGAAAAAGGTGAGAATTTAAAAAAAGCAATAAGATCACAAAGATTCAGAAAAAAATGGGAAC
>NW_003852428.1:7808142-7808784 GCF_000181295.1 Otolemur garnettii | reverse complement strand
GAGCACTATCTTGTCTTTTAAATAATATTTTCTTTTAAAGTTTGTATGATTGCTCAAGTAAATATAAGAAACAATATTTCTTTCCTCATTAAAATTTGAGAGATAAAGTGTTTCTCTTACTCTGTTTTCCTTCTGTTAAGTCATCATTTCAAGTTCAGACCTGGACCTGGTCCTGTTGATGGTTCTGGATAGCAGATGGTCTGTTTGGCAGAGTTGCTGCTGTTTATTGCTCTACTTAAAAAGGGATATCTGAGCTGTTCATTATTTCAATTATTTATCAGTAAAATTATATGGAAGGTGTGAAGAGAAGCCCTACATTTGTTTTCGGCATGTCATTGCCATGAGAAAACTGAGAAAAAATGATTTAAATTGTTAACAAAAGTAAAATAGAATGTTTTTTCCAAACCTCTTCCCTCCTGGTGACTAACACCAGACATAAAGTCCATGATTTTAAAAGGAAACAAAGTTAATAAACTAAGAGGTAGATGAAATTTGTGACCCAATTGACTTGTAGCTGATCCTGATCATAAGATGAAACTCAGATCTTATTCTCTAGTTTAGTCCTGCTCCTGAGGAAAAGCTGATGAGAACATCTATTTACTTCAATAATAATATTCTCACGGGTTTTTTGTTGTTGTTGTT
>NW_003852428.1:7802271-7807609 GCF_000181295.1 Otolemur garnettii | reverse complement strand
TCTTCATGTATTTTTAATATGCATAACTGGGTTTAATTTTATAAAATTAAATGACACTTTTTATGAGATTGGACAAAGAATAGCTATAGTAACCCCGCAAAAGAAAGATTACAATAAATAGACTGTCATAAGTTAATAGAAAGTAAAAAATAAAAAAGAAATATTGAATGGAGTATATCAACAAAGTAAAATTTTATTCAATGGAAAAACTAGTAAGGTATCAAATCTTGACAAGAAGAGAGTGTGACATACATGGACTGCCATAGAAAGGGACTGCAGAAAGGACAAAATAAATCAGCATTAAAAGTTCAATCAACAGAAACCGTAGGTATTGAAATATCAGAAGAGAATGTGATAAATGAATTCTGCCAACAAATTTGCAAATGTTGATACAGTGAACACATATCTGTAAAATACTAACTTTCAAAAAGATAAAAAAACAAATAGAAAAGCTGACTATGACATATCAATTATAATTAAAGAAATGGCATCAGTAACTGAAATAATCATACACCACCTCACAAGGAGTCTAGGAGACTAGGTAATAAAGTCAATAAGTTCTAACATTCAGAAACACTGAAATGATCAACACATACTATGGGATCTGACAATTAAGTTATAAACTCATCCTGGACAAAATGCTACCTACCTCATTGCTCAATATTACTACAGTCACCCTACAACCAAAGGAGGACTTTGAAGGTCACTGTAGTGATATTCAGCAATGAGATATGTAGCACTTTTTCTAGGGTGAGTTTTCTAACTTAATAGTTTGATCTTGTGTATAGATACATTTAACCAAAGAGATTAAAGATTACTAAACTGAAAATTATAAAGCATTGTTGATACGATTGAAGAGAATGCAAACAGAAAAATATCCTGTGTTGTAGAGTGGAAGAGTAATTATTAAAGTGTCCATACCACCCAAGACAATCTACAGCTGTAATGCAATCCTTATCCAAATACCAGTGGCATTTTCACACAAATAGAAAAACAATTCTAAAACTTGTATAAAATTATAAAAGGACCTCCACAGCCTAAGCAATCTTAACACAAATAAAACAAGCAAGAACAACAGAACAAAGGTGGAAGCATCACATCACCTGACCTCCAAATGTATTTCAAAGCTACAGCATCCATATAGCATCTAAAACAGTACAATATTGGTTGAAAAACAGACACATAGAACAATGGAACAGAATAGAGAACCCAGAAATAAATCTATGTATTTTTATCAACTGATCTTTGGCAAAACCATTTTACTTCAGCCAAAGACACCCTTTTTAATAAATGGAATTGAGAAAAGTAGATAAACATCTATAGAAGAATAGCACTGGACCGTTATTACACACCATGTACAAAATCCAACTCAAGATGATTTAAACACTAAAATGTAAGACCCTAAACTTTTAAACTACTAGAAGAAAACATACGGCAAAGACTTTAGGACATGAAAGAGACCAATATTTCATGGCTTAGATCCCAAAAGGCAACAAAACAAAAATAGATAAATGGGGTCTACATTAAACAAAAAAGCAGGTTCATAGTAAAAGAAATGAGAAAATAAAGAAGTAATTTCTCATGTGTAGAAATTATCTTCAAACTAATTACTGTCAGGGAACTAATATCCAGAACATTCAAGGAACTCAACTCAATAGTTAAAAAAAAAAAATAATAATAACACAAATAATCTAATTAAACTGTGAAAAGGATATGAATAGATATTAATCGGAAGAAGACATAAAAATAGCCAAGTATATTAAAAAACACTCAACATCACTTATCACCAGGGAAATGCAAATAAAAACCACAATGGGTTATTGCCTTATTTCAATTAGCTTAACTAGCGTTAAAAAAACAAAAGATAAATTTTGGTCAGAAAAGGGAAACCTTCTCCACTGTTACTGAGAATATAACTTGGTAGTGTCTTGAGGGATATGAGTATGGAGTTACCTCAAAAAAACTCTCTAAAAATAGAGTTACTACATGTTCCAGAATTTCACTACTGGTTTTACAGCTGAAGAAAATGAAATCAGCATGTTGAAGAGATATCGGCGCTTCCTTGTTTATTGTGGCACTATTTCCAACAGTTGAATGTGGACTCAACCTGCGTTACCACCAACAGATAAATGTATAAAGCAATTATGGCATACGTAGGTACACTATGAGGTACTATTCAGCCATAAAGATTTCTGTCATTTGTAACGACATGGATAAAAATGCAGGATATTGTTTTAAATGAAGTAAGCCAGACACTGGAAAACAATACCACATACTCTCACTCACCTGCGGAATTAGAAAGTTGACCTCATAAAAGTAGAAAATAGAACAATTATTATCAGACAGCGGGTTGGGTGAGAGGAAGGAGGATTGGAGAAAGATTTGTCAATAGGCACAAAACTACAATTAGACAGAGGGAAAAGTTCAAGTTTCCTATTGCACAGTAGAATAGGAATGAAAAATATTTAAAACCTCTTATTTTTTATTGAAAAACAGCCAGAAGAAGAGATTTGGAATGTTCTCACTACCGAGAAATGATACATGTTTCAGATAATAGACGTATTAATTGCTCCGATTTGATCACAACATAATGAATACTTGCATGGAAATATCACATTGCATTCCGTAAATATGTACAGTTGTTATGTCAATCAAAATTTAAAAAATGGAAATTTTTATGTATTTTGAATTAATTAAATACATTTAACCTTAATATGATAGTAATGAAGAAAGGAGAGAAATAAAGACTAAAATAATTACATAATAGATATTTTCGCCCCTCAGGAATCTCATGAAATTTAAATAGGGCTGCCAAGTCTTGTTATGGAACACTATAAAAATCCCTTTATGGGATAAAATAATTAAATCTTTTTCTATTTCATGTTGAGAGAGAATGATTGGCCAATTGATTGAGGCTGAGGAAGAAGTCTGAAATATGCTAACAAATTTGTGCCTATGTCAACCACCATGGCATCCGTGGTTAATGTTTGAAACAGAATTGCAAGGTTGCTTACTGTTAGCAGCTTTTGTATGTCTTGGTGATAGGGATGACTGTGAGACAAATATACTCCAGAAGGAAAGGATAGTGGCCTCAGACTAGTTCCAAAGCTAGTTCATCCCTGCGTCTTCATTACATGCCTAATTCTGCTCTATCTAAATTCAATACGTTGGTGGGAAATGCAGTGTAGGAATATGGGATTGAGAGAAACCAAAGAGAATGTGCGTTGATGTGTAGATGGTATTTAATACAATCACCTACAAGGGTATGATTTCTCAATTTAAATAAGTGAATTTCTTAAAATTAGCAATTAAGAATTCAATATAAAATTGAATTCATTTGAATCAAGAAATGATCTAATCCCTGGCAAGGGTGAATTAAAATTTGTTATATAAAAAAAAAATTTGAAGCCATATTAACAAAATAATAATCTTTTAGACAGAATGATTTTTTTTTTTTTTGCCAACAAGACTTCATTTCAAAGCATTTATTTTTTTTCTGTCTATTAGTACAGCAATTGTTTCTACCATTCAGTTTTCTGTGCACCTGAGTAGACCACATTCCTCGGCCCTCTTAAAGTTAGTTGAACAAATATCTAATACTCACCAACGACCTATAAGCAGAAGTGACCTGTGTAATCTGCAGCCCAAGGTGTTTTAGTGGCAGGTGAATCATGGAGACGCCACAGTGCAGAGACCTGCGCAGAAGTTACCAAACTCAAGCCGCTTGTGGGATGTGCAAGAGAAGCTTCTCTGCTGAATTGAGCCACTGCTAATTTGCATTCTAAATATAACCAGGTCTACCTTGGGCAACCACACGGGTCAATTCAGAAAGATTTATTTTAACCTTACAATTTGCCTTACACACTCTTGGGGCTGATTTTGTTGAGATTTAATATACTTCAGCAAGTATTAATTTTGTTTCTAAAATGATATTGTGCAAAGCCATCACGAAGGTCATTCTTTAGAAAGGACAATGTTTATGATGGAACAACCTGAACAAATTATAGTGATGACACAAAGTTGTTTTCAGGTCTGTTGGCATCCCAGCCCTTGCTGAGCTGTAATGTATTCCTAAACCTTGACTAGAATATCCTTTTCTATTCTTATATTTATTATAGTGGTTTCCAATCATTAATCATGAAATACATCTATGAGAGCAGTGACTAATATGATCATTTTAGTGATCCGTAGTGTAAAAATGCCATGGAATGTTCAATAGATAAACCATCCTAAGGATCTGTCTGTTGCGGGCGTTGAATCTATCAGTCTCCCCTCGGTGATATTTGCTCAGCTCTTGAAACACCATCATCTATTACTCGTGGCACATCCGCGTTCACCGTTAGGAGTGTTTCTATTTTCCGTCCTCATTGTTCAGTCTCTACAGCACAGGGCCCCTGATTTTTATCCACTGGTGTAAAAACACACAAATCTGACTTGACAGTAACAAGCAGGCCTCTGGCGAGCCTATTTTCACTCTGAAAAATCAATACGCTTGATATAGAATTTAACAGACTAAATGGTGGAAGTATTAGGCAGTGGGAGCATTTCTGAATTTCCTGTTTATTATATACAGAGATTCTATGGAAGCAGAGCTGTCATCAAAGACATGTGCCTCTTTTACAGAGAAGCTAAGAAAAGTTGGACTAGCACGTTAGTGATATGTTTCGATTTTTTGAGGAATGAATGAACTGTAAAAAGAGAGAAAGGAAAGGAGAGAAAGATTTTTCAGGAAAAAAAGAAATCTTATCTTTTTGTCTCTTGCTGTGGAGAAATACAAAAATAACAATAAAAAGATAGTCAGGTGGACCCAGTAACTTTATGAACGGTAAGTTTTGTGATGAAACACGAGTTTCACATAGACCAGTAGTAAATGTTCCTTGTCCTCCCTGCATATAAACACTCTCCCTTTCTTTCAGAATGGAAATGTGTGTCATTTAGGATAAATTTTACATTTGTGCCTTTTCCCAATAGTGAGGCCAGCAGGGGGTGACTGTGTCATTATTCTGTGGGTTTGAAGTAACCTCAGCAGGACAATTCGGGGAGATGAGAAGGCAGTTAGTTACACAGGCCAGACATGAGCTGGTAGCACTTT
The DNA here is from genome assembly GCF_000181295.1 of Otolemur garnettii. Taxonomy (NCBI): domain Eukaryota; kingdom Metazoa; phylum Chordata; class Mammalia; order Primates; family Galagidae; genus Otolemur; species Otolemur garnettii. The sequence continues at coordinate 7,802,517 of NW_003852428.1, read as the reverse complement.
CCTATTTATAGGCAACTTTTTATCTTGGAACCCCATAAATAAAAGGCAGTCAGTTGTTAGAGCAGGCAAGCAAGATTGTCTACATAGTAGACCGACTACTTGAAACATGCCTGTATTGGGATGTGATTCTTTTGGAGGGATGAACCAACTACTGGTTAGAAGTTTGGAAAACAATCTATTTTCAAGGAGTAGCCTGGCAAGGTTCACACAGGATACCCAGAGGGTTGAATCGTGGGGTGCAGGGGT
>NW_003852428.1:7796082-7802019 GCF_000181295.1 Otolemur garnettii | reverse complement strand
AAAAAAAAAAGAGGGTTGAATCAAGAAGATAATTTTTTATTTCCACATAAATTTAATGAGTTAGGGAATAGAGCACCATTTTTTAAGAAAAGAGATAAGGAATGTTGATCTAATGAGACTGGATATAGTGACAGTTCTTTGAAATCATAAACTAATCTAGACATCCCACAATTGTAGGCAAAATCCTTTCACTATTTCTAAAGATTGACTCAAGATTCGCGCTGGATAGATGAGTGTTGAATGTGTAGTTGTGACTTTTAGTACGGGACAATCAATCAAGGCTTTTAAAAATCTAGGTCATAGAAACTGATGTGTGAAATGAAAGAAGCTATTTAGGCAAAGCAAATCCTGAACTTGCAGGAGTGTGAAATTTCCAACTAAAATGGACTAGAGCAGCGTTTGTGCCTGTGTTTAATGGCAGAATGGAATTAAATTCTTTCAACTTCAGATACATGCTAGGATACTAGAGGGTGATAATCCCAAAGCTAGGCGGATAGCATGACTCAGTTTCAATTCCATTCGTTGTTTATGAATAATTACTTCATATATGTTGTGTTTTATTCTAAGACAAATTTTAAGGTGACTTGCAAAAACTTGTAATATAAAATAAAATAGCTCATCCTAAATCCAGGCGCAGAAGACAGGCAAATACGGCTCAGGACAGGTCGGGCTAAAATGCGTTTACATAGATCTAAGCATGCTCAGCAGGAAAATGCCTTATAGTTTAGCTCTAGGTTTTCTGACAACCATAACAGAAATTTTATAATGCTTACCATTCACCATATTCATTAGATGAAAATAAAATTATCTGCCCCATAGCATTATACATTTTAAAACTAACACTCGGAAGGAATTTATCACAGGAGTCTTCAGTTGACGTGAATAATGGAAGAAAACACTGCTCGTGGGACATGATGAGAAAAGGGTTGATGAATATTAAATTTGAATGGTATTCCTTCTATATAGGTCTAGTATTAATCCTAGGAAGTGATAATATTCAAGCAGAATTGGCGTGACCTCCAACGAGCAGAGTGTGTTTTCTTCTGCCCTGTTCTCTCTTTTCACCTTAGGATCTGACATTAGTCCTTAAGGATGATCAATCAACAGAAAATCACATCTTCCTGTCCCTCTTCTTTGAGCCTCGTGTAACAGGTTTCCTCTGACTGGAAACCCTGAGCTTTATTGACAGTTAAGATACATCCAATTTGAAATCTTTAAAGAACAGTGAACAAATTTGATACCAGGACTAGTTGCTATTGTTTTATATTATGGAACAATAAATTGTGTTTGGGAGCTCATCCAAGTTTTGTGACTTTTAAGCTCTTTGATGCTTAGGCTATTATTGACAAAAGTATACATCAAAATGCTGTTTTCTACATCAAAAATACATGTATCATAATTTCTTTTTTGTTACATGGGTGAATTGGATGGTATTGAAGTTGCATCGTGTACCCATCACAGAAATAGTGAACATGGTATCTGATAGGTCATTTTTGATCCCTAACCTCCTCCTGTCCTTCCCCATTCTGAGTCTCCAAGTCCATTATATCACTCCAGATGAGCATGTGTACTCATCATTCAACCCCCACGTATAGATTAGTACAAGCAATACTTGCATTTCCATGCCAGAAATATTTCATTTAGAATAAGTTACTACAAAAGACATTAGTCTTTATTATGGCTGAAGAGCATTCCACTGTGTGTGTGTGTGTTTGTGTATGCCACTTATCAGCCAATGTGCATTTGTATTGATTCTATATCTTTGCAATTTAGAATTTTGCAATAACATATGAGTGCATTTAAAAAAGATACATGTATCAGAAGCATGTGAACCCATTGCTATACCCCCATTCAGGGCATTTAAAGGGGTTTGTAAGAGTAAGGGCAAAGCTTCAAGTCCATTATCAGCATATCTGTCCCCAACCATAGTAAAAGCCTTCTCGATATTACTATTTTCAAAATATTTTCTGCTGATTTCTTTATGATAAAATTGTGACAACTCACAAAAGAAGAAAAAGGTTTAAAAAGTTATTTTAATATTGGTGTCAAAAATTCTAGACATTAGGTAAAAACTAAAAGAAAATCTGAATACACTTTGAGCTTAAGTTAATTATAGTGTGTCACTGTTATTTTATTAATGGCAACAAATTTGCCATACTAAGTTAAGGTGTTAACATTAAGAGAACTGCAGGGGAGGTTGGAATATGTAGGAAACTTTGGTACTATCTACTGGATTTCTCTGTTAAGCTGCAACTTTTCTAAAAATTTATATGTTCTACAATTAAAAAAAAAAACTAAAGTAATTGTACTTCATAAAAAAGGAAAAATCAGGTGGCTCCTATGGCTCAAAAGAGTAGGGCGCCGGCCCCTATATCCAAGGTGGTGGGTTCAAACCTGGCCCTGGCCAAAAACTGCAAAAAAAAAAAAAAAAAAAAAAGAAAGAAAGAAAGAAAAAAATTCAATAAAAAGACAAAATGTTTGAATAAATATTTCTCAAAGGAAGATGTACCAAAATGCTGTAAACACATGAAAGGTGTTAAACATGATCAGAATGATAGAAATTAAAAGCACAGTAAGACAACATTTCAGGAGACAATAATAAGCTGATGAGACTGTAGAGAAATTGGAATCTAAATATATTGCAAGTGGAAAAAATAAATTGACACCATCACTTCCAAAAACTATCAGCTCCTCAAAATGTTAAAAATATAGTTATCGTATACTTTTAGCTAGCAATTCTGCTGCAAGGTTCCTACCCAAGAGACAAGAAAAATGTATATGTCTACATAAAAACATGTGCATAAATGTTCATGACAGCATTATTCCCAATAGCTAGAAGTTGGAAACGACTCAAATTTCCATCAACTGATGAACTGATAAACAAAATTGACATATTTCTACATTGGAATATTATTTGGCAATAGAAACAATTGAATATTGACATCTGCTGTGGGGAGGATGAACGTTATGCTAGGGGAAAGAGGCAATCACAGGAGACCACATTGTATGACTCCATTTATAGGCAATGTCTCAAATAAGGAAATTTGGGGGTGGGCAAGGGAAGTAAGTTAGTAGTTGCCAGTGACAGAAGAGGACTAAGGCAGGGAGGAGTTATAATGGGGAATGACCACTAAATTATGGTGATGGTTGCATTATTCTGTAAGGTGTGATAGAGGGAGGGTAAAAGGTGGGACCACATCTATGGAGCATGTTGCAAGGGTACAAGTCAAATCTGTCCAGTGTAGAGCAGCATTGTGTCTTAACACAATAATCAAGTAAATGAGGCAAAAGCTATGTTGACTGGTTTGATGTAACCACATCAGATTGTACAAAATAAAAAATCAACACGTTGTACCCGACATATGCACGAATGTTTTCATGATCTATGTGTATATGACTTAATATAAATAAGTAAAAAAATAAAAATATATTCAAAGATAGTGAAGTGTATATACCTCAATAGGTAAACTTCATAGGATATGAATTTCATATCAACAAAGTTGCCTAAAAAAGCAACTACAACTGTTTTTTTTTTTTTTGAATGGAAACACCAGCGAACACTGTGAGGTGGATGAACACCAGCAAGCCTCTGTTTGTTGAGGAATCTCAGACACCTCAGCTTGTGCAGAGACTGGATCTGACTCTTTTGATTGTGCGTATTTTGTGGGATTCTCTCTTCTTAGCATAGTCCTTAATGCTACTTAAAAATATTATTGATTCAAGAGACTTTTTGTAAGATCCTGAAGTTTTCCAAGCAATCATCAAAAATTTACTTTTTCTCCCTTTCAAGTAACAAAAAAGGGAGAGAGAGAGAGAGAGAGGGAGAAAGTAAAGACCCAATCAAGGGATGTTAAGAAGTATTTTCAAGTAACTCCTTAAGTTGCCCCAGTCATCCATCTTTTACAGTTTTACAAGAGATTGAAGATTTAAAACTTGTTAAGTTCTCTCAAGAAGCCTCTGTTAAAAAGTTGTCCCAGGCTTTTGTGTAATGTTATGGCTAGAGAATAAAGTTGGACTGTCTCAAAAGATGTCGGAATCCTAAACTGGATGTCCTACCGCTAACTGTATCGACACAAAGTCTCGATATAAAAACCTCTCCAAACTCTCACTAGAAAAGTCATGTGGTTATGTGAAAACAGACTGTTCTACTTCCCACACCAAAGTCAGAATTGAGTCAAAGGTACACCATTTGAGTGGCTCATTTTAAGGAAAAAAATAAAAACTACAAAATAAATTATGAAGGTGACTATAGATTTAAAATGAGAAAATAAATCACAACATATTCAAATTTTAAAATGTTCACAAGCTCAAAAGCTAGGAAATAGCATATTTTAATTAATCAACTTTCAAATACTATTTTTGCTGTGTTTTTGCCATACTCTCTCTTATCTTATTCTAATACAAAAATGTTTTGCAATTATTTTTTAAAAAGAAAAATATTTTAGTCTTTTCTGCAGTATAGTTGACATATTTTTTATTACTATTATTGATTGCTTAGAAAAATATCTTTGGGACTCAATGCATTTGTTATGTCACATACTTTTTAGAAGAGTTAAAAGTGACGAAATCCCTATCCAATGTTTTTGATATGTGGCTTGTTACATCTCAGGGAGTTTCAAACTTTCGTTCCTAGAAATCAATCTTAGGAATTTACTCATCAACTAATTTGTTTTTAACATCCTCATGGCAATAACAGTTTATTACTTTTATGTTCTCTCCACTGGCATTTTATCTTATGTTAAATGAAAAAAAATGCACGTTTTTATGATATGTCCTTATGGTTGTTTGTTACAAATAGATTAACAAAATCCAACACCTCATATACTAATTCTTCTTGAAATTCATCTGGTCCTCTTAAGAGATTGCTATATTTGATATCACCTGGAAGTTCAAGTTACAAATTGCCTCCTAGTATCAAAATACTTCCTGTTTGTTTCATTACTGGTATTTATAACTATTGCTCCACACTGTATTTATTATTTCTCATTTTTCTCAGTAAACAGCTTCTACAATGAACAGATGTTAGTCCGACAAAAAGCAAACTCTCATAAGTATCCATATCAGTTATTTTTCATGTTTTATAAAAAACCCTTAAGTCTCTTAATGGCAACTGAATATTTAAGCCATATCAAATAGCCAAAGTATCTGAATAAGATTTAGGATTTGATTTTATTGGGGTTCCACTTCTTAGATTTTGAAAATATGCTTTTGAATACTTAAAATGATTTTATATGCAGGTGGTGCCTGTAGCTCAAGGAGTAGGGCACCAGCCCCATATATAGTTGGTGGAGGGTTCAAGCCTTTATGACCAAAACTGCAAAAAAAAAAAAAAAAAAAAAAGATTTTATACCCCTTTTGCAAAAGAGGAGCAGCTTTATGGTGGTCAGACTATCTCATTACCCTGAAAAAATTTCAAATTTTCAGCTAGATGAACTTGAAATAAGGATATCTAAAAAATTGCAAGGCAGAAAGAGCCAAGTAATGTAGGTTGTGAAGGAAGCGCTTCCTTAGATGGAGGGATGAGCTGCACATGCGCATACGGTGCAAATTCTCATCTCACAATCACGCGAGTTAGAGACTTAGGCCATAGATGTATTATTCCTGGAAGACATCACGTCAGGAAGGTTGACAATAACCTGAACATGTATAGAAGGTTCTCTCAACATAAATATATTACCCCCAATTCTGTATCCCAAAACATCTTCCCATAGCTAAATCTAAAAAATGACCTTAGCCGTTCCAAAATCACCCACAGACAGAAACCACGCAGACTAGGAACAGCATTCTTACACAATTGTGGTTAGAATACTTTACTCTTGCATATTTTAATAAAATATCACCACACTGATAGGATCATTTAGCTTCCCAGTACATCTGCTTTAGGAGGATAAGAAATATAAGATACACGAAACGGGGAGAAATCTCAAAAATGAGAGA
>NW_003852428.1:7788381-7795275 GCF_000181295.1 Otolemur garnettii | reverse complement strand
ATCTAATAACCACAGGCATTGTGCAGCTAGCTAATAGATAAAATCTGATTTTGTTCAAAAGAAAAAACAATCAAGTTTGAGGAGTATTTGATATTTTTCAGGAAAAATAGATAATCTTCAAGAGGAGAGAAATCTTAGTATCTCACTTCATGTTCTCTAATTTTCCTTTTGATTATAGTAGGAACATTTGTTTTTTATTTCTTGTATTTCTTCACTTTTACAGGAATTTGTGATCAAGACAAGTTGAAATTAAAAAAATATATATATATACAGCTCTTCTGCTAAAAGAAAGTACATAGAAATATTATAAGTGTAAAGATCTGTGTATACACACTACCACTTTCCTTGATGAAATCAAAATCTAATGGGCATATAGAGTTTATATATTCTCATAGATTATTCTCATATAATAAATTTAAGGAGTCATGTGGAAACCAAGGTAATGGAACTAATTATTATTCTCAGGTGTCCTGGAGGTTTTCAATAGGACGAAGGCTTTAGACTGAATTGTTAGGATCAGGTAAACAGAAAAAGTTACACTGAAACATCTAACAAGATGTATTGAAGACATATTTGTGTTTAAGTTTTAAAGAAGAGTAATAGATTTGATTGCTAAACCCAATTGGAGGAAGCCAAAAAAAAATAAATAAAAGGATGCATTTCCACTTATTCCACTTACTGACAGTCTTGTATCCTTTAGGCAACAAGCATTTGTTTTAAGTGTTGCCTTGATAGTAGCTATATGGTAAAAGGCAATTAATTAGCTCAAAAAGAATATACTAGAAGGCATGAATTTGCACATTTGCACAAAATAAAAAGCAATGAATAGTTATATTTTTGTTCAGAGAGAGTTGATTTTACAAAAAAAAAAAAAGTTGCCATTGCCTGATATCTGAGGAATTATTGGAAGACATTAGAGGGTGTGTTAGATAAATGTAACTAGCTAAAAAAAAAAGCAGACTCTGAAGTTATAACCAGGGACACTGAAAAGGAAAGTGAAAAAAAAACATTCTGCTTGCGAGGAATAATGAATCTAATCAGTGTGCAGTTGTCGTCAGCCCATGGCATAACCACATCTAACAAATGAGTATTGGAATTTACATTCTTTAACAGTAATATTTTTAAGACAAATTCTGTGGACTTTTATGTTGTACCTACAGTGATGGGCAGGGATAATAGATGCCATGAGTTCAGTTCACTGATAAGAATTTTAAAAGTCTGTGGCCATTGGGGATAAAGAGGAAGAATCGGTATGAGTAATATTTAATTCAGAGATAATGAATTGGTGGTGAGGAGTCAGAGGGAAGCACTGAAGATATGCTCTGTGCTTCCAACTGGAGAAAATGGAGGATGGGTGATGTCACTAACAGAGATAGTCTAAAAAAGACGACAAGCAAACGTGGTGGAAACCTGCTGATATTTAGGGGGATACGTCTAAACGTCTGGGATCAAATCAGTTGAAGCTTGGTTGAAAAATGAGATACAGATTTATGGTTTAAAGTCAATCTGTTAGAATAGCAAGTTATTTTTATTATTTTATTTATTTGGTTTTTCATAATTACCTTTCCAACCATTGGGTTAAATGAAGAAAAATCTGTGGAACTAATTACAAGAAAGTGAAAGAAAATATCAAACTTCAATGATAACCAAGGTTAGATCCTCCAGTGCACAAAGGAAATTCTCTGCAACAAATACTTTAATGAATGCATCCTTTATTTTTTCTCTTTAGAAGATACATAATCTGAAGAGTATATGATATAGCCTGGTGTAGCTAACTACTACCATGAGATAATCCACCCCAAACTTTAGTAGGTTAATAGAGAGGATGGCAAACTATGCCATGTGGGACAAACCCTCCTTGCGGTTTATGTACCATCCATGAGCAAAGAGTGGTTTTATATTTTTAAAAGATTTTAAGAACATCAGAAACACCACAAATGAAATGAGTAACAAAGATCATACGTAGCCCACTTAGAACCCTTTACAGAAATGGTTGTTGATCGCAGCCTAAAATGGTCACAGGCATTTCTATGTCATGATTTTGAAAATTAAGCAGAGCTTGAAAAGAATAATGCCACACTGCTTCAGAAGGGTTTGGCCGAAGTGTCTGATGTGGCTAATTGGATGGAGGGCCCCAAATAACCTCAATCACAGGACTATAGAAGGTTCTTGATGTTGGCTTGAGAGCTTAGCTGGAGCTGCCATCCAGAAGGGGTGATGACTGGGAATTCATTTGGAGTGAAAGTTGGGAACGTTTTGTAAATCTGGATCCCTCATTTTCTACGGCCTCTTGGATCTTCTTGAACTTCCTTGCAACATGGTGCTTGACTTTTTAAAAAAGAACATTGTAAGAGAGGCAGAAAAGGAGGGTGTCTTAAGACCCAGCCTCAGAACTTGCCAAGGGTAACTTTGGATGGATTCTGTTGATTGAGGGCCATGACATTGTTACCAGATAAGAGGGTCTGACCCCCTGTCACTGTCAGCCAATTTGCAGAGACAGGGATAGGTTCACCAAACTTTGTCAGAAGGCCAGTGCTTCTGGAGAATAGTGACAGTAGCCTCTCTAAGACTGTTTTGTTCTTCCATTTTCAAAATCACAGTTTTATACATAAAAGTTGAAAGTAAAAATCTTGTTAATCTTTATCTTAAACAACAATAATGGGTATAACGTGTGACTCATCATAAACAATAATCAGCATAACCCATGACCCCAAACAACATTCCAATTTAAATTTAATCTCCTGAATCCATTGCCCTAAATACTCAAGATAAACACTTTTAGGTTAAAGCTGAATTTACCTAAAAGCAGCATGAATGGGAACCCTGGGGAGAAGGCCACGTAGCACCTAAGCTGACCAGACCAGCTGGTCACAGTCCGGGCCTGAATAACTCCATCTCATTCTCACTCATCTTATTCTCACTCATCTCACTCATTCGCACTCATCTCATGTTGTGCTTTCAACATGGTGAGGCAGCTTCAAAGGAAGGAGAAATGTAATCCTTCTTTTCATGGAAGAAGTAGCAAAGAGTTTTCAATTTACCATACAGCCCTTAGAATAAAATTAACATTGCACACTCTAAGAAAGACAGAAGAACTTCCCACAATTTAATGAAATGCAACTTAATTTGTTTAGAAGATTTAGAATGTACATGCGTGGGTCATGTGAATTTTGTGGTATTGTATAACTTAGTTCTAGATTTCCAGGTCTTCTCTTTTTTCTTCTTTTTGGTTCTAAACCAAGAATAAAAGCTTTGGATTAGGAAAATAGCATCTTTCAACAACTTCTTCATCTATTTTTCTTCTTAAGTTTCATGGAAAGTTTAAATCACAATATTTGAAATTATAGAATTATATTAACATACTAGAGAGGTACTCCTGTCAGGATTTGAAGTGACTGATTTGGGAGTTAAAAGGAACTAAGAGTGTGCAATATTACCTCGGAAATTGATACAGAGTTAAAATAGAAGTTAAATAAATGAACATTTTGTAGTACAAGTGCCAGAGTATATCATGTGAGAGAAAAATAATCAGTGAAAATATTTCAATTTTTAAATTCAAGCTTCTTTTTAAAATATGTCTATCAAATACTTATCTTTTGTCCTTTTCTTTCAAAAGGTTATATGCATTTTTTTTCTACTCTTTAATAGTAGTGGTGATAAATTAGTGAAATGAGCATTTGAATATATATTTTTATTTTTTTATAGAAAATTTAAAGAAAAGCAATAGTCATGAAATTTGAACTTTAAAAACAAGATATTAGACTTTTTATAATTAGTATACATGTTAGCTTGGTTGTTAAAGAATGTGGTTCTGAAACATACACTTCCATACCAGGACTCTAATAGTAAACAGACAAACAAACAAACAAAAACACTTCCCTTTTTGATGACGTAAGTTCAAAATTCAGTGCAATTTTTGTTGTACATTGTGGGTTCATGAGTTGGAAGTATATTGACTGTCAATATTCTATTTGGAATCTTCTTCTGAAAATTAGATTGCCAATAATATTTATTAGATCATAATGTACAGTCATGTAAACCAAATGGGTCACATAGACCAATTAAACTGTTGCTTAGTAAATAAACACACAATTTGCTTATACTTTGTTTAAATCCAGCTGTGAGATACATAACTGGGCAAAAAAGAAAAGAAAATAACAGCCTGAAGATTGTTTAATGTTTCTCTGATTCTATGACTTTTAAAAGTAGCATGGCCATAGAATTTGTTATGCAAACCAAACCATGTTGTTTTAATTTTTTTGTAGAGACAGAATCTCATTTTATGGCCCTCCATAGAGTAATGTGGTGTCACACTGCTCACACCAATGTCCAACTCCTGGGCTTAGGTGATTCTCTTGCTTCAGCCTCCCAAGTAGTTGGGACTATAGGTGCCAGCATAACACCTAGCTATTTTTTCATTGCAGTTCAGCCAGAGCCAGGTCTGAACCCGCCACCATTGGTATATGGGGCCGGGACCCTACCCACTGAATCACAGGTGCTGCCCCAAACAGAACCATTTTAAGAATATAAGAGGATGCTAGTATTACACCATGATATGTATAAAGGGTGATTGAATCAGAACAGGCTGTACAATCATACTACATGTAACTTCCAAATTATATCAAAATTAACAAGATATTCTTTCTGCTCTAATGGATCTCATACAGACATTTTATATTAATAAGTGCTTGGTTCTTGAAGAGAAGTTTGTAAATGACAAACAAATTGAAAGAGATGTCATATATTCAGTATACTTCAGAGGATTAAGCAGATGCAACATCTCTTTATTCCTACAGGAGTTTGCCATGATTCTTGTTTAATATTTGTTGCTGACATCATAAAGTTCTTTATTGCACATTTTCTGTGTCAAGCACTATGTTGTAAACTTCCCATCTATTATTTCATTTATCCTCACCCTACTCAGTAATCGAGTTTCTATTACTTTCACCATTTTATGGCTGAAGAAATTAAGCATCAGGAACTAAGTGATGTGTGCAAAGTCTTGTGACCTGTAGAGGATGGAGCCAGGTTTGGAATTTAGGCTAACTTTGCAATTTGTGCTTTAGCGGCTATACTGTTTTCTTTTTCTTTTTCTTTTTTAGTTTTTTTTTTTTTTTCCAGTTTTTGGCCAGGGCTAGGTTTGAACCTGCCACCTCTGGCATGTGGAGCTGGCGCCCTACTCCTTTGAGCCGCAGGCACCGCCCTCAATACTGTTTTCTTAATAACGATAGGTCACCAGTTTTTCTCAGCCATGTGTTTAATTTGAGATGGACAATTACCAGTCCTGACAATACAAATTTATTTTCACTAGGTAGTGGGGAGATTATTGGCCAATTTATTTTTTTCCATTTTGCAAAAAATAGAAGGTGACAACATCCATCTCAAACCACAGACAGTGATGTTCCACAGTGCTCTGGAATGATTAAATGGTTAGATTCTTTTACTTTACACATATTCCCTACACTCTGAAGTATCGATTGCATGAAGTTGGTTTACCTGCTGACCCATATTTTGATAGTGAATGTAGAAAATTTAGCCAGTAATGAGTAAATTCTACCATTAGGAAAGATAAAAGTGAAATCCTCTTGAAATCACCCATCAGCAGCGTTCTGCCCCCTCTATTATGCAGATTCATAATGTAACCTCTGAGAATGGAGAAGATAAAACGAAGTTGTGAACTTAGATAACTGAAGCAGCTAAAGCAAAATTTTATGTATATATTTCCCTGCTCATTAGGGAAATTGCTAAAGAGTTAGTATTTCATTCAACCTTCAAACACTTGAGCAGGAATGTCAGCATGGTCTGGTCCAGATGGGCTAATACTTTATGGTAAGAATAATAACATGGGCACTTAGGGAAAATAAATGAAAACAACTCTGAAATGTTTACGACCAGGGGGGTCAGGAGCAAGAGGAAAGTTCTCTGTTTTCTCAAATTAGGTTTGTTAAGAACCCGTGCTGCTTTATTCATGGGCAAAATAAATAAATTCTGACCTAGTAACTTGAGCATCCAAAAAGCTCAATTTCATTGGGTTTTAAGAGTGATAATGAAAGATGTGAGCTGCCTCTCCTATGAAGGTCTGTAATACTCTTAGCTTCAGATCTGGACATCTACGTAGGCGACTGGATGGAAACATAAACTTAGCAAATTTATAATTCTGACATAGGAGACTGGAGAGAAACGTGAAATCACTAAGTCTGACCAAAAGGCAACTACATCCAACGGAACTGGCCTCAGAGCCTCAGAGACCTTTCTTTGCAACCTGAATGAGACTAGGAAAAGCTTGGGCTCAGTCTTATCAAAGGCACTACTGCTGCTACTGTCCATCATGCTGCTGGACTTCCCCTAGTAGTCCAGTCCATAACCATCTTGGTCTGCACTCTTCCCCATAACCTTTATCAGCCATAAACATAGCACTTAAAAGTGACATTTAGTGTTGTCTATTATTTGAATTAAAAAAATCTCATCTAAAGTTTGGATAGAGCTTATATATATAAAGACAATTATAAGAGAGAACTCACAATTCATGTAAGAAGGTGGTCATAGTCTTGGATAGGAAAGCAACCCAGTAATTACAATTTTGCATGTTATGTGATGTAATTGTGTTCTACACAGGTCTGATGGGAGAGATAGGGATTTCCTATAAGAAATAGTGTTTAAAGTGAGTTTAAAATGTGTTGCTACTTTGACTCTTAGCTTGTCACAGATGGTAAATGGGGGAAAAATGAGTTTAAAGGTGGTATTGGGTTATTCATACAGAAATAAGGAAACTCTATTTCATTTAATGATTCATGCCTTTGTAAGGCACAAATGCATGATACTGAAATGTAAGCCTTATAACATAGTTGATATTTCTTTTATTGACTGAAATACCTGTGTGATGATGGCTCTGAT
>NW_003852428.1:7787806-7788014 GCF_000181295.1 Otolemur garnettii | reverse complement strand
AGCTTATAAATAAAATAGGAAGAATAAAAAGCCTAATATGAAAGATCGCACGTTTGAGAGAGTTAATCTTCTAGTGTGAATGGGACTTCAGTGCATAACTGATTGAAGCCAGGGATAAAGAGAAAATGTCAGTGACAGCCCCTGGGGTTAGCTGCAGTCATTGGGGTGAAAGCAAATGTGGAAAGATGGGGGTTAAAACATATGTTCA
>NW_003852428.1:7753942-7787263 GCF_000181295.1 Otolemur garnettii | reverse complement strand
ACCAAATATAGGGAGAAGAAAGGGCAAAGAACCCTGCAAACTATGAGAATGGTCTCCAGTGGGGACATTCCCTATTCCGGCCTTTGACTATGTCTGGCCTCTGCCATTTGTCTGACCCTACTTTCCGTCTTCTCACAGCACTGCCAAGCAAACTGGACACCCAATATTGTTTGGGAGCCACCTGTGACAAGAATCAAACTGAAGGGAAAAAACTGTCCCCTAGGGAATCTAGCTGCTCTCCTAGGACCTCCAGAGACCTTGAATATGACAATGGTGTAGATGGCTCTCAAATCAGATGGCGATATCAGCTCTCAAATTTAGCCACTAAAAAAGTGAGCAACTCACTGAAAATGCTTATTGAAAGATTTTAAAAGACTGCTTATTCTTCCTCTACTGTCTAGATTCTAAAGAATTCAAACACTTCAGGAAACTTCTTGCCCCTACTCCAAATGTGCACATGCTAATCCCTAGAACATGTGCATATGTTCCTTGAAATGACCAAAGGAATTTTTCAGGTAGAATTAAGGTTACCTTGAAACAGAAGACTATTGTGGATTATCTGGCTGGGTCCAGTGCAAATATTCTCATGAGACAGAAGGGGAAGAGGAATGCAGAAGTTTTAGTAAAAGGAATACAAGGAGAGGAAAAGAGGAAGGGGAGATTAAAAGCATCAGAATTTAAGTCACCACCGCAGTGTGTGAAGATGAAAAATAAGAGGCAGAAGTCAGGCATGGAGACGGCCTCTAGAAGCTGGGAATGGCCTTCACCTGGGACAGCCAGCCAGGAAATGATTACCCGAGCCCTACAACTTCACAAACTATATTCTGCCAACAACCTAAATGTTCTCATAAATATATTCTTCCCTGGAGCTTCCAGAAAAGAATGTGGCCTTGCTAGCCCTTTGATTTCAGCAGAGTGATTGTGTATCAGAAATACGAGATGATAAATACATATCAGTTTAAGCTGCTAAATGTGTGGCAATTTGTTATGGCAACAATATAAAATGAATATACTTGAATTGAGGTTATTTTTTTCTGGATAACTTGTTATGCCTATAATATGCTAAATAACAAAGGAATAGTACTAATTAAAATATGAATGCTGGCTAACACAAGTTGGCATACATCCCATTTCTGTTTTGCTTGTATTACTTGTGACAATGCAGAAAGTATGATAACAAAAAACTTTATGAGATTAATGCATATTGAATAATTTAATACTGGTGTTATAGCAGAGATATTACTGTATTGAAGGAATGCACAATTCCATTTGTTCCAAAGTTTTAAAGCCCAAACGGTGTGCAATGGGGTCACCAAACGGTGGTCTTGATAATCCAGATAGCACACTTGTTTATGGTGTACAGTTTATCATGTCTAACAAACTCTCACTAAAATGAAATAGTGAAGCCAATTCTATTTTCTTACAATAATAAGTTTTGGTTTTACCTTCAGGGTTCGGGGCCAATTCACCCAAGTATAGATTGAAATGAACTTGAGGTCTTCAGATTTCTAAAGCTATGATACTGACGTTATTTCCTATGTGTGCTAGGTTGGGCTTTTTTGTGTTTCTTCATTTTCTGTGGTTTATATTATTTATATCATGCTTGTTGAAAATAAGGAACACTGGTTACTTTTTATTAGAGAAATAAATTGTTGCTGAGAAGAAGATATGGTACAGAATATTTAGCTCATTTTAGTTCATTTGTCTGGAATTATACTGTGAAATTGAACTATGTGAAGGCAGATTACTTGAAGTTGGTCCTCGTCGGAACATTAATAGGACATGAAATGGCACCAAATGTTACTATTTAAGGCTCAGTGTGTTTTCACTGCAGGCTGTGAAGCCAACAGGCTTTAGTTCCCACTTTATTTCCAAAACCACTAAGAACTTTAAAACATTTAAAAAGAGTTTGTTATTGCCCAGTTTATAGAAAAATACCACTATTACTTCCATTTTACATGTATTCTATTTCAACTATTTCTCATTTTGATCTCATCCTTTCAATGATTTATTCCTTCTAGGCAGAAAAAAAGAGCTATCAAAATAATTCCATCATTTTTTTTTATTTGCCTAGAATTCATTTCATTTCTAATCATATAGTAACATACATAAACAGACAATTGTTGAGGAGATCAATCCTCAACAATTTAACTTTGAAGATAGATATAAAAACTTTCCAGACTTGGGCGGCGCCTATGGCTCAAAGGAGTAGGGTGCCAGCCACCTATGCCAGAGGTGGCAAGTTCAAGCCCAGCCCTGGCCAAAAACTGCAAAACTCACACACACAAAAAACAAACAACCCCACCCCCCAAACTTTCCAGACTTAAATAGTGTCAATGTTTTACAAATAAATGATAACTACAAAATTTTATGATTATTGTATAACTGGGAATTGTTTCTTGAAATCAAAATATTAGGTAGAATTCAATTGGAAAATCACCAGGCCAATTAAACCACACAGCTAATTTGGGTACACTGAGGTCAACGTGAATATAAGGTTAGCAATACTTTAAAGCACAATTGTTTTGTTATTATTTTAAAATAACAACAGCAAACATTTGCTAACAGTTTGTTGGCAAAAGATACTCTGCCAAATATTTTCAACTTTAGTGAATAAATACTCATGTAAAAGCAATACGTCACTTATATACAAACGAACAGCACAAAAAATGAGAAACTGAGTCCTGTCCCAGTTTCAGTATTTCTTTCACCATATCATATATATGTATTCACATGTTAATTTTTAAGCACCCCTAGTACTTAACTGTGCGCAATGAATCTGTGTTTATATTCTCACATGTCTTTAATTCATGGAATGTACATCAAATGGGGAATTATACCAGTATTGTGATTTTACTTCAATGTAGTTTTTAACGAAATCACTCTTCTCATCAAATGATACAAATTTACAATATACAATGCCAAGGAGGAAGATCCCAGAACAGGAGTTTGGAGACCTGGGTCCGAAGATGACCTACTAGTAGCCCACTGTTGGGCTTCAGTCTCCATGAAGAGCAGGAGTTTGGAGACCTGGGTCCTGAGACGACCTTCTACTAGTAGCCCACTGACCTTGGGCTTCAGTCTCCATGAAGTTTCTGCCTATGAGGGTACCTGAGAGTGAAGCATAAAAACTTAGTGGTATCTCAGCAAATAGATTATAATTTTTATCCTATGACTAGTCTGATCTCCCAAGGTGTGGAGTTGGAATAATTATTGCAACTTCCCAGTAGCAAGAACCATCTAGGATATTTGTTAACAGAATGGATATCAAGTCTCTCTTCTGGAGAACTGATTCAGTGTATTTGGCATGCTTGAGGAGTCTTATTCTAACCAGTCCAGCGATCTGTAGCATTTTCAAATTTGGGATTGGCTGGTGTTGTTTCTTCTGATGTTACTGAGAGCCCAAGGTCTGGAGGGCTCCAGCAGAGATCCCGGTCTAGTCACTAAACAGAAGGGTAAATGCAGAGTGTTTCACTGGGGTGACACCTGGGAAGCCTCTCTTCTCAGTGTGGTGTCCAAAAGCCTCAGAATGGGGTAGGCAGTTCTGCCCCTGACCCTCACGCCAGCTTCCCATGCCAGGGTTCTCAGCATAGGGCCATGGCACATTCCCATGAATGGACATGGGTGGAAAAAGAAAATGAGAGGACATGGGGACAAGGGTGGCCTAGGAGGGGACAGTTGGGGAAATTCCAGTGCTTAGGCCCTCTAGACCACTCTCACCTTAATGGATCTGAATTACCCACTAAGTACAGACCATCCAACAATCTCTTCCTGCAAAGAGATGGAAAAGAAACTACATTCTCCTACATTTAGTATGTACTCACCTAATCAAGAGATAATTATATATGCCCTTGGTAACAAATTGAGGAGCTCTAATGGAAAGAATTCAGAGTCTATTTTCCCAAACTCTTTGTTTATAAAGTATACAAGATATTCTTGCAAGTTGCCATTTGCAAGAATATTCTTGTCTCGGCATATTTTTATATATATATATATATATATACACATATATACATAATATTCATACTCTTGTCTCTAGCATATATATATTTAGTGACAGAGTCTTACTTTGTTGCTCTTGGTAGAGTGCCATGGTGTCACAGCTCACAGCAAGTTCCAGCTCTTGGGCTCAGGCAATTGTCTTACCTCAGCCTCCCAAGTAGCTGGGACTACAGGCACCTGGCTATTTCTTGTTGCGGTTTGGCCAGGGCTGGGGTTCGAGCACATCACCCTCAGTATATGGGACCAGCACCCCACTCAATGAGCCACAGGAACCACCCAGGAGCATATTTTTTTTAAACTATAAAGTGTGACCAAAATGCATAATTGTAAAAAGGGAAAGAAATAGTTCTTTCGTTTTTGTAAAAATAAGTTCTATTTTAAAAGTCTCATATATTGCTTCTCCAAATTTTGATTTTTGGACATTAACTGGTTTTCTTGAATGATAATACTGTTCATGGTAAGAAATTGTGTAATTTACAGATCCAGGAGAAGCAATCTCTGTCTTTTTTGCTGTTATAATTTGTATTTTTATGTTATTTAGAGAGTTCAATAAGAGGGAAGTAATAAAAGAAGATAATTTAAGGGGATTAATCATTTTCCAAATGCCAGAGGCTAAATTATAATCAAATTTTTATACATTTTCCTAATTAAAACTTAGAAACAGGCTAAAAATTATGTGGAATGTAGAGTGTTCTTAATAGGCTAGACACATGTAATTGCTTCTAGTACCTGTAATCACCTGGCAGCATCATTTGCATGGATTAGAATGAAGACAAATGATCTGGAGAAGCATCAGGATTCCAACAATCTTTCTGTATTTTCACACCAATGTTCAAGTCTCTTGAAACACTGCAATTTGTTACCACAATAATAGCCTTATAACAATTTATCAAAAAAGATTAAGTATAATTGATGACACTATTATATTAAATAGCAGTAAAGTAATCTACTAGTTATTTATAGGGCAAATTATAGAGATAAAAACAAATTTCTTTTCAGAAAAGTTAACAAAATCCTATTGTGTTCAATAAAGTATGGAAGGAAATAAAACACAGTTGTTCCTTTTAAAAAATGTACATGGTAGGGTAAGATTTTTCCAACAATAAAGAAATCTGTTAACAGTACAGGACAATGTTGAGAAAACAGATGAGTATAAAGACACAATTAATTCTTTTATAATACTTGGGAGAGTTATACATGATACTATTTGGAATGCTTATTCTGGTCTCCAGTTTTGGTATCAGAAATTTTAGCTAGTATGTTACCTAATTCAGGGATTAGTCAGAGAAGCTATTCTAACTGGGATGAGTTCTGGAAGTTTCCATCAATAGAATAAACTACTCGTTAGTATATTATATGTAGCATTTTATTCACTGCAGTGAGTTAAATTTTCTTTGTATTCAGCCATGTTTTTAATTCTTCTTTCTCTTTAATATTTTAATTGGAAATCAAGAAAGCCTTTAAGAAAAATATCTAGCCCATGTAGTAATCTTTTTATCTTGACCTTAAAAACCTTGTTGGCTTAAAATATTTTTAAGAGAATAACGATAATCCATTTTAAACTTCCATTTTTTTCTAGTCTTTTCCCTGAACTTAATGGAGCTATGTTCCATTTTTTTTTGTTTCTTTCTCCTCAAAAGTTGGCCATATTTTTCTTCATCTAACAACTGGTCTTGGGGTGGACTGCTCTCCATTAAGACTCATGTCTCTTCCACTTCCAAAATGTGCAGCCATGCTTCTCACTCTCTCTTGTGCCAGGATTAAAGTCTGGTGCCACATCACATACAATATGGTAATAAAAACCATATACAAACTAAAGTTTAAAGTATTTTTATTGTTGTTGTTGTTTTCTGTTAGCTACTTCATTTCAGTAAGCAAAACAGGAAAGAGAAGAGATGAACAGGAGGCCTTTTGGTAGACATCTCCACTCTTAGCCTCTTTTTCCATGTGGAATTCTAGAAAATACACAGTTCGCTTTAAAGATTGAAACTATAGATTTATTTCTCAAGAATTCAGCAAGATACTGGTAATCTTTGGGAGAAGAAAAATCCCAAGGACAGCAGAAAGGATTTCAGGGTGAGACCACATTGTGAAATCTCACTGTGTCTTTACTTTAGAGTTCTATCTCCCCTTGTTACTTCCTTTTTATGTGGTGCCTGCTTGGCTTGCCTTTGACCTGATCTATGTTCAGTCCAGAAATCTTTATTATCTATGTCAAGATCATAAATTGAGCCATTCTGGACATCTACCTTCTCCATTACCACTCGTTTGTCATTAATATTTTATCTACAAGACCCATCATGGGATTAGACACTGTATTTTAATTCCTAGACTAGGTCAAGTTAATGTAGACGTCTCACATTCTAGGAGATGAGTTTTTACTGCTAGATTTGTATTCTGTTATTATGGCTCTTATGTATAAAGATCGATTTTTTTGGAAATGGTGTACAAAGCATGGGCTGAACGTGCATGGGTTTTCACACACATGTATTTATCTCGAGTCAGAACTCCGAGTTAGGAGGTGAGGGAAGGTAAGTGCAGTGTACCTTTCTCCTCTGTGATGCTCCTCAGTTAGTTAAAGAAAATCTATCCCCATTAGCTTCTCTGAGAGAGAATCACCACTCGAGCTGATTCAACAAAGCCCATACTCTTCAGGCTCTCTCAGTAAAGACCAAAGATAATGAACTCAGAATTTAATGATTTGTTAAATTAGGACACTTGGACAATTATAATTATTAGCTTAACCACATGAAATTGCTGACTTTGTATTCAATATTGGACAAGTAACAATAATTCCAAAGAGTTTAAATCAATCGATCAAAAATGAAATCACTTTTTAGAGTAAAATAACATGACAAAAACTTGAGGGTTAAGGAATTGTTTTAGATGCCTAATATAGCAAGAAACTTGCCTATGTCTGTGTGTATATAATTTATATATAATATCTGCATAATATCTTGCAATTCTACTTTAACATTTGAAGGTGAATTTTTACCTACAATTTTCTTTCATATAAAAAGTGTTTGGAGTGTTGTAACTTCATCAAATCTAAAATGCTATGGCTTGTAAAAAGCTACTTTGTTCATTAAAAATAAGAAAACTATTTATTCTTTGCATTATAGAAGCAGAGCATTTACAACACAACAGTTTTTGAAAAATGACTCCTCTGTTTTTCAAGGATATTGTTCCAAGACAGTGATTCCCCATTTCACATTTTTGAAGCTCATCAAGTGCACATTCTTGATTTTTATTCAAGGGGTAACTTATATGCATTATACAGTTAACATCTAAACAAGTTAGTTTACAAACCAATAAGGATTCTTAAAAAGCACAGATATCAATTCAAAGAGAAATTTAAGTTTGGGATTAGTGAAAAGACACTATATATTCCACACAGTATGTAAATTTAGATAAAATTAAATATCAGGCCAATACTGGCTCAAGATAATGTGAAGGCAATTAGTTTCATATACACATTATAACCCTTGATATATTTAGTGTAGTAAAGTAAGGGAAATACATGCTAAATTAAAAATAACAAGAAAACACCTTCTACTGAGAAAAAGTAGAATAGTTTTTACAGCTTAAATATCAGGATTTCTTAAAATTAAATATTAAAAAAATATGTGAAAGCATATAATCTACATTTTTATACATTATTATAAAATGAATAGAAGTCAGAGTCATTTTTTCCAACTTCTCTTATAAGAATTATGTGTATTAGATCTTACAAATGGATTTTTATACACATATAAACATAATTGTTATGAATTGCAGCTAAATAAAATTCTTACAGGGAACTTTGAAGTTAAATTGTTTTTCTGTTAACTACTCCTTGTATGTTAATTAATAAGGTATACATTTAAACAGATTTCTGCTACTCATCTCAAATGTAGAATAGTGTTAATAAAATCCAGAGGTGAAATCTTTCTAAAAAGCCATAACAATGATTTTCCATGTGGCATCATCAACTTTTTAAAAAAATGTAAAAATCAGATATCAGAAATGTACTTAGATAGCCGTATAAATTGTAGCATTTTAAATGAGTATAAAAATACAGATTTAATTGAATTGAATATGTGGAATGAGTGGAGGGGGACATCATTCTTAGAGAAAGGAAAAACTGCAAATAAAATGTTTAAATTATTAAATAGTATTTGATTGTTGTTACTAGTACTGGTGTTGTTGTCTTGGTACTATTTATAATTTTTAGAAATATTTTCTTAGAGTCATTTTGTTAAAAACTATAATTGTTAGAGAAGAGAAAGCAGGTGCTATTATTATAAAACATTATGCAAAAATACCAAACTCTAATACATAATTTAAAATATTAGTGTGAATCATGCTGTTACCTCCAAAATGGAGGGATTTGTTTGTTTAGTGGATATCAAGTCATCAGACACAGCCAAGTTAATTATAGCAAGGAAATTTGTATTACTCGGTACAAGTAAGGAGTACATTTGGAATAGTTCCCAAACCAGTGCATCCCTGAGCAAGAGGGTTGGACTGGCTTACAGTGGGCTTAATCTTATAGGCTGTTGTGATGGAGTGAAGCCAGGAAACATGTTTTGACTGGATCCCGCCATGGCATGATGTCAGGGCTTACACAGATTGTCTCCTGGGTCCTGGCTCCCACTTCTTAATTCAGTCCCTGCATCTCAGACCGGGCACTCAGACCAAGGGTGGCATGCTGTCATCTAGACTTGCTCAGGTTACCTAGTCTTCAACCTGGGGCTCCGTCACAATTGAAAAACAACAAGTAACTTTGGTATAGAAACGTTGAGCCAGATTGTTCTGGTGTCGTTACAATCCATTTAAGTAAAATTCAAAAGGATATAATTTATTATGTTTTTCATGCCCACTGAAAGCTTGGTTGGCAGCTTGATGTCTTTGTAGGTGGAACAAATGTAACATACAACCTGAGTACCTAAATTAAATTGCCTACAGCCGTCTTTCAAGTGAGAGAGACCAAAGTTCTGTGAAGAAAGTGTGATCTTACATGTGACATAAGGAAAGTAACGTGTGAGTTTGTGACACTTGCTATTCCAGAAGAGAGAAAATTTTAAAGAACAACAACATGCAGACAAAAGCCCAAAAAATTAAATGGGTTCCTACTAGCCAAATTTGTATCAAATTGAATATCAGAAAGAAAATAATGGCTATAGTGAAGTAGCATATTGATCCTGGGACAAGCTTGAGACTCTACTAGCATTGAAAAAGGTAAAATTTAACAAAAATTATCCCAAGGTAAAAGTTAGAAGAGGATATTTTGTCTTCTAATCTCATTTCTTGGTAATACTGGTAATCTTGACTCTTTCTATAAAGGAGTTCAGGATGTGCTACCCTCAACTATGACACTTTGGCATTTGAACAAACAGTCAAAGCAGGATGATTGCTGTGGATTTCTCCCCTGGAACGATTATAAACCTAGAAAGGTCATGCTCCAGTCTTCTGCTCCTTTCCTCTGAAGACTCTTGTTCAAGAGATGCCCTTCCTGTGTACTACAGGAAGGATTATTTTCATTTGTTAAGACACAGGGACATGGAGAAGAATATGGACAATCAGACTTTGCTGCCTTCTCCCGTAGTTTAATACAACTAGATTACACCCCCTTGGACTAACTACGCATCTTCACAACTGTACACCTGTTTTTCAAACCAAAGCATAGAAGTAGGCAAGTTTACCTCTTTTGTGAGGTTCTGCATTTCCTTACAAAGACACCTGTGTCACATAAAACTTGTATTAAATTTGTGTGCTTTCTTCTGTTAATCTGCCTTTCATTATATCAACCTTAACCATGGACCTAGACATCAGTGAGAAAAGATGTTTCTAATTCCCTACATCTGTATAAATTAACAAGAACCCCAATTGAATTATATTTTCTGATCCAAAGACCATGACATAATAATGCACTCTCTATAAACATAAGTCAAAACCACATGAATACATAATATACAATCTGTAGTCTAATTATACTCTTTAAAGGCTAAAATCATGACATTTATACAGATATAACAATGAACATATGTTGAAGAATATTCATCTACTCATAAATCAATGAGAAAACCAGGCAGATGTTATAACCAACTGGTTCAAAAGACAATTCAAAGAACAGACAAGTAGATACATCAGCAATATTGAATGACTATGTAAATGGAGAAAACCTATTTTTTCACAGTGTGAGAGGGAAGAAAATAACCTTTACAGAACAGAAAATGAATGTTTATAGACAAGAATTATATTGGAAAAAATTTTTTTAAAAATCTAGGATCAGAGGAAAAAGTGTCTTCTCATTACTCTGTTATTGGCAATTTTCAGAGATGCAAAATAGCTCACAGCTAATGGAAGAGTAGAATCAGATAATCTGGAGGATGTCCCCTCTCATATTAACTAGAATTAATTACAAAACTCTAGAATTAACCACGATACTATTTTTGCCTCCAATTATTAATATGTATAAATTCATAAAATACAACATTTTATTAGGTTTAAAGAAATTTCTAAATGGATGGAAAAGATATTCATACATTTGAATAGCTCATCAATTCTGGAGGTCTTTCTAGTTAAATGGCAAATAGATTTATGTATTTTAAATCTATTTTCAAATTCAATCGAATGATTTACTTGGGTGAAAACATGGCAATTTTGATCGTAGACAGGTAAAATATCTGGTAAATAACAAACCTTTGGGATATATGATCCACAGTGTTATGCTTTGAGGAGGTGAAAAATATTGATTTTTGTATATATTTGTAAGGTGTAAAAAATTGGATTATCACACTAACAGCTTTTTAACTCTAATTCAAAAGGCACAATCATGTAATTAAAGCAGAATGAGAATTTAGTTTAAAAATTGTATCTTTTTTGTACTCTCCTATTCATCTGAAATTTTAAAAAATATGCCTTTACACGATACTGCACAACAGCATCAGTTTATTTGCATGCACATTTCAAAATTATTAAAATTACAAGAGTTATTTAATACATAGGAATTTTTAAGTTAGACAATGAAAATATGTTTAAAAAAATCCTAAACATTATTAAAAAGTCTCTTGAAAGTGGTTATTTAAATTGTTACACTTCTAAGTGTGGGGGAGATCTCAAGCTGAATTTGGAAGCTTGGAAGGAAAGCTGTTCACTTCGCTGTAAGCATTTTAGTTTAGAGGAAGGAAGGGTTAGCTGATGGAATCCAAATTTGACTGATAACCAACATGGAGTCTCCAAAACCTGCCGAGGAACACATCCACAAAATCATCTTACGTCTCCTGAGATGGACTGAGGAAGCACCTCCCATGAGATTGGTAGAGACTTTGATTTAGTACTTTGAATGCTGCCTTGTAGGAAGACTATTCAGACTCAGCTGAATCTTCCTGCAACACAGTAGTAGATGGCTATTCCTCTCTGAGTCCTTGCAGAGCCAGCCATCAAGTCTACCTTCCTTAACCCCACCGTTACAAGTAGACTCAGAGACATACCAAATGTTCCAAATAATTCCATGAACTATGAGACCAAAAGGGAGTCAAAAATTAGAAATGATAAAGACCCACTCACTCTTACCCTCTTATAAGTATCCACATACATTAGTACTTGCACATTTAAGTGTCTGTCCCTATCACACAAGATCCTCCGGCCACCAGAAGAGCCTTTCACAGCCTGCTCAAGTCACTTATGTCAAAAACTATTTCACTTTTTTGTGCCATGAGAAAAATCTCAGTGTAAAATAAAAGAGTTCTCAGAAAGAGGTCCTATTAGATTGTTGTTAATTTCTGTAAGCTAGTTCTGAACCAACGTGTATGAAATATGTTTGTAATAGCAAAGTATTAAGAGTTAGTTCAGCTCCTGGAGGATTTTCTTTGCACTCTATGGAACAGGTAGAGAACTAGACTTGATTTAAAAATTTAATATGCACTATTTATTCCCACAATGGAAGCTCAAGCATCATTAAAAATGATGCTTCTACTTCTATACTCTTACAACATTGTCTTGCAAATACATATGATGGCCTTTATAAATGTCTCCACAAAAGAGCATATGTAACCCAGTCAGCGGTGTCACAGTTCAGAAAGACTGAAGTGCTCTCTTTTTGAAGTATTTTATATCGTATGTAACATTATTTTTCTTGTTTTCATTGAAAACAAAAAAGCTTTGATTTTAAGAGTAGAATTGATTTTCAGAAAAAGCTTAACATGATTTCAAGTGAATTTGTTGTGTCAGAGTGATATAAATTCTCAAAATTGACAATAAGACAAGTACACTGTTTTTTCCCAAGTTGTTTATACTAAACCATGAAAACAAAATCTATTTTTCAACTCTACGAAACTTTTATGTATAGTGTTATAAATTGACTGGTTTATATGGAGGTTGTCTAGGGTAGATAAACTCAGTTTATGAATGATCATTAAACCTGAGTTATGTGTCTCTACTCAGTTATAGCTATTTTTCTTAAATAATAATTTTGAACTAGGTTGCCAAAATTTCTTTCATCTTAAAATTTGACAGGTTTTATTGTTGCAGGTTTTGAGAATTCTCCTTTGTTCTAGAAATAATTCTATATGTTTACCATTGTCTGAATACTTTTCCAAACTCTTTTTAATCATTTAAGTAACCCAAATTTCAGCATAACACTAGAATTATGATAGAATTCGCTAAAAGCACATTTCACAGCATTAGGCCAATTATCTATTCACTCATATATTGATTCAAGTTAAGTTAAGTCTGCCTGTTGTTTCCTCTTTTAATTTTCTTGTACTTTAGCCAATAAAAAAGAACACTTGTACTAAATATTATGCATATCAATATATATTTCTAAGGAATATTATATATGTAACTATTGAAACCCTAAAAATATATAGTGTCCTGATATGTATGTAATTTATAAAGTTAGAAATAACCAGGAAGGCTGATAGAAAAGGAAAAACTCTTCACAAGACTTCTCAACTGTCCTAGAGAATAATGCCTCAGAAAGCACCTTCCAGGATGAACAAGACCCTAAATGAAGACTTTTATTTCTTGAGACTAGAAGAACGTTGAAACTTTTGCCTGGTTTTCAGAACTGCTAATGACCAGTGATCTGTATGTGTTTACTATTTCCTCCTGTGTCCAAATGTGAGAATTTGAGGACTTCTTATACCTGTCTTATTAGTATTTCACCATTATAGATGTTGTGTGTGTGTGTGTGTGTGTGTGTGAGAGAGAGAGACAGAGAGAGAGAGAGGTTATAGGAAGCAGATATCCTATCCTTCCTACCTTCTATCACATATCTTGGGTCATGTACAGTCGCATCAGAATCTAATGTAGATCAAATGTGCTCCCCCCCTAACTGGAATGAAGCTTTTGGAGCCTCTCAGAGCAGGTGATTGAAATTGCATTAGAGGGAAGCAAATGTTTTCACCTGTGGTAGGATTTATCAGCTGTACACAGTTCCTCACCCTCGCCATGGTTCACTAAAGGTTGAGTTTACATTTCTGGCTTTGGGCTTAAGCACACAATTTATTTTATCCGATAATATTTGAATAAACAAATACTTCACATCTGTGCAGAAACATTTAATACGCTTGTGTGTTTAGGCTCTCCCTGAATTTCTTCCTACACTCCATCATGAGGATGGCACATCCCAGATGTGGGCAGCTCTCTGAACCTGCCTGCACAGGAAGAGCTCACTAGAGGTGAACAGAGTTCAGAAAAGCCGTAACTCATTGGCAATTTCAAAAGAAAAAAAAAAGAGTTGTATTATTTAAGGTAACTGAGGTTTGAGATGTTTTGCAAGTTTAAGAAAAAAAAATGAGACAGATAAATCATCTAGATAACCACTAAAGCAGAAAAACCAGATGGTATTATTGTTTATTTGGAGAGAAGTCACTATGAAAGCCTAAAGAAATGGTATAATGTCCAAACAGCCATAAATGTTTTTCAAATAAGAATCATTGAATTTATTTGTATACCCACATCTAGAAATGAAAAGATGGAAAGAATGTTGTTGAACCTCATTTTGTGATGTGTGTGGGTTATGGAACTAGTAGCCTCCTACCTTGAGATTACAATAAATACTACAGGGCTCTTAGATGAGAGGAAAATTTTCCTTGGGATCTTTAGGAATCCCAATTTGTATCATCCTTTGGGGGTAAAACTGACTGGTGGTTATTAAAAAAAATAGTTTTCTGACTTTGCCTTTGCAAGCTTTTGAGGTCTGACATATTTACCCTCCAACCATTTATGGGTGCTGAAAGTAGGATTTTTGTTCAAATTCATGACCTTTTCTTGTTTATAACTATTCCTTACCTGACTCTGGTTTAAACATTGTACAGAGATCCCTCATTTTATTATGCTTCCCTTTATTGCAATTCACTGAAATTAAGTTTTGTTTTTTTGTTTTTGTTTTTGTTTTTTTGGTTTGTTTTAACAAATTCAAGGTTATGGCAACCCTGAGTTGAGCAAGTCTGTTGGGTCTGTTGGTGCCATTTTTGTAAACCATGCGGTCAGTTTGTGTCTCTGTCGCACATTGGTAATTCTCACATATATAAAACGTCATCATTATTATTGTCTCTTTTATGATTTTCTATGATGTTACTATCATAAGTATTTTGGGGCAACGTGAACTGTAACCCATATAAAATTACAAACTTAAATTGATAATTATGCACGTTCTGATTGCTTTACGATTGCTTATTCACGTCTCTCTCTTCCTTTCCTCTGGCCTCCCTATTCCCTGAAACATAGTAATTTTGAAATTAAGCAAAGTAATAGCCATACAATGTCCTACAAGTGTTCAATTACAAAGGAAGATTTTCATATCTCTTACTTTAAGTCAAAAGCTAAAAATGATTAAGCTTAGAGAGAAAGCTATCGTGAAAGCTGAGATAGGCCGGAAGCTAGGCTTCCTCCACCCAGCAGTTCATCAAGAATTCAAAGGACATGTTCTTGTTTCTTTTTTTTTTTTTTTTTATAAACAGTGTCTCAAGCTGTTGTCCTGGGTAGAGTGCCATGGAGTCATAGCTCACAGCAACCTCCAACTCGGGCTCCAGCAATCCTGCCTCAGTTTTTCTATTTTTAGTAGAGACAGGGTCTCACTTTTGCTCAGGCTGGTCTCAAACTCGTGAGCTCAGACAATCCACCCACATCAGCCTGCCTGAGTGCTAGAAATTTTGTCATGAGCCACCATGCCAGGCCTAAAGGACACATTCTTAAAGGAAATTATATTTGTTACTTTAGTGAACACGGGAATAATAATGAAGCAAAACAGGCATATTCAGATATGAAAAAAGGTTACAGTGGTCTAGATAAAAGATCAAGAAAGCCACAGCATTCTCCTAAGCCAAGTCTAGTTCAGAGCAAGGCCCTAACTCCATTCCATTCTGTTAAGGCTGAGTGAGGTGAAGAAGCAGGTGCTGAAGCTGAAAGATGGCAGAGGTCGTTTCATGAAGTTTAAGGAAGGAAGCCATCCCGGTAACAATGACATGCAAGGTGTTGCAGCAAGTACAGATGGAGAAGCTGCTGCAAGTTATCCTGAGATCTAGCTAAGATAATTGATGACGTCGGCTACACTAAACAGCAGATCTTCAGTGTCGACAAAACAGCTTTTATTGGAAGATGACAAATAAGACTTCTATAGCTAGAGAGGAGAAGTCAACAGCTGACCCAAAGCCTTAAAGGGCAGGCTGACTCTTTCTTAGCCTCTAATTAGGGGCTAATGCAGCTGCTCTTAGCTGAAGTCAATGTTCATTTACCAGTCTGAAAGTTTGAGGGTTCTTGGGGAATATGCTGTATATATTCTGCCTGTGATCTATAAATGGAACCACAAAGCCCGGCTGACAGAGTGTCTTCTTATGACCTCCTTAGGGCACAGTGCACATTTTAAATTAGCCCATTGTTGGGCATTATTACTGCCCTCATCAGCAAAAAAAAAAAAGATTCCTTTCAAACTATTACTGATTACGGACGATGCATCCATTAACCCCAAACCTTTAAGAGATGTACAAGATTAATGTTATTTTATTACTTTCTAATACCAAATTCAGTCTGAAGTCCATGGACTAAGGAGTGATCAGTAATTCTCACTTTCAAGACTTATTGTTAAAGAAATATGTTTTGTTAGATGCCATATAGTTGATTCTTCTAATGAATCTAGACAAAATTAATGAAAATTTTTCTGGAAAGAATTAACCATTCTGGATGATATTAAGAATATTTGTGACTCGTAAGAGGAGGTCACCTTTAACAAGATTTTGGAAAAAGATAATCACAACTATCATGGATGACTTTGAGGGGTTCAAAACCGAAGATGTGCTGAAAATAGCAAGGGAACTGGAACAGAAGAGCCTGACTATCTGACTCTACGGCTGCAATCTCATGATAAAATGTTAGCAGACAAGGACTTGCTTCCTAGGAATACGCAGTGAATGTGATTTCCTCTGATAGAATGTACTTCTGGAGAACACACTGGGAATGTTGTTGAAATGACAAAAACCATTTAGAATATTTTTTTAACTGAGTTGGCAAAGCAGAAGCAGGGTTTGAGAGGGCTAATGTCAATTTTGAAAGTTCTACTGTGGGTAAAGTTATCAAATAGCAACACCTGTTATAAAGAAATCTTTCATGAAGCGATGAAATGATTAAATGATGCAGTAATCTTCAGTGTTGTTGTACTTTAAAAAATTGCCACATCCGCCCACCTTCAACAAATACAACCCTCCTTGGTTAGCAGCCAGCAACATTGAGGCAAAACACTCTGTTGTGAGTGGCAGAGGTCAGACATCACCACGTCTGTGTACGTTTGTGTCTTTCAGCAAGGTCAGATCTTTACTGACCCGTATTATCACAAAGCCAAAAGGTATGAGGAGTTCCCAAAGGGGCAATTCTCCTTAGCCCTACCTGTTCACTCAGTACTCAGAGCTGTAAGGACATAGGCTCACCTGTAAGTACAAGGTGGTCAATACAGTAAAACAATTTTATCATATACTTAATATATATGTGTTGTAAAGTAAAATTTTATATAAAACAGGGTAACCTTTAATATGATGAGTAAAGGGGATAGGGAAAATAGGGTTCATGAAGCAGTGATATAAATAAGAAAAATGTCTTGATCCAGAGGGTCATCACAGTCTTGCAAGGCAGAGTCCTTGTTTGGGGCAGAAAAGTCTTGGATCTGAGTAGCGCCTTTGGCAGCCGATGTGGGATATTGTTCACTAGTGACTTCAAGGCTGTGTAGGTCTGGTGAAATTCTGTCCTTTTAAAAGTCTCTGAGTCCTCTTGGGTGGGGGCTTATAGTAAAGGATTAGCCCTTGTCTGCTTGTGCGTAGTCTCTAAATCAGTCAAATGCCTACTCCCTGCTGGCATGATGACTTTTAAAACGTAAGATGAAGTATTTTTCTAAGATGGAGTTACTTATGTAAAGGATACTGTAGACACTCTCCAATAGCAAAAGATCAACTTTCTGAAGGCTCAGAATATCAGAGACAAGTTTTGACAATGAAGTATTTTTAATTAATGTATATGCATGTTTTAGACATAATGCTATTGCACACTCAATAGACTTCAGGGTAGTGTGAACACGATTTTTACATGCATTAAGAAACCAAAAACTATTTTGTGACTTGCTTTGTTGTGATGTTCGCTTTATTAAGCTGGTGTAGAACCGAATCTGTAACGTCACTGAAGTATGCCTGCATATCTCTCCACCAAATTTTCACTACCCTGCACCATAATCTCCAAAGCCACCAGTACTTTCTTCCATGATGCCGTATTACTGTGTTTGAAGAGATAAGGTATACTATGTCATAAAGTAAGGGAGAAGCATTTCCCATCCCTCATGTTTTCCTGTTTTCAAAGCACCATGTCCAGGTTCACAGTGATTGTTCAAAAAAGTTTCAACATTTTTGTTTTGTATGTGATATTTCATTCTTTATGAAAATAACTAGAGAGGTCAACAAAAGATAATCATAAATCAGAGCTAGGTTTATACCATGGAGTCCCTTTATTGAAAACCCAGGGGAAATACATAGATCAGGTTTTGCCCAGAGATTCTGTCAGAAGACAACCGTCTTACAAAGTTTTCTGATTATGATAACCTGGGATGCTCATGTGCCATGTTTTAGGATATTTCAGTCATTTGTAATCCTAATGTGAAAACAGTGCCCTGTAAAATATATTTAAAATGGAAAAAGTGAACTGTGCATAAGGAATTAGGAAGAGAGTGAAGTGCCTTCCTAGATCATCTGTGGAAAGAGTATTTGCATTGAAAAGCAACTTGGTTGCCTGGGCATAGAAGGAAACCTTTGGTTAGTGAGTTAAACAGAAAATGAAGACATGAACTTGATTTTGTTAATGTCATTGGTAGTTGAAGAAGCAAGTCTCATGTGGGATTAGAAACCTACCAGATCAGCGGGACGTAGTCTACTTAGCATCCAACGTGAATATGAAATTGAGGTTTGCTCAGATTGTTAGTATGTACAACTAAGCTGTCTTCATAAAAGAAGACTATAAGGAAATGAAAGTATGTCACGTCCCTTCCAGAGATGATGCAAAACTGTCTTCCATTAAACGGGTAATGAAAAGGTTTTGGAGAATTGGTAGTCCTTGAGTACATAGTGATAAACTTCAGTGATGTGCCAGGAGTGAGGCCGGTTTGCTATAGAATAAACAATAAAAGAAATGATGGTAGGATGTGGTTGTGCAAAAATCATTATAAAAATGTGGTTGGATACAGGTTCCTTTGGCATACAAAATTTTTTTAAAAGGAAGAAAAATCTCTTTGATAGCCACTTATATTTCCTTGAATCTTTTAATTTATTCCAATAAATTACTCCAATAAAATAAGTCTCTTAATCTGAAATAAAAAAGAAACTATCTTGTTAAATATTAAAATGAAAAACAAATATGTTAAGGGGAATATTTAGCTGATATTTAAAGCATTTAAACTTTTATGTGTTCAAACTCATCATTATTATTTAATAAATCATGGCTACATGTTAATATTCCTAAGGGTAGGTTCATTAAAATATTTAACCTTGAATATTTAGAATAAAGATGTCTAAGCAGATAACTTACTGTTATCATTGGAATATATTATTCATTCTCCATCTATTTTTGGTAAAATGTAAATTAATTTTACTGCTCACTATATTGAGTCCCTTTAATCTTTGAAGCATTTATACACTTAAAATATATTTTAAGCAGTTTTATGGGGATATAATTTACATAACAAAATTCACATGTTTTGAGAATAGAAGTCAATGATTTTTAGTATGCTTACAGAATTATGCCGTCATTAACCTAATTTAGTTTAGACTATTTCCATCATTCCCAGAAGAAACTTATGCTCAGTATAATAGTCATTCCCTTCTTCTCCTGCTAACCCCTCAAACCCTGACAACCAGGACTTTATAGCCAGTCTCTATAGATTTGTCCATTCTGGAATTTTTTTAAAAGTAGAATCACCTCGTACGCTGTCTTCAGTGCGAGGCTCCTTTCCCATAGCATAACGTTGTAGTATGAGTAAGTTTATGGCATCCTTTGTTTTGCCTAGCAATATTCTACCGTGTGGATGTATCACGTTTTACTGGGTTTTTCTCCTTTTTGACAAATATGATATTGTTGCTATGAACATTTGTGTACAAGTTTTGTGTGTACATGTTTTTATCTGTCTTGCACAGGGACTAGGAGGACGATTATTAGACATATGTTAACTTTATGCATAACATCGAATTCTATTTCTATGAATGAATTTTCTTTCTGTAAAACTACAGGAAAACAAAAGTACTTGGCAAAATTTTACAGAATAATCTTGTTTTATTACAAAATTTTGTTTACTACAAAATTTTACAGAATAATCTGTGGCTCACAGAGTAGGGCTCTGGCCCCATATATGTGAGGTTGTGGGTTCAAACTCGGCTCTGGCCAAAAGAAAAAAAAAAAAAACTTTATAGTGTGAACATATTTAGTCTTCCAGAGCAATTATAATCTACTTTTGAAATTATAAAAATGAGAGCGAAAAATCGACTCAGAAACTCTGAGTTTCAAATTGAAGAGGGTGGCTTCTGCCAAACACACATTTTTTTCGGAATAGCATTTGCCCTTACTGCAGGTTCTCTGAAAACCTAAACAACAAAAATGATCACGGAAAGTAGTAATTTTGTAATTTTTTGGCTGAGTGGCCCTGAGTCTATTGGCACCCAACAGTGAGGAAAATTATTTATAAACAGCTACATTCTATGCTAGACCAAAGTTTTGTATCTCTTCAAACTTTAAAAGTATTGCAAAAATGTTACTGTGGTAAAAATTTTACATTCTCCACCAATTCTTACCAAATTCAGTTTCACAGTTAGCTATTCTCATAAAAAACAATCTAATTATATTTGATGCTATTGTCTTTATAGAGTATTCTAATTTCTTAAAATCTCTTGAATGAATAAATCAAACGAGTCTACATATATTCAAGATTTATGAATCTAAAGACATTTTTAAATAAATTTCTTAAAGTCAGAAATATAATATGTTTCATTTTTCACTATAAACTGTAATTTTACTACAAACTATATTTTTGTATAGTTCTATGAAATAAGAAATAATTATAACTGATTTCTTACCAGCATCCAAAGCAATTATTCAATAACCACAAATTAAGGCCATTGAGGATAGAGACTGGTTAATCTGATCCATTAATTTTTGAGGTGTCAAATCACCCTTTAAAGTTTTCTGTTTTTACTTCAGTTAATTGATAATGACACTAGTAAATATTAAGAGGAAATTAATGTTTACTTATTTTACCTATGTTGGAGATATTGTTACATTAAAATACATTATCGAGTATCACCTGTGGCTCAGTGAGTAGGGCGCCAGCCCCATATACCAAGGGTGGTGGATTTGAACCTCCCATGGCCAAACTGCAACAAAAAAATAGGCAGGCATTGTGGTGGGTGCCTGTAGTTCCTCAGCTACTCGGGAGGCTGAGGAAAGAGAATTGCCTAAGCCCAAAAGCTGTAGGTTGCTGTGAGCTGTGATGCCACAGCACTCTACAGAGGGTGTGAATCTGTTTCTAAAAAAAAAAAAATACATTATCGTGATTATCAATGACAGTTCTACAGATGTTCAATAAAAGCCCCGTTTCAGAGATGAGTAAATATTTGTGACATAGAAATTCCGAATGATCTAACATCACAGGTCCTATGCTCTTTTCACCACATCAGGGTTCCCCTCAACTGGATTCACAGATGTAGCCTATCCATGTTAAGTGTACACTTTGCTGCTGTATTCCAGGGTTCTACCATGGAATGTCACACAGTTTCTGCTGAGAGAAGAGTATAGTTAACTGGGTGGGAGATAAGTAATTTTTGCATATAATTACAATGGAGAACAGAAAGTGCTAAATTTTAGTTGTACAAACATGGAAAAAGAGATGTGAGTGACTATAATGATGAATTGGAGGAAAACGTTTGAGGAGCATTCTTTTTGCAGTAAGTGATGAATGACATAAAATCGTGAATGGAAAAGAAGATATTCAGAGAATGTGAGACTTTAAAGAAAAACACGGAGCCAAGAAAGATTATAATGTGTATAGGACAATATAAGAAGTTTAGAACCAAGAAGCCACCCATTGGAGTAAGGCATGCTGCAAGCAGCTAATTGGGAATGGCTTGCCCAAACTAGATCACAGAGGACTTCCTAGGTCAGGTGCAAGACTTTTCACTTTTTTTTCTGAAGGCCACTGATCCCCTATATCAGAGGTGAAATTTGTTGTAACAGTTTGAAAACAAAGCAGAATTTTTCCTAATGCCTATATGTTTGCATTTAGACAAGATAAATGACTTATTTTGAATTTCAAAAGTCATTTAAACAAGACTGAGAATTATATTTTTTCAGATGAGAAGGATAAGTTAACAAAATAGAGAAGAAAATAAATTTCATCTCAAATCATGTAACAAGAATGAAGGTTGAGAAATTAGAAGGTGGCTAGGAAAGGCCAAGTCCAAGGTGATGCCGTCATTCATTAAGGTGGTGGTGGTCAGCACATAAAACCAAGCTAGAATCAAGCCAGTATCGGGCTGGATTGTATACCATCCATGACAAGAAAGGGAACAGAAAGAATTGTATTCCCCATTAAATCTCTGAAATTGTTGTATAATAAAAGTAATGTTTAAGAACATTCTTTTTTATGTGATCGTTTATTTTATTATCTTTTTTAATTTGTTCAGATTTATGTGGTACAATTGCAATTTTCTTACATGCATAGAATTCACATAGAAACAAACACGTGCATTTTACTTGGGACGCCACTTTACTTTTCCATCTCCCTTCCACCCCGCACCCTCCAGCTCTCCACTGTTTGCCCTTCCACACTGTATTTCCACATGTACACATTAGTTGGGTCCTGTTTATAAAGGGGAACACGCAATATTTATGTGTTTCTGACTTGTTTCACTTAAAATTTGTCTTAAATGTTGCCTTCTTGCTTTCTCTCCTGCTTTATTCACAACCTGCGCCACAGATGTTTGCTTTGTTTTGCTCTTATTGATGTTTATTTACTTTAAACATTTTTATTTCAACATCTAATATCTTGTTCTAACATACCCACCAATATCTCTGATTCATCCTTGAATCCCAAAGCCCCCAAATTTCCACGACTTTAAATAAAAATGTATACAAAGATATTTGTACTATTACAAAACATTTATCATATAAGGCATGGTATAAATATAGCTCATACATGATTTTTACTTTCTTTGAGAGTTGTACATGAAAATTTCCGTCTGTCTCAAATTTTTTGATTAAAACATTTTCTCCATTTTTGCCTCTCAATTCTAATTAGATGTTGTATTATGTGACGTATTAGTTTCACTTACAGATATTATTGTTAGGTAGGCATAAGGAGCAAGGGGAGCAGATGCTTTGTTGAGGGGTGTCCGTTGAGAAACAGGTGATGCTAGGAGATGCTTTGTCTACGGAAGGAACAAACCAACCAGAAGGAGGCTCCCAAGGAAGAACAGATGACATTTCAAGGGGGTCCCCAAGGGCTAATCAAATGTTTGGTCCGCCATGGAGGTTTTCCAATCAGAAAGAGGTAGAAAAAGCACAAAGTAAAAATATTTTCAAAGAGGACCTTTGGCGCATGCACACATTGAGGTAAGTGTCCCTACCTGACTGACTCTCATGAACGTAGTAAAAAACACACTCCACGGTGCCACGACAGTTTAGAATACCATGGCAATCCCCAGAAATTGTTTTTCAAGGCTAGAAAAGGGTAAGGTTCCCAATTTCAGGAATTCTCTACTCTTTTCCATGAAAAACCGTGATTACTCCACTTCCCACTTAACGTAAAGTTAGGGAATCAGCATAAAGGGGAAGCCGGCTCCGTTAAATTCGGGGTCTCTTTCCCTCATGGGTCCTGACTTGTTCCTTCCCTCTGGAATGCCCTATACTTTTAATAAAACGTCGTCACTTTGCCTACTTGCACCTGCTTGTTCTGCTCGTTTACTCTGTCGGACCAAGACCAGTAACCATCCTTCAGCACCAAGAACCAAGACACTGAGGACCTGACATCCAGTCCCAACACCTACTAAAATGCTATTTCTTACTCATCTCTTTTTTTGTTGTTTCTTTCTTAACGTGAACACACCCACAAAAATAATACTGAACTGTAAAATAGATGTTTTGATCTTACATACACGACGGTGAGGATTTCAGAATAAGTGAGCACCTTAAAATTATTTTTTGAACTTGTACTATAGTTCCTTTAGAACAGGAATTTCTAAAACTTTTTTTTTTTATTAAATCATAGCAATTTACACTAATACTATCATGGGGTACAGTGTACTGTTTCTATATACAATTTGAAATACTTTCATCCAAATGGTTAACATAGCCTTCATGTCCTTTTCTTAGTTATTGTGTTAAATCATTTACATTTTACATTTAGAGAGATTCACATGTACCCTTATAGGATGTACCATAGGCGTGTCATAATTGTTAGGTCATGGAAGAAGCCCAAGAAGAATTTCTAAAACTTTTAAAGGTAAATTTGACTCAGCCCTCTAATTCCATTTTAAGCAATTTCAGAAATATGTTTTGGCTTATTTATTTATCCATCCATTCATATATGTATTTATTTAGAGCATAAATACTCCAAATATATTTAAACATCTTAAAATTATAAAAAAATTGCCATAAATTTCTTATTTATTTTTTTCTTTCAGAAAAACAAACACGTGAATTTACATCAGTAGATGCAAAATTCTTCCAACTTGCTTTTTCTTTTTCTCTGTTAGAATCTGGCAATTCTACTCGAATGTCATTGAAAGTGCAGTAATTAGCCTTCTTTTATTGCAAAACAGATGTTCTAAGTGCTGGGCTCAGTCAACATGGTAGGGATTGAGATATCACAGCTGTTCTACTTTAATTTTGGTTAGGTCAAAAGGCTGCATAATCATCAGTTAAAAATATTTGTAAAATGTAATAAAACTTATGCATACTTCCAATTACTTCAGATAACTTAGTTTCACATAATCTCCCAATGTCACTTTGGGTAGCATAGGCTGCAGTGAGATAAGTCAATATTTATTTACATTACCACAATTTGTGGGGTTTCATTTGTGCACATAACAGTGATTACTGACTGATTTTTATTATGATACAGAGAGCAGCTGATTGAAAACATCAGGACAAAAATATATTTCTGCATTACTGTCTTGTTTCCAGACAATAAACATTCTAAGAACTTTCCTAAATAACCAAATTCTCTGAATGCTTTTCTGTTACCCATAAAAAATTAATAGAACATTTCTGAAAACCTATATTGTTCCCTCACCACAGTTCAACTTTGTGAATCAGAGAAAAGCCAACAGTTAATTTTGTAGACTGCCAGATTCAATTCCAACTAGCTCAATAAGGCTATTTGTATAATGATCTTCCACAACTGATTAATTTCCATATCTAAACAAAAGTAATAGCCAACTGTTTTGAATTAGATTATCCTCAACCTACGTAAGTTAATGCAATCTGATTTAGTCATTAGGATAGTTAAATTAATTGAATTGACTTTGCAATTTTGTGGTTATTTCAGTCTTAACCACTGAATCAGATCCAATCTATATTGACTCAATTTGTGACAGGTGGCTATACTATGACCAGAGGAACAATTCTGCGTCTAGTAAGGAAGGGTTATCTTTCCCATTCTACAAAAGTTTTACCTGGGTCGTACCTAACTAGAATATTTTTTATAAGATGGAAGTATTAAATTAAAAAAATGAGAGAGAGTAGATTGTACTACGTCAAATCTTCTATTAATCTGTTAGAGTGTAGCATTTCAAAATTGTTCACATTTAATTTAACAATAAGTGTAACTTGGTAAGAATGTCTTTTTGCCCTCTATGAGGTAAACTACCCAAAGTGTTCTAAGTTGCCCAGGGATGAGGAATGAGGTTGTAACAGAATACATTAGAATGCTTTACTTAGAAGGGTATTTTTAGAATGTTAACTTGGAAATCATTCCAAAACGCTTACCTTCTCTTTCATCTCTTTCCTTGCTACACATTTGATACGTCTCCCAGCCAAACTGTAATATTGGACATTAATTGTTTTAGGAATTAGTTGGATCATATATTCCCTAAATTCATTTTGTTTCCTTTTGTTACTGTGGTAGGTTCTGGGAGAAGCGCTATACTTCCATTTGTGAAGGTAGAATGGATGGGTAACCCCCTGTTTCCACCTCAATGACCCGTGAGAATTGGGTAGTGAACTGGTAGAAAGATTGGTAGGTAGATGGAAAACCTACTCAACAGAACCTACTCAACAGCCTCTGAAACAGCCAGAGAACAGGAATATTTAGCTCCAGTCACAATACGTTACTTACCCTGACATATGTTCACCAATAATCTCCCTCCAGCACCACCACCATCACCCTCACACGTATATGTACATTTTTTGAGAACCACTCTTCCAATGATTAGAGAAAGTCCCAAACTGTTAGTCTTCACTGATAACATTAACTTCTCAAAAATTGTAAAGCTCTCTGCATGTTTGGATGTGAGCATTGTCAGGTACCCAGGATTCAGGCATTATCTATGCTGAAAACCAAAATATATATTTTAAAATTATACATATTTCTTTTTAGCTTCACTTCCTGTTTTTAAATTTCGCCTTTATTATCCAAATAAAGGTGCCCTCACAGAATACTTCAACAACCTTCTGAAAGAAGAATTGAAATATCAGTTCAAAGATAAAATTCTGAGAGAAGGAGATGTCCTCCTTCTGGACCGCTGTATCTATTAACTCTGGGGCCTCTATTTGTAGTTGTGTCCATAACAGAATAGATAGGCCTAGGGACCACATTGGAAATCCACAGTTCACTGATTATTTTCTCACTATTTTTCAGTATAGCTTGATCAGTCCACAGTCTCTGTGTCTGTGAAGCACAAGACAGAGCCCTATTAGATGTTATCTCATATTTTAACAGAGGAACCGGGAACCACCTTTGTGAAGAAAAATTGAGGAGAGGAAGGGAGATACAGTGGGAGGCTACACAGCAATGCAAGTCCCTAAGTGAGGGAAAGGAAAGAGGAGTTGGGTGAAGTCTCCAGTCTAAGGAAGATTTGGCAGAAGCCACTGAGGAGTCTGTACGGCAAAGTCCGCAGCCTGGGAACTCCATGTCTGCCAGGAAGGGGCCGGCATTGCTCAGTCAGTGGCTGAAGAGAAGCAAAACCTTGCTGCAAAGTCAGTGATGGGCATCAGAACTCAGCAGCTGGGACGCTTGTTAAATTCTGCTGTTTGTGGTTGGAGGTCTGCCAGGTACATTCTCACCCTCTCACCAGTGTCTCCATAGTCTCTGAGCAAGCACTGTTCTTATACTCCGCTTTCTTACATTTCTGAGGTCGTTGCTTCTTGCTGTCTTGTATAACTTGACTTCTCCCTTTCGGTTACCTTTGCTCACCCTCCCACCAAGCAGGGTAGATTCATGATAGGACATTTCCATTAAAATAATGACAAAGATAATCAATGCAATTCTCCCTCTAGATACTGAATTGATTGCAATCTTATACTTCATTTCTTTGATTCCCTTTATTAACATAATCTTGAGATAAATGTCACCCACAGGACCTTAACTTCCGATTCTGCCATTTACTTATCTATCTGGTTGGCTGGATTCAGCTTCTTCTGCTCTCTCTCTCTCTCTCTGTCAATATTTTATTGCCAAATCAACTGAAAATTCCTTTCACCTCATCTTACTAAATGTTCCAACAGCATTGATATATTCAGCTATTCTTTCTTCTTGCACTAAGTCTCTTGGGTCCCTAACACAAAGCTTCTTGGAGTTCTCCATGTGTGTTTGGTTAATTTTCCTTTGCCAGATGTTTTTCCTCATTTTCAGTCTCATCAGCACACCTCGGAGCTTTGATTTTCTTATCTTTTCCTACTATCTCCTTAGGTAAAAAGAGCAACGTGTTGCTTTAGCCAACATGTTACACTGATACCTTCTGACTTTACCTCTTCAGCGGAGACTTTTCCTCTGAGCTCTAGTCGCATTTATCGAAATCCTTACTTGATGTCTGCATGTGCATGTCTCAGGCATGGTACGTGCGTGAGAAGCAGAAAGACTGATTTACCTCCATAATTCCATCTCTCATTGCTCCTACTATGCATCAGAAAACGGTAGCAGAATTCATTTAGTTATTCGTGTAAGAAAAATTGGAGACATTTCCCACTCCTTCCACTGCCTCAGCTGTTAGAGTCAAGCTTCAGTCTTTCTTACAGTTTGTTATTTTATATATGTCCTATCCACTTTTTCTGAGATCCGTTGTCACCACCCTGCTTGACCTCTCATTTGGTTTATTTCAATAACCTCTGAACTTAAGTTCCAATAATCCTCTTATGATCCTTCCAATCCATTCTCCATAGAATAGTCAGAATCATACTTCTCCATTAGTAACCAAGTCAGTTTATTTCAAACTAAAATACTTTCCTATTGCATTAAAATAAAATATAGATTCTTTACCTTAGGCTAGTAAGGTCTCTGCTTGGTTTTGTTACATTTATCATTTGGACTTGACCTCAATAGCACTCTCTGCTTTTCTATTACTGTCCAGAAAAATGGTTTTAAGATACTCCCACATGCCAATTTTTGTTCATGATTTTACATTTTTCTCAGCCTGTACATTCTTCACATACACGCTGCTTAGCATAACCACACTCATTGATTTTCTAGGTAAAAATCCAACCTATTAAGAATGTGTTCTTTTTCTTTGGAAATGCCTCAGTTTGGAGAAATTCTAGAGAAAATCTGTCATTACAAAGCAAACTACTCCTGTTATTCTTTTCTCAAAATAAATGTTGCTTCATCAGGAACCTTGCCTGGAAAGCCTTTGCAAGGCATCCGCATCTTACGGCCTTTCTATTACACAGTCCCTTCAGGCAGCTGTTTTTATTACCATATACTGTATTTCATTCATCTTATATCTGACTAGGTTGCCTGGAAATATTTTATGTACTTCCAGAAAAGCCACAGCTTGGCTTTCTAATGATCTTTTGTTTTTGTATCATTCATGATTTTAATTTTAGACTTTGGAAAAGCACACCTTGGATCTTGCCCTCTACTTATCACTCGGGCACATAGAAAGATGCCATTATGTGCTAAAGATATGATTAAGGTTGCCTCCGCCTTCCATGAATTCAGAGCTCCACTTCTGTAATTAGTCTTTATGTTCCTAGTTATTGCTGGTCTTGTTTTCCGTGCAATATTGTCCTTCATGCTGCTAAAGGGAACTGGCAAATATAGAGAAATAAAGAATTTTATTCAAAGATTGCTTTGCCATTATTTCCCAAATTTTAAGAACTGAAGCCACTAGCACATATATTGCAAGTTTAGGTGTTGGCACTTTCTTAGAAGAAGTTGTTAAGAATCTGGGCTTCTATTCCTTCTTCAGATAGTCCTGAAATATCTTGTGTACTGAGATGCTGATGGATGTTGCTTCCCAGATCTAACACCAGGAATAGCAAGCAGACTCACTTTCGCATGAACTCATTCTTTACTTGTTGATGCCTCTGTCTCTACCCATTTAGGCCAGCCTCATCACCTCTGCTGCCTATCTATTTCTCCAGGTCAACCCTGTCTTTTACCCTAAACTCTATTGATATATTTTTCACTCATTCTAAGTTGAAGATAAATTCCCTTTTCCTTTGTTTTGTTATTTTGTTATTTTATTGAGAGGTCGTGCTATGTCTATGAATTCCTGTCCCCTAAGTCTTGGGGCATTTTGTCAAATAAAACACCTAACTCCACTGCTTTGTTGACCTGTCAATGGCCCAAACAAATGTGTACATAAGTAGATGATAACAACTACATTTGTTAGAAGATTGTTAACAAAGCTAGAAAAATGCAGCCTGGACTACAGTTACTCAGATGATGAATGCCAACTTCAGAGATGTTAAAATGTAAATTTAAAAATATGTTTTTCAGCATTGTTAAAAAGTGTATCTTTTGTTTAATCTTTTTTTTTTTTTTTAATCAGCTAGCTCTCCCTCTGGACTGATGATTCCATAAGTTTGAACAAATGGACTAATGTAATGCCTGATGCATATTGCCTGTTCCATATATATTTGTTGAATAAGTTTACAAATGAAGCCACATAATGGAAAGATTTCCCATATTTCAGTTTAATTTTTATTGTGAGATTAGCAAATCCACTAATTAAAATGAAATCATTTCAATATTAGGATTCTTGTTTTTTATAGTGAAAAATTATTTCTTTTAGTGAAAATGATTTAATATGAAAACAAAATAGTCAAGTAAAATACACAAATCTATGTTTATTATCATCTTATTCAACTTCACCATACGTCCTTGAGTTGGTTTAGGCTGCTGTAACAGATTATTACGGACTAGGTAACTTAAATAACAAACATGTATTTCTCACAGTTTTGGAAGCTGAAAGTCTGAGATCACAGTTTCAGCATGGCTGGCTTGTTGGTGAGGGCTGTGTTCCTTGTATACCCGGGGCCATTTTCTTTCTGTGTCCTTACATGGAAGAACGGGAGGAAGCTAGGTCTCTGGCCTCTTATAAGGGCACTAATCTCATTCATGAGGGTTCCACCCTTGTGATCTTGGCCAAATTGCCTACCAAATCTCTACCCTCAAATGCTATCACATTGGGATTAGAGGCTTTATATATAAAGGAGGAGAAG
This sequence comes from Otolemur garnettii, assembly GCF_000181295.1. Classification (NCBI taxonomy): domain Eukaryota; kingdom Metazoa; phylum Chordata; class Mammalia; order Primates; family Galagidae; genus Otolemur; species Otolemur garnettii. The sequence continues at coordinate 7,757,098 of NW_003852428.1, read as the reverse complement.
CAAAAACATTCCATTTATTGTGTTCCCTCTTCTAGACCACCAGAAATCACATCCTTCTCATATGAAAAATGCATTCATTCTATCGCAATTAACCCAATATTTAACTTGTTTCAATATCAAATCTAAACTCCTATCTAAATACCATTTAAGTTACACATAGATGTGATTTGAGGTCCAATTCATTCATGAAACAAAATGCCCCGCTAGCTGTGAATATTTAAATCAAAAGTATTAGTCAGGGTTTTCCAGAGAGACAGAACCCATGGGATAAATAGGGAAGGTGGGGTAGATAGGTAAGTAAAGAGAATTTATTAGGAAAATCTTCTCACACAATTATGAGAATGTTCTACAACTGGCCATCTGCTTTGTCTAGAAGAGGAAAACACTTCTGCTTACAGCAGAATAGAATTCAAGAAGAATTCAGTCTGTAGAATTCAAGAAGTCTGACACCCTTTCTACATTCTTTCCTGTCTCCTTCATTAATTTGAATCCACACTTTTCCTGCTGGGGCAGCTGATGAAGTCTGTGGCTCACACCCATACTAATCTCCTTAGTAGTCTCCTGTTCACACACTTAGTGTTTCCTCCTGAACATGCTTTCTACCTCGCAATATACATAGCCTGAGAATTTTCCAAATCTTTAAGTTCTAGGGGGTTTTGTTGCTGTTATTGTTGTTGTTTGTTTGTGTTCCTAAATGATTTGCCCTCTAATTTCTTTCTTCTTGCATTTTGCTATAAGCGGTCAGGAAGCACTAGGCTGTTTCTTCAACACTTTGCCTAGAAATCTTCTCTGCTAAGTTTTCAACTTCCACAAAACACAATTACATAACAGAGTTCTGCTCTTTGCTACTTTGGAAAGGGATTATAACTCTTTCTCCACTATACAGTAACATGTTCCTAATTTCTGTCTGAGATATTACCTGAATGACCTTCACTGTTCACACTGCTCACTGTCACCATTCTATACATGGTTATTTACAGATTCTATAAGAATAGGTAATATTTCTTTACAGTTCTCCTGTTTTCTTTCTGAACCCTCACCAGAACCACTTTTTAGCAGTTCTTTCAAGAGTAATCTTAGATTTTTCTAGCATGAACTTCAAAAAGTCTTGTAGCTTCTATTCGTTTAGCTGCTTTCACAATTTTAGATATTTGTTAACGAAGCACCCTACTTCTTGGTAACAAGTTTGGTGTTAGTTTGGCAGCCCAGTAACAAATTACCATAGACCAGTGTTTTTCAACTTTTTTTTTTAACCTCATGATGCCCTTGAACTTCTAGTTAAACTTGTGTGGCACACTTAAATTATGTTGATCAAAAAGAAGTAAGAATAAAGGCTCTTTAAAGCATTTGATGTGCTTTAAAATTATTTTGAAAATAATAATGATCTTTGAAAATGTTTGCAAAACATCTAAGATCCTCTTACAGCAGACTAGTTGAAAATAACTGCCACAGATTATATGCATTATGAACAGCAGAAATTAGTTTTTGAAATTCAAAGATTAGGTATTTAAGATTTGGGTGTTATGGTGTGGTTTTGTGACGACCCTCTTTCGTGTTGCAGACAGCCTCCTCTATATCCTTACATGGAGAAAACAGAAATAGATAGCTCTCTGACCACTTCTTTTAAGGGCACTAATCCCATTCCTGAGGGCTCCAACCTCATGGCTTGTTTGCCTCCCCAAATTCCTACCTCCCAACACCATCACATTGGGATTAGATTTTCAACACATATATTTGGAGGGTGGGTGGGATACCAACACTCAGCCCATTGTAGTTGTTTCAATGAATATTCTGAAATTTAATTCTAATGGTTAATACTATAAAATATTTTTTACTTTATCCACACTGCCACAGAGATACCTCACAATTCTGTTCTTTAAGCTTTCTTTGCAACCCAGAAGAATCTAGTCATATTATATAAAAAAATCAAAACAGTGTGAAGATAATAGTTTCTCAGAAAAGTTTTGTGAATGTTTCATGCCTGCAATATTTCTCATTCTATTTAAAACTCCAATCGTTTGTAGGTCTTTGTTTAAAAAAAAAAAATGGCAGTTAAAACTTTACAACCTTTGCAGGCTGGTGACTCTTTACATAAAGATGTGTTTTCTTATGTGCTTAATGATACATCTTCTCTCACCTCACATAATAGAAACGGCGGGGTTGTACCCTGATAATGTCACAGCTGCTCTGAATTCCCTTATTTAGTCAGTTCCCAGCTCTTACAGCCTGTGCAGCTGTCAGCAGCAGTGGCATTTTCTTTTGTTAGGCAGGGAAATGTCTAAACTTATAATTAGACCTCAGTTATGAAAATGTAACTAGTTAATCATAGCTTTCATTAGGGCTGTTTGTATTCCAAAGGGGTATGGATATAGCTAAGAATGGTGGAACTCACCAAACAAACCGAGCCTGGATTATTGCAGGGATTATATTCGAATTCACATCTTCACTAGATGTTTAGGTTTATTTTCTAATTCACATCTTCGCCACATAACTCATACATATCATTCTCACTATTATTTAACATCTTTAAATTATCTGAAATGCTTATATTACCTATAATACCAATATTGAAACTTGAACCTTTTTATTCATGAAATTGTTTTAATTACATCACTGTGATATGTGTAAGCAAAATGATAATCCCTATAGTAACAAGTTCTTAGCCATAATGTTAGGCAGTCAGCTAGAGATGAGCAGGAAGGGTGGCAGATATCAGATATGGTTAGGCTATTTTGTGCTAGTTTGGTTCAGGATGAGCTGGGCTATTTGGGGGCAAGGCCAAATCAGATCTTGCGGATGGGTTTTTATCAAGATCTTGCAGGTGAGTTGTTTTCAGAGACCTTGAAGATGGGTTGTTTTGAGAACAGAGTTAATTAAACCATGGAAGACTTCCAAGAAGCAGCTGATATTCCTCCAAGTTGTGTATAAAAGTGAAACTGCACTTTTTGGGGAGCCTGCAATCACTAGGACAGGACCCTGCTTGCTGTGCAAGCCGTTAATAAAATTTTGCTTCTTGTTAATACTTTACTTGCTCTTTTCAAACATTTCAGAGACTACCTCCTGCCACTACACTGCTTTCACAATAGCACCGTCAGGGCCTTGTGATATTTGAATACATAATATCAAAGCAATCCAAACAAAACTACAAAATAGTTT
>NW_003852428.1:7695334-7753815 GCF_000181295.1 Otolemur garnettii | reverse complement strand
GTAGCTTATATTACTTAATTAAACATGAGTAATTGATTTTTACCAGAGGATTTTAAGTTAATTCAAAACAAATTCAAGTCTAACGTGTGATTCCTAAATTTTTCCTCTTCTTTTCGGCATTGCAACTTCTGTGACAGTATTTCAGCATTGGCATGGAGAGAGAGAAGAAGATCTATATTTTCAGTTTTCATACTAGATGATTCTTAGCATCACACCAGTGTGGGGAAGTCAGACCTAGAACCATATATCCAGGTTTCCAGTCTTACTTCTATCCCTTCCCAGAGCCCTGTCCTCAGATATCAGGTACATTTACCCTGCCAGCCCTCAATTCCCCAACTAGAATACCTGAGAATAGGACTGGAGGACTAGACATAGCTACAGCAATCTTTGCCTGCGTGAAATCAGATGCGTGGCTTGGCCCCTGCTACCGCTTACTTGTTCTTTCCTCATTGCAAAGACTTCATTCATGAGCTAAGTGTGACTGAATTTCTTGTCTTCTTACTGCCCTGGGAAGGTGTCAACCTGCTGCAACATGTATCAAAGGGGACAAAGGCAGCTCGGCAGCATTTGGTTAAAAGGTGGCTATTTAAAACTTGTAAAAACACTCAACTTGAATTTTAATTTATTTGCCAAGTAAAGATGAGTTACGTTAAAGCCTTTATAGATAACTTCTGGTCCCACAAGGATTTGTAAGGAAGCCAGAGCTGCCTGCTTTCCACCGCAGGATGGCTCTTGTGCTTTGGTGGTGCCTCGCGTCCACTTCCTAACTCAGCAGGGCTCTCTTCCCTTCTTGTTATTTCTAAATTAGATTTTACAGATCATGATTTCAATAACAATATTGAAAATAAACTTCCTTGCTTCTTTGTTTATGTTTTTGTTTTTTTCTCATGACTGGTAATATCCTCACACTGGCTGAGTTCAACTTCGTATTTCTCCAGAGCCTGGAGAAAGACTTAAAAGGACGAAGTTGATTACTAAACTCAGCTCCCAATATACCAAAGGATTCTATTCGTTTTCCCAGATCAACTCATGCTTTTATATTACTTTTTAAAAATGTTCTGTTGTCTTTTAATCGTGAGCCCCAAACACATAAATTCAATAGATTATTCTGTCTCCTAAATTATAGATATTATTGTAACGATCATAAAAAGCCAACCCCTCTCATCCTGGTCCCAAGAACACAAACACAAAAGCATACCTACAGCTGCAGTTACAACATCCTTCCCTCCTCTTTTTAATGTCTTTTTAAGACAAGGATTGGCAACCTGCAGCCTTCTGGTCGGATATATTTGACAAACAGAATTATGTGGGTCACTATGAAATTTTTGAGACAGACTGCATTATAGTCCATTATTTCATTTCCCTGAAGCACAGTTGATAGCATCCTTTCTGACTCACCTGTACGTTTCAAGTTTCAGCTTGCCCTGCTTATTGTTGTTGCTGGGAGGGCTTCGTTAGTTCTCAGTCCATGAGGATTCTACATTTCTTGATTTTAGTGTATCTCAAAACCTTTGTAATGACCCACAAATACTGAAGCACAGTACAGTCTATTCCTATAACTGTTGTTGATGTCTGTTTTTCCATTTCAGTGGTAAATTGAATAGTTACAAAAGAGATTGTATATCTCTTAGAGCCAAACCTATATACACAAGTCATTTGCAGAAAATGTTTGCCAAGCCAACCAAAAATTCTCATCTAAGATTGAACTTCAAAATGTTTGGTCTTTATATTTTTCAGCCTTTTAATGAACGTTTTGAATTTATAATTCATTTGTTTTACTTTATAATCAGGCTTTTTCTTTAATCTGCATTCTTCCTACAGCTATCTAATTATTCTCAAGTACCTCAAATATAACAGTAGTAACACCTACCACCAACCGACCAACTCACCACCCTTTGAGTATACATGCCCCTGTAGCAATCATAATTATTTTCTCTCTTCTCAAACCAAAATTATTTAAAGTCTCTTTATTCCAGACATCCATGTTATCACTTTCCATGAACTTTACTACTCAGTACAAAATAATTTCCATCTTTCCACTCAAACAATTAATGCTAAGCTTCCCTGCACCCTCCATCACATATGCAAATGTTCCCAAATGTCACGTTCTTCACAATCATTTGGAGGGTTTGATAAACACAGATTATTTAAACATACTTCCAGGGTTTCTGATTCAGTAGTTCTAAGTCGATGCTTGAGATTTACATTTCTAACAGTATTTTTATGCTGCTGGTTTAAGGATCATATTTAAATGTGTTTAAATTTTTCTCTCTGACTCTGTTGACAATGTTCTCCTCCTTAATACGTTATTTAGTCAGCCGCCTTGAAGACACATTCATTTTCCCTCCTACCTCCGTTTGCTCTTTCTCAACGTCCCTTGTCAATCATATCTTTCTCTCCTCCTCTTTACATTTTGAAGTGGTTTCAGATGGCAGAGTTCATCTCTTTTGCCTCCATGCAATCATCTTGAGAAGCATCAGTTATTCACAGTCTTACATAAGATTCTGTTCTCACCTCCATGAATCCATCCCCAGTTCATCTTCCCAGCCCAAAACTCAACTCTGACACACAGACTTGCACAATTTTTTATTACCATTGCCACTTAGCATCTAAGTATTGGCCATCAAATACTTAAGATCTCACATATGGGTATCTCAAAATGTTCAGGAATGACTTCATAATCTTTACTTTGTAAAATATGTCCTTTTATATTTTCCCCTGGTCTAGAAAACACCGATCTTTAACACAGTGTTGTTAGGTGTGTGTATACATTTTCATGGCCGCAGGAGTTAACTTTGGGAAAGAAGAGTAATCATCTTTCTCCTAGACCTTGTGTAGAGCTAAGCAGAGGTTTTTAACCAAAAGGATATTACTACTGGAGTTAGTAACAAGACGTAGCTAATTTTATTAACCCTCCTTTCCACCGTTCCACTTATTCCTTTTCTGCGATTTTTTATTTCTTCATAACCCCCTTTTCATTCCCTGTAGACTTCTAGTTCTTTTATTTTTCCTTCTTTTTGTTTCTCTGTGGAACCTTTCTGTTCTGTCTCTGATCTCCCTTTAAAAACCTCAGTCACCTTTGTCTCAGTGGGAGGTACGTTCCATTTATACTGGAATCTCTCCATCATTGCCGCAGACACACATACAATCTGCCTTGCAGCCTTTAACAAGCACCCAGTGCTGTTCCACTTTGACATTAATTCGCACCTGCTAAGCCTTTGTATTTCACATCAAGTGTCAGAGTCTCAGGGAATTCTGCCTTATCTGCCTTTCTCCCAATCACATAAGTCCAGTTACTTTGTGACCTGCTTTGCTAAAAGGAACTTTCAAAAAAGTAAACATCAAAAACTTTACACAGATGTGAAATGAACACGTGTCAAAATGCAGAGACTTTTGTAGATCAACTTTGCTGAAATAAATTTGCAAATGACTGGATGCAAAACTGCTGTTTCATCGGGGTAGGAAGCTAGAGCCAGGGATGGAGAGAAAAGAAGAGTTTCTCCACTGCACAGAATTAAGTTGCCTTTCTATAGATGAGAACTATAGGCCTTATCACACTACCTCATAGGCAATGCAAGCCCAGAGCTTCGCAGATTCCCAGTCGGATAACTAGGGATGTGTTCTGAACAATACGTAGTTTCCCATAGCTGCACGATTTTCTCCTTTTTGTACTTTTTGACTTTTATATCTTAATCTTTAAAACTATTTTTTTAGAATGACTATTTAATTAATATGTATCTTTTATCTCTATCCAAATTAGGCTTTGGAAAAGCAGAGAACTACTCTTATGCGTTTACCATGTCATCCCTGGGACTCTGGGACTCAGTGTATGAAATGTAAGTGATGCTCAATAAAGAGCATTTAAATAAATGACTATTGTCTAGCAAATAGGCATTGTGGAATGTAAATGTAATAAGTACTAATAGATAGCTAATTTGTTATATTCTAACACAATAGTAGAAATATAAAAGTGATTTAGTAGCATTAATTTCAAATTAATGGGGATTTGGGAGCTTGGCTTAGGTTCAATCTAGCTGTGCTTTTATACAAACATACACACACTCAAATATAATTCTTGTGTACATATATGTATATCACTGAATGTCTATAGGAATTGTGTTATATACTCTATATGAGTGGAAAATTAAAAAAAACATTCATTCTAATTTATATGGCCACTGCACCAACAAAAAGAAAATCTAATTTGGAATTATAATTTGTAAAGTTAAATTCAAAATTTCATACACTTGAAAGTATTAATGATAAAACATTTTGTTACAAAATGAGTCTTAAAAAAACCAAAGCCTTCTTCAAAATTTTCATAACAAAAACAACACTTTATATATCAGAAATATGACAAAAAACACTTTGAAGAAACAATGAATACAATTAAAGAAATCAGGAAACACTTAAAAAATGTGAATATAAGATAAACTATTGATTTGATAACTATTTTCTGATACCCCTCAAAAGTTCAATAAAATATATTCTTCAACCTCTGGGAACCACACGCTCCAATTACTTTTATTTGATTCATAAGGGACTGCTTCAGTGTTAGAAATTGTAAACATTTCCCGTTATTATCTCACAGTTTTTGTAAGTTAGAAATCTTGTCATGGAGTCGCTGTGTCCTCCACTTACAGTCTCAGAAGGCTGCTTTTATGGTCTCAGCCATGACTGGGTTCCCATGTGAAGGTTCGATCAGGAAATGTGCCTCTTTTTTTTTACACTGTTGTGGGCAGCACTCAGGTCCCTGTGATTATAACACTCATGGCATCTTTTTCTTTAAAGATAATAAGAAGTGAGGGGGGGACAGAGATATTAAAGGAGTGAAATTTCATCTCATTTGCATGCTCTATTGAGTAAGATAAGCCACAGATATGGTCCATTCAAATAGAGGGAATTATGTAAAGAAAGGTACAAATACCCAAAGCAAAAAATTGGGGGTTACCTTAGAGTCTGATCATTACATTCTACAAATCAAACTGTTACACCTTTTTTTTACAACATTCAGAGATTAGTATAAAACCACTACACAATAACCTGTGTAATTGACTATTCAAGGACTGTAAAAAACTAGTCAACACACAGAGATGGAAGGAGTTCCCCACTGAGACATGTGGTGCGTGTCCAGTTTATGAAAATTAGACCAATCTCAGAGGAATTCATGTAAGAAGGTGGTCAACTATGGAGGTATTTAAGGAGACGTTAGTGGATGACGTTTATTTGAATTCAGATTTAGGTATGAAAAATATAGATGATCAAACACATATATTTAGTTGTGTGCCACCTACAAAAGAAACTGGAATATTTTATTAAAAATAATCTACTAGAAAGGTTAAGCATAACCTGCATACCTTCGCTATAGTAGAACCCCCATAATTGACCAACTCCCTGCATTGGCCACCTCCTTAAATTGACCTAACTTTTATAGGCTAGATATGCACCACATGTGTACAACACTACAGCAGGCTTAGTTATGTGTATCAACCACCTCTATACTTGGAATAGTTCTTTACAGTCCAGGTGGCCAACTTACAAGTGTTCTGCTGTGTTTAAATATATATTGGTTAAAATTCTGAAAAAATCTACCTTCATACCTCTCTTTGCCATTTATCTGTAGCTAAATGGAGAGATGACTAGGTTTATGACAGCCTGTAAATCTCATAATCACTAAAGATTCTTTTTCAAAAGAACTAGTATTCTTTTTTTTTTTTTTGAGAGAGAGTCTCAAGCTGTCCCCCTGGGTAGGGTGCCGTGGCATTACAGCTCACAGCAACCTCCAACTCCTGGGCTCAAGCGAGTCTCCTGCCTCCGCCTCCCAAGTAGCTGGGACCACAGGCGCCCGCCACAACGCCCGCCATTTTTTGGTTGCAGCCGTCATTGTTGTTTGGCGGGTCTGGGCTGGGGATTCGAACCCACCACCTTAGGTGTACATGGCTGGCGCCTTAGCCGGTTGAGCTATAGGCACCGAGCCAAGAACTAGTATTCTTAAAGGGGGGTGGTGTTCAACATCTGTCAAAATAGATAAACAAGAGCATGAACTGATATGTACGTGGCTATTTTATGGCTAAGCAGAAAGCAGAGTTGACCAGCTCCTTCGTCATCCCACTAATTTGTACCTTCATGTATCCACCGTCTAATTTCTTCCTTATTATTTCCTAACCATGGAAACATATTTATAGTGGTTTTTAATGAAAGTCATGTACTAACATTATTTTAAATGGCAAAAAATTTTGGTGAAATTACATCAAGAGAAAAACCTATTTGTATCTATACATATCAGCATATATCTGCATTCTAGAAGGGCCATTTCTTCTAAAGAGAGGTTTGTATGTTTATTTTTGGTTTATTCTCTGAGCACTGGCAAACTAAACCTGAAGGCATACTTGAAAAAATGAGCTTACACTACTAAATTTGCTTGCATATTTTGGAAAAAATATTTGAATGTCACAAAGGAAGGTTACGACAAAACAACAATATGGCAAGGAAGTAAAAGGAGAAGCCCAGGAGATGGTGAGAAATAGTTCAGTTAAACGTCAGTATAAAAGAAATGTGAAAACAAACAAATAAAAAAGCTCACAAGGATATCCTTCACATCTTTGAATAATAGTAATGGTTGATAGTCTATTCATTTTCAATTAATTAGCCATTAATATTCCCCAAATTGTAAACAAAGTGCTTGGGGAGTGTGTGAGTGTGTGTGCAGAAAAAAACAAATAAGAGAAAGTTTAATTTACAATCCAGGACCAATTTCACGTGAGATACGGATAGCATACTGGGGATACTAGCAGTTCTTATTGGGATAATTACTATGTAATATACTACCTTGGAATTTATTGGTTTAAAACAACCAATGTCATCATTTCTCAACTGTCAACAGAATGTCTGAGTGTATTTACACCAAAGAAATGAGAAAATGCTAAAAAGCAAGGTATTTTTTATAGCTATAAAAAATGTTTTTGAATATTCCAAAATGTGTTGACTGTTTACCAGGATATCATTGGATTCATCAAACCCTAAAATATATAGTATAGTGTCCAGTAGATGGGAGGAAAAAGACAGAAAAAAAAATTGGAATTCGAAAAGTTGGAGATTCATGTTAGGAAGTTGGGGGGGGGGCTGGTAAAACCAAAGCTGCTAGTTAACAGAGATGTCAAGAAAATGGAAACAATAGTGTATGGTGACTATCTTTGGTTATTACAAGACAGAGATGAGCACAGGTAAGAATTGGCTAGTTTTTGAGCAAGAATTGAAGAAAATGGATTTCAGAGATGGAAGGCCCTGGGAAACTGGTATCATTGTTTGTCTCATCCCATTAAGGACACTGACATGAGATTGAAAAATTCTTTGAGGGACAAAGATTCAGTAAAATTTTTCATCTGAACCAAGGGACTAGCTTTGCAGCTCACACCTGTCAGAAGAGTTGAGTCCAAGCGCTTGGTCAGATCTGTCATGCTCTTCATGCTGTGTTTCTTTCTTCTTTGTTTCTTTCTTCCTTTCAGGTATTATTTTTTCTCTTTCCCTTAACTGTAGTTATTCCAAACCACACTGAGTAATGCAATCTTTCTCAACCCCAAGCCTTTAAAAAAATTAAATGCTTAATTGATAACATTTTCAGTTAGTCATAGTTAATGAAAATATATAGTGTACTTGAAAATTGCTAAGAGATTTTAAGTGTTTTTACCACAAAGAAAATGGTAAGTACAAAAGATGATGCGTGTGCTAATTAGCTTGATTTAGCCGTTTCACAACGCATACGGAGCATGGTATTGCATACCATAAATATGTACAGCTTTGTCAATTAAATTAAAATAGAATAAATTTTATAATTCAAAGTATACAAAGTGATGACTAGATACATGATTACATTTTGTTCTGATTACCATAGTCAAATTCATTAATATAACCATCACTACTCAGAATTACCATTCTGTGTGTGGGCGGGGGATAAGCACACGTAAAATCTATTATTTTAAAAAATTTCAATAATTGGACTAATATACTTTCTTTTTTTTATTAAGTCATATATACATAGATCATGAGTACATTTATGCCTTTGTGGGATTCGATCTATTGATTATTTGTACAAATTGGAGTGCTTACATCCTAATTAACATAGCTTTCACCTCATTTATGTAATCACAGTGTTAAGACATTTGTGTTCTATACTTGGTAGATTTGACTTGTACCCTTGCAATGTGCTCCATAGGTGTGGTCTCACCATTAACCCTCCCTCTATCAAACCACCCCCTTCCCTTCTCAGCGCCCTCCCCTTCCCTATGGGCTATGGTTGTGATTCATCTTTCATATGAAAGTGTGAGTGATTATAAATTAATTTCATAGTAGTACTGAATACATTGGATATTTTCTTTCGATTCCTGAGATACTTTACTAAGAAGATTATTTTCCAGCTCCATCCATGTAAACATTGGAATATAAATATTGTAGAGCCCTAAACTGCTATTCCATAAAAATTCTAAGGACTAAAGTGTTTGTTTTCCCCTCTAAACATTATTTTCTAATCATGGTGCAGGGTGTAGATTAAGCCACTGACTATACTGGATTACAATATTTAATTATATAGAAGAGTTATTGTAAGTATCTTTCGCACCAGTTTCAGAGTCACACAAAAGTGGGACCACTGCCCAAATTATTTTTATTTTTAATACAGAGTGTATATTATTAGATATTCAGGAACATGATGCTGAATGAAATAAAGATAATGCGGGTGAAAGTGTTTTCAAAATGCCACTATTTTACCATGTTTATAATAAGAAAACAAACTAACAATACCGGTTGTGTTGTGCTACTAGTTCACAAGGAGAAAGGATAAAAGAGAAGCACCAAGAACTATGATCATTAAAAGCAACTGATTTAGATTTCAGAAGTGGTAAAAGGTGAAAAATGGTTGTTTCAGAAATTACTGTATTATTACTTCCATGAGGATTATCAAAAAAGAATAAATTCGTTTGTTTCAACCAATACAGATTTGAATATCATATGTTGTCTCTGTCAAATAAAACAGAAGCAGTTCATGTTATTAGAAACTATAAGTACTTACAGCAACATTGACATAAAATATTTCAAATCAAAACTCTATCTTAGATAGAGATATACTATCCTTTTACTCATTTATATATATGCAAATATATGAAGTATGTATTAAAGATACTCAGTTGATCTTAAGTAGATGTTTACATTTAAATGCTATTCCAGTGCTGCACAGTTTGAATGTATCAAATTTAAAATCATATCTAATTCACTATTTAAATTCCATGGATAACAATTGACAGGTTTTTAGAATATACATTATTAGATTATAATATATGTTTTTTTCCCAAATGAATGACTTTGTCCTACTACTTCATCAGAACTGAGGTGATCTCTTAACCCAGGAGAGAAAAGGATTCCAGAAAAGCAAAATCCCAGAATAGTAATGATTGAGTTGCTCCTGTGAATCCTCCACTGCAGAAAACAAATCCATTGCGAATCTGGTTCCATAAAGTTAAGCAATGTTTCTATGATTTTCATATAATATCTTTGCATTGCCCAGCTGCTACTTTTTCATGTAATTGTATAATTTGTTTCATAATGAGTTTTTGCTCCATTTCTCACAAAGTGTCACTTCTAAACGCAGTGCTCTGGGGTATCAAGCACAGTGAAAATCCCATTAGTTTCCAGGCTTTCATTTACCAACAACGTTCAAGTTGAAAGAAAAAGCAAAGCACAACTGCGTGATGATGGAGATATTCGCAAACTATCTATATTTGATACTCGCTTTCCAAATGACTCTGAGGAAATTAGCATTTGACATATTCTGAGGAAATTAAACAACTGCCAAGAAACATACAAGAGTAACGAAAATGAGGAAAATAGTCAGTATGGGAGTATTTTGTACACAGGGATTTTTTTTTCTGCAGCATTTAAAAACTTCTTTTTGAGAACTGAGCAGTCATTTTGAATTTTTTTTCTTTCAGTAATTGAATATGTACATCCTTTCTGGCATCTATTGCAAATACTTCTAATATACACCCAGGTGTACCAACACACACCCAGATAAACACACACCCGGACACGCATGGGAGTAAACACAGACACACAAAGCACAAATACAGAGACAAAAACACACTATAGAAAACAAAGTGAAATGGGGCTCTGAATAATGTAAAAGCTGTTTTGTTTTTTTTTTCCTGAAAGTAACTATAAACGTTACAGGTAATATAGAATCTTCATAATTATACGTAAGACACACTCAGGAAAATTCATACATTAAGACAAGATGTAAAAGCCCACACCTTCTGTATTTTACAGAATTCATTATAATTTTGTGATCCTTTTTGCCTCTTTATTTCTTTAACAATCTAAGAGGGAGAGTGGTAAACAATCACTATCTTAATCTCTAAGGTGTAAAAATACCACTTTGTTAAATTTATTATAGGGATAAGTATAGAATATGGTGTTGGTAACACAGAGTGTGTTAAAACTTTGGAGAGACAAGTCATACTGGCCAGATTAAAGTATGTGTGGAGTTGTGATTACATAACAAAGAATTACTGAAAATCCCTGTCAGAGCAATCAGACAAGACAAAAATAAAAATTAAAATGGGGAAAGAGGATGTCGAATTTTCTCTGCCATTGATATGATATTTTACATACAACTGTGACGATTCTGTCAGATGACTCCCAAATGTCTTAAGTTTCAGGCTGCAAAATCAATGTATGAAAATTAGTATACCAATAATGACCAAGCTAAGAAGCAAATCAATCCTATTTACATTAGGTGAAAAACATGCCTAGGAATATATGTAACCAAGGAAGTAAAGATCTGTATAAGGGGAATTACACAACACTGATGAAAGAAACCGTAGATGACACAAACAATTAACAAAAAAATCCCACGCTTGTGAAGTAGAAGGATCAATATTGTGAAAAATAACCATATACTTAAAAGCTTCTGCAGAGAAAAAGAAATAATTAACATAGCAAATACACAACTCACAGAATGAAAGAAAATATTTGAAAGCTGCACGTCTGACAAAAACTAACATCTGGAATAAAGAGAAGACTAAACATTTGGAATTAGCAACAGACTAAAAATAAAGCAAGGGAAAAACAAATAATCCCAGTACAAAGAGAACAAATGATATCAGGAACAGATATTTTTCAAAGGAAGACATGAAAATGGCAAAGAAAGAAAAAATATTTGACATCAGTAACCAGGAAAATGCAAATTAAAACCATAATAAGATATTACTTTATTTATCTCAGTCAGAATGACCATATTAAAGAGTCAAAAAAAAAAAAAAAAGACCCAATTAATGTTGGCTTAGATATGGTGAAAAGGGAATGGTGGTACACTGCTGGTGAGAATGTAAATAGCCTGTGTGGGGAATAATGAACGTTGATTATCACGTCATCCTCTGTGGAAAATGATGTGGATATTATTTAAAGAACTAAAAGTAGATCTGCTATTTGCTCCGTAATCCACTGCTGGATATCTACCCAAAGAAATAGAATTCATTACATCAAAAACTTACCTGCACTCATAAGATTATTGCAGTACAACTCACAATAGCAAAGATAAGGAATATACCCAGGTACCATCCACAATGATGGTATAAAGAAACTGTGGTGTGTGTACACCATGGAATACTACTCAACCATAGAAGGAGGAGGAAATGATGTCTTTTGGAGCAACTTGTGTGGAACTAGAAGCGCTAAAAGTGAAATAACTCAGGAGTGGATAACCAAATATTACATGTTCTCACTTTTAATTGGGAGCTAAGCTGTGGGTACAGAGGGGAATACAGTGTGATATAAAGGATATCAGAGACTCAGAGGAGAGAGGGTGTAAGGGAATAAGGGAAGAAATTTTGTCTGTTGGGTACAACCTACACTATTTGGGTGACGAGTACACACTACCCAAAATGTGGTATAAAATATACTGCCAAAAATCCTGGACCCTTTAAGATGAGAAGGCTATCTTGCTGAAACTTAGTGACTGCGCTGCTGCAAGGAGGTCACTGAGCAGGCAAGGCTCACCCCGGAGGGGCTGCCCTCTCAGGGAGAGTGAGTGCTTTGGGGCAGTTAGGGATTACAGAATATTTAAACTTCTTCTCTCAGGACTAGATAAAGAGAAAAATATCTCCTTTCTTTCATCACTTCAGTATGATCAGAAGTGTCAGTCCGCCTGAGCACAAGGCTTCTTGAGTGTTCATTGCCACTCCTGTTATTTGTGTGCATGGCCTAGTTGGGGTCTGCTTCCACATCCTTCTCCTGGACTGTGTTCTCTATCCCATGCTCTGTTTATGTTAAGATCATAAATAACTTAGTGCAACTTAGTAACATGTAAAGTAGTCTAATTAAAGAAATGGTTTGGTTAGAAAATGCAAGCCCAGCAAGAACCATGATGTAATGTTTAGCCTTCCCTGATTAGACTGATGATTAAAACAGTGGTGTATGCAATAAAAATGGAGCTAGCTGGAGCAAGGGGCTATTCACAGTCCTCATGCTTTGACAGTGGACAGACTCCTGTCCAAATTGCTCTTTAAAAAACATTCTCTTAGTTTCTTGGCTTTTCATTTTTCCCTCACCTTCTTGACTCTGCCAGCCACTGGGAGGAAACTCATGGCATAATTTGGGGCTGGTTCCCAACAGCTCAGTTGTTCAGGAAGAGGAAGAGAAAGGTTGTTTTGTTTGTTTTGTTTTGAGACTAAGTCATTATGTCACCCTTGGTAGAGTGACATGATGTCATAGCACAGAGCAACTTCAAACTCTTGGGCCTAAACAATTCTCTTGCCTCAGCCTCCCAAGTAGCGGGAAAGCTTTAATTCAACATTTTTAATAGATCCAATGTTTCAAAGAATATTTGCTATAGGAAATGCTCTACATTGTTAATTTTTTAATCTTAAAAAGCACTGTACAAATACATGAAAATACATATAAAGAAATAAAAAAATAAAATTACTTTTAAAGTTAAAAGAAAATAGAAAATTCAAAATAGAAAAGAAAATGGTGATGTAGATAAACAATGCTGTTAACTGAATAGTTTTTTCAGGTCCATTTTTTCAAATAGATAAATGAACATTATAATCAACTACAAAATCCATAGTCTTAATTGATGTTTATGGAGATATGTTCAAATATGTGATTGAACAATCAGTACTATGGATTATTGGAAGCAACACTCCAATTTAGTGCATAGAACATTAAGACATGTATATATTATGAATTCATCAGAAGATATTTTCAGTTTTTAGCATCATCAACTAGAATAAATTTATTATTATATTATACATTTATTTAAATAAAAATATCATATAACTGAAGGAATTATACCAATGTAAACGAGGCTAAATTCACTCTTATGGTCTAGATATTTGTTAACAAACAAATCAACATACAATGTATATATAATTATAAAAGTATTAATTTTTGTCTCTTTTGATATAAAAATATAATGATGTCACTTATTTGTTTCATCTAAGTAGCAATAGAGATTTATTGATTGAAAACACCAAAAATCTGGCATGTAGAAGCTTGCTAATTTTATATCATGGCCTGGATGCACATAGTATCAGGGTGGGGGAGCTCAACTGGAATTATTTGCACACTAAAATAATCCCCCCAAGGAGGTTTCAGTCCAGGTCAAGTTACTCCTTGCAAGAAGATCTAATTACTAAGGGGCATTGTGGACTTTTAAAGGGAGAGCTATGTGCCATGAAGCAGGTCTTGATATAGCTCACAAGAGGCTATAGGCATTGGAGTCAGGCTGTGGTCCATAGCAAATCTTGTAGTCAGGAAGTCTGCCCTGGTACATTCAGAATCTCAACTACTTTTTCTTGTAGAAAATCCATCATTTTAGGCCATGCATCCCAGCACTTTGGGAGGTCCCAGATAGGATGATCACTGAGGCCAGGGGGCTTGAGTTCATCATTTCTGGGCAAAAACTCAAAAGTTAAGAGTACTTCATTCATTGCAATCCGAATATATTGATAACAAAGAGTGACATTTGAGGAAGATAATCTGAAACTGGTTAAAATAAAGTACCTTTCATTGGATCATCAAACCATCAGTTTCTTCTTGAAATATTGCTCCATAGTTAGTTCCCCAGGGGAAGCAACACTGTGCTTAATGGGGGAAATCAAGAAAAAATGGAAAAGATGGTTTTTCTTCTTTCCCTAAACTTCCCTGCATGACCCCAACTATGAAAAGAAGGTTGAACTTTTGCCACCTTGAAATTTATTCTTTTTTTTTCTACCCAGAAAGTTGCTTATTAATCTTTAGTTTCTAAAGAACATGGGTAATTGTATGAGTCATTAATTTAACAATGCTCTAGGTGAAAAATGTGTCTCCAGAAAATGAAAACAGAGAAACAATGGCTGTATTTCTTCTTTTGGGATACTGACTTATTGAACAACAATAACTGGTAGGAAAGACCTGTTAAAAGGATCCTATTTCCAGTCTTCTAAGGTTATTTATAGAAATACAAATAATATATAGAATAGACTCAGTGCAGGGCTGCATGGTAAGCAGATGCAGTATCCTGTAATCACTGCCTTTTAACATGCATCTGGGCTTACTCTGTCCTTTTCCTTACTTTTAAATATTTCAGAGGTAGACTCTGAATTTGTCTACTCATTTTAAGATATAAGAATACTTCCAATTTTTATAAGGCAATCGAGCAAAAATTCTACCTCATATTCAGTTTAATGTAACACCCGCACCTTTAAGCTTAGGGACCAGCAGAAGAATTTTGTGAATACTAACTAGAATTTAGTATGGTTAAGTCTTGATGTTTGAGGGAGGAGGTGATTCAAGGAGATGATCACTGAAACAATTACCAAAAACAACAAATGGAGTTCAAGCAAAGAAAATGTTAGTTAATGACTTGCAACAAGCCAGGCCTCTCCGTAGTGGCTGGAGGCCTAGCGGATAACACACGCAGCCTTTGGTTTTTATTCCTAAATTTTGGGAAGTACCAATTGTTCTCTGAAGAGTCCCATTTTCCTCATATGCACACAGACTTGTTCACCTAGGGACCTGGCCAAACTGATTCAAGGTGTTCTTGACTAACTTCTCTTTTGGAAGTCCCTAATATATTAATAAGGCATTGATTGATCATGGGACATTGACCAACTTCCCTCTTCCCTTTTTTATGGAAAGTTCCTATTGATCAATTTTTCTGTAGAAACTCTAGGAGTTCAACCCCCCCATTTTTAAACTCTGCAACTGCAATCTTCTCAATTTTGTTCTTCAAATAGCGCAAAATTGTCAAAGCAGGTGATATGGTGAAAGGAGTTAGGAAGCTGACCTCTAGGAGATCCAAAAGTATGAAAGAGATGGAAAAACTCCCTCACTGTGGATTAATGAGAAACAGCTGGCTGGTGATGGCATTTCTGAGACCATAATTTGCGAGAAATCCAAGGCCCTTCTCGATGATTCAGTGAAAGGCATGCCTCATACTAGTGCTCAAAAGGAGTTTAAAGGCAGTCGGGGGTGGT
This sequence comes from Otolemur garnettii, assembly GCF_000181295.1. Lineage (NCBI taxonomy): Eukaryota > Metazoa > Chordata > Mammalia > Primates > Galagidae > Otolemur > Otolemur garnettii. The sequence continues at coordinate 7,738,309 of NW_003852428.1, read as the reverse complement.
TCCAGAACTTGAAGAGAAGGCCAGGGATCCATAGTGTTGTTATGCAGGGCGAGGCTGCCAGTTCTAATTCAGAGGCAGTAGCAAAGTTTGTAAAGGAGTTTAAGGAGTTTGTGAACATTGAGGGATATATTTTGAACCAAGTCTTCAATTGTGATGAGACAGGCCTTTATATTTTTAATTGTATTAATTTACATTTTTATTCAATTATTTTTATTTGTTAATATTTTACCTTAAAATACAGTGTATTTACTATTAAAATCATTTTGAAAATTTGAGTTTGTGTGACCCAGGAATGGATTAATTCAGTTTCTATCATTTTAAAAGGGAAAAATTGTCTTGGAACTTGAATGATTTGGAACTGGAACGGGGTTCTGGAACAGATTAAGTTCAGATTCCAAGGTATAACTGTAATCTTGAATCCCTTATAAAATATTGCTTTTTAAATTATATTTCGTTCCATTAAACTTTATTTTACATAATCATTTTTCTACCACCCACTAAATTGATTTTTCCATATTAATCTATGTCACAGCTTATTAGGGATTTTATCCTGGCAGTTGAAACACCACGCATACTTTTTTTCTTTTTTGTTAGAGAAAGAGTCTCAGTCTGTCACCCTGGGTAGAGTGCTATGGCATCACAGCTCACAGCAACCTCTAGCTCCTACGCTTAGGTGATTCTCTTACCTCTGCCTCCTGAGTAGCTGGCACTATAGGTGCCTGCTACAACGCCCAGCTATTTTTTGTTTGCAGTATGGCTGGGACTGGGTTTGACCTCACCACCCTCAGTATATGGGGCCTGGGCCCTACTCACTGAGCCACAGGCGCCACCCCACTATGCATACTTTTAATAATATTTCATAATTTTGTTTTCTTCCCCTTATTTTAGTTAAATATACTGGATTAAGTATCAAAAGAGCTGAAAAAATTCAACTTGTAGAATTTTTACCATTTCCTCCAACATCTAATAATACTCAAGGTTCTGTAGGAGGTAGAGTGAGCTTGACAGAGTAGGTCCCGTTGTCTCACTCCAACTTTTGACTCCCAAAAAGGGAATATGAGAGATTCAGACTTAACTGCCATCCAAAGGGGTTCTGACAATGACTAATGCAACCTTAACTGCAAGTGCTAATACACTCACTTGCTTAAAACTAGGAAACAAAGTGACTGACAATGCTCCCCTTTAATTAAGGTTTAACATCTAGTGACAAAGTTGACAGGAATCAGTACAACATAGGAGTAGTCTTTCTTGATATAATTATCCCACTTTGCTACAATTATATTGCATTTTTGATGTTGCCTGTTTTATATACAGTTAGAATTGTCCAACTTGGTTTTTGTCTGAATTCCAGTAAGAATTTATTTATTGTTTTAGTTTGCCTATTTAAGACTTTTGCATAAGAACCTGACCTACAATATACTGATCTAGAAATAAGAATTTCATCACATGAGGAACTGTGTGAATAGGTAACACATAATCAAATTAAATGAAGTTGATTTTAATTTTCAAGTCACCACACTACAATAAATGTCTGCTATCAAGATGAAGCTAGAGAATAAAAATCATTATTCTTGGTTGATGGTTTTGTGTCTTCCTATTTGTAATTGAATGAGATCTAAAACATCTAAAATATGAACCTACCTTTAAGAATATGTGAGGTAATAACAGATGTGCAAAACCAGTCACGACAATTAAGAAAACTACATGCATTCTTGATCATTTTTTAATTCAAACTACATAAGGGTATATTGTAATTAAAAGTGCAGGATAATATATTTTACATTATAGCCACTGCAATTAAAATAAAAACCAGAATAAATCTAGTGGTTGCCTTTCCTTAATGAACTTGCACATTAAATCCTAATTAATGGTATGCAACAGATAAGCTTTAAGTCAACATTTGAGTGCTTTCTGTGCAGTAATACCTCTTAAAGGGAGTGTAAGTTCTTATTTGTTGACTATACTAAGAGAAATTGAGTCCCATTCTTTCTCTTTATAGGATTAGAAATAGCAGTGCCCATGGTTAGATTCCATTTCAAATTTCTATCCCAGCCATTTAGTTTAATTTAAATTGAAAACAATAATTAAGACAATCAAATTAGCAAGTTTGTGGCTCGGTTGTCTTTGGCTATCTTCTCATCCAAGAAAATTAGATTGACTTAATGTGAAGATAAAACCATCAACACAAAATTAAACCTGCAATGTCAATTTATTGCCCTGTATACAAGGTCTATACCAGTGTTTCCAACTGCCATTTTCTTTTTTGTCTCGTTTTTAACTTATTCAAATAGTACACTTCAAACACATTTTATTTTTAATAGAGATAATAAAACCACACAATATTTACCTCTGCTCACATTTTTTGGAATGTATTATATTTTAGTAATATTTCAATTGCTATACATTTTCAAAATCTACAAGAATAGAGGTAATTTAGTTTATATGTAATTACCATACTATACAAAGCAAAAAGAATGATTTGTGCATTTATTTCAGAAATATTTACCATTGGGATCGAACTCCAACATTTAACTTTAACTTGATAAAATTTAGACGTCTCTATTCTGAAATTCTGAGGTCAAAATTCAGTCATTTGTTTTTCTGAAAACTTTGAAGAGAAAATAAAATCATTTTGGACAAGTCATGCTGTTTTCCCAACAAAGACAGAATGTCCTTAATACAATGGCAGGTGAATGTGGGAAAAATTCCTTGTGCTCATTTCATGCCAAAATTATTAACCAAACATCAGGAGAAAAGGCATCCTTAGAGAACCGTAGACTGAACACTGCACAGGATTTAATAGCCAAATCTGGTTAAATACTTATATTTTTAAAGTTGAAGTAACAATATGAAGACAAATCTTCAAATAATTCAAGGAAAACAATAATTTTCTTTAATTATTTTGGGAAAAATATATTTATGACCTCTCTGAATAAAACTTGCATTAGTTTTCTATTACTTTTCATGAATATTGTCACAAATTTGTCAGATTAAAGTACACACATTATCCACTATTTTCCGTAGGTCAGGAATCTGGGCACTGCTTTGCTCTGTCCTTGGCTTAGGGTCTTGTAAGGCTAGAAAAAAGAATATTGGCCTGGGCTTAGTTCTCATTCACAGCTAAGGAATTAATCAGTTTTCTCACTCATGTGGTTGTGGAAAGCATTTAAAGGACCAAGGACTTGAAAATTAGGAAACTACAGACACATTTTCTCTTGTGGCATTTGCCAGTTTTGACAAAAGTGGAGGATAATCCACCATTAAGAGGTAGAGAAGGCAGCAAAGATGTGAGCAGTGTGGGTGGGAAAGGCATTCATTTTCTTGTGGTCCCAGGGCTGGAAGATTCCATTCTTTGCTGCCTTTGGCACCCAGAGGCAACCTGAGTCTGTTGTCATTTGGGTTTCCCAACATGGCTGCTTGCTTCCTCACGGCCACCAAGCAAGGCCTCCTTTTCATTTGACCTGTTATGATCTCATGTGAAATCATCATGCATACATAATTAGATATAAAGAGTCATCTCACATCATTTTTTAAAAGTAAGTCAGATTCTGTTCATAACCCCCCAAATTGATTATACCAATGTATAAATACCACGGTGTGAATATCTGGAGGTGAGAATTATAGAGGCCATGTGAGCCATAAAACTGATGTTTCTTAATTCTTCAAAATTTCTCCAAAATTCTTCATTTTCTTCAAAGTTCTAAGTGTGCTCATCACCCACTCTAATAGAAGAGACAAACATACACACAGGGAGTCTCTGGTTTCCTGTCCTCTTTCCCAACAAGCAGAGCACATAGCTATTTCCTAGGGGACAGCATTCAGGCTACCGAAGCCTCCTTGGGGAAAGTAGGGAGTCCCCAGGACTTATACCATTGGTTGGTGGCCATACTGCTTCTAAACCCAATCAAGGACAATGTAAATGCATATTAAACTTAAACATAAGTTATTCCCTTCCCTTTAGTAAATAAACTTTATGGCCTCCCATTGCATGTGAAGATTTAAATTCACTGCTTTAGCCTGTGCTGCTGGTGGATCTGGCTTCAGTTTACATGGTTTTAACTCACCCTCCCGCCTCTCCTTATCTTTCACTGCATTTCAGTAAAGGCATTTTTGTGGGATGTTTAAACCCATCAGTCCTTTCTCAACTCAAAGTCTATGGCTACGATATTTTTTTCTTGCTTCTTCATTGACATGCACACAATGAACATTCCATCCTGAGTATTTCCAGGGTAAATCATGTTGTTTCCAATTACTCTTTATTCATTCATATCCTTGTCATGGCTTTTAGTTACCGGAAACTGTTATAACCAAGTGCCACCGACTAGGTGTCTTATAAATAACAAAAAACATATTTCATATTCTAGAGGATGGAAGTTTGAGACCAGGGTGTCAGCATGGCTGGGCTCTGGCAAGAGCCCTCTTCTGGTTTTTCAGGGAGCCTAGGACTTACATCCTCATACAACAGATGGGAAATACAGTCATTCAGGACTCTTCTGATGAGGCCACTAATCTCATTCACAAAGGTTCCATTCTTGTGACCATATCACCTCCCAAATACTCCCACCTTCTAATGTCATCAAGTGAGATTAGGATTTCAACATAAATATTTTGTGTGGACACAGTCAGTCCACCACACCTTCGTATAGACAGCAGGTATCCCTTCACCCATCGATGTGATTACCATTTCAGCATCTTATCAGAACACACTTAATACATTCCCTTCCTGAAAGAGAGCTTTAAAACAGCTCACATGACTTGTTTTAGCTTCTTATTCCTGTCCTCTGCCATCACATAATATCCAAACCTAATCCTGGGTCCCAGAATGAAAAGATTATAGACAACCAGAGCCTACTGAAACTCAGCAGAGCTGCCCATAGTTAGAACCTAGCAGAGTCACCTGCAACAGCATAATTAGAACCAAATTTTTGTTTTTGGAAACTAAAATGAGCTTTCATTGATTCTGTATTGAAATCTGACTAAATGGAAATTTCTACCAATAGAACTTGGCTATAACATCAAAATTCATTATAGCTATCATATTATGAAATTCTGCTAATGAGAGTTAGCTGATTTGCTTCTTAAAAAAATCAATACCTAATAGTTGTACATATTTGATGTCAATGTTGTATTTTGATACATGCATACAGTATGTAATATCCAGTTAGGTAATTGATCCATCAGTACACACATTTATCATTTCTTTGTGCTGTGAACATTCCAAATCACTCTGGGAAATAAGAAAAATCCTGTAGCTCCACCTGAAAACTATGTGAAACCTGAAAGCTCTACCTGAAACCTATGTGAAAAAATCCTATAGCTCTACCTGAATCCTATGTGAAACCTTAACATACATACACCTAAATTGATGGAAAGGTGGAAAGAAGCATGGGAACAGTATCTCAAAAAGAATCATAGATATGACTATTAGTGTATGAAGCTGAATGAAATAAAAGAGATTTTTTAACTTGCTGAATTTTTAAAAACCAGCAACACTTTTGACACCTATTATACTCCACACTGTCACCAGATGGATTAAGAAAAACTTTGACTTCTTGAGGAAAAAAATAGTATTTTATTTCTATTACTTTCTACCTAGGAGAATTTCATCTGAATAGTTTTGTTCAGTATACACAATGCATGTAGGAGTTAGCACCACAGCAGAGTGACTCTTCAAGATTACCATTGTCTTTCATTTAAATTTCAGTTATGTCAATCTTATTTCCACAGTTAGAGTTAAAATTCTTGGTGACAGTGGCTGTCCTTCACACATCTAATATTGTTGGTGTTTCTGCACCCACAGAACTTTTTAATAGTTTTTTTTTTAAATACTTATTTTTACTCTGGAGAAAATGCTGATATATCTCTGATACTGAGTGCCTGCAAACGTTCCTACAGGATTCATTGTTCTTTTACATTTGTTATCTCTAGAATTTCCCCTGAAGGGTATGAAAGGGATGCATCTCACTGAAGGGATTATCAGCTGACAAAAAGAAATATATCTATCCTGTGAAGCATTTTCTTCATTGCTTTAGTTGTTTCTTTATTCTTTATCATTTTCTGCTGTTCTGAGTCTTCAGGGCTTCCAGTCATTCCATTATGAAATTCAGAATACTTCTTTCATTAGGATTTCAGCCTCTGTAGAGAAACAAGCTGGTAGAATAATGACTGGTTATTCCTTTTATGACATTAGGCAATCATTTATGGACCACACAATCTCCACATTGAGATAAAATAAACTGGTTCTCTTATGTATATTTCAAATATTTGTGGAAATAAAAATTTTACTTTTGCTGATAGGATTCCATAAATACTATCAATTTTCTCTAAGTAAATGGGATACACATACACGCAGAGTAGAAACTCCATAGGTGACCACCTCCCTACGTTGACCATCTCCTTAAGTTGACCTAATTTTCATGGACTGGACATGTCCCACATGTATGTATCAGTACAATAGTCCTGGTTCCTTACGCTGGCTGCCTCTATGTGTTATGGTCCCTTGGGTGATCAACTTACAGAGGTTCTACTGTATATATACGTGTGTACAGACACATATAGAAAAGAGTGAAAGATAGATATTGAGTAGTAAAATGCACCTCACTCTTCTACAGCTTTGTATGCCTTTAGAGTGTTTTGCTTCATAAACATTGCTTCATTTGACCTTTCCAACCACTATAATAGGTAAATACAAGTACTCCCATATAACAGATAAGATATCCAAGGATCACAGAATAGGACTCAGGCATTCTAAGATCATGTGATTTATATGTACAACAACTATGACCCAAAATAGGGACTCATATGAAATTCAGACTCAAGTTTGTTTTTAAGTCTGTTCTGCAACTCTATCCACATACTTCACTATGGGTAAGTATCCATGCGTATCATTATTATAGTTTTCTTAGTAGTAGGAAAAGAGAAGCTTTCAATTTTAAGTAGAAGGAATTTGATATTTTTCTCTAATAATTTATCTGAGGTGATTATATATCTATTAAATTACGAGATAGTCCTCTTATAGAGAACTTAATTCACATTTATCTAGTTGGCTCCATATCTTGTTTTAGTCAATGAAATATGTACAGTGGTAAATATATTGCAGCGTCCCTATACCAGCTTATGGATCCTATGTCCTCTTATTTCTTTCTCTGGGATCACGGAAGCCTGTGTCTACTTATAGTTCTATCAGCCTTGATTCTTCAATGATTTCAATACGCTGAGTCCTGGTATGACCTATGAAGAGCACGTAGGATGTGGATAATGTAAACTTTAGGTTTTGAAATTACTAAATTCAGAGATTTCTTCCTTACCATACCATAACTCAGCAACTCATGTTGAAAAGAGATATTTTTCAAAGTTGAGATAAATGAGAATGAATTCCCTACGTTTCATTGGAATGCATCATTCTAAACCAGAGTCTGTTAAATTTTGATAGAACCTATGTTTCTAGTTCCTTCTTAAGCTGCTTATTTGTTAAATAATGGTATATTGACAGTTTTCACATATAAAAATCATGGTTGGTCTTATAAAAAATTAATCTGGATGTTATATGGCACAGTGTTTGGCACATAAAACCTGAAAAATTAATTTCCTTTTTTCTTTGGATTAAACATGACAGTTTGTCATCACAATATCAGGTAGGGAATATGCTATGAACGTCATACTTTCTGAGATGGTGATAGATTGTAAGAAATGTAGAAATAAGAAAAATAATTCAGTGAATCATAAAATAACCAAATCATACCTTCAAGACCTTTCCTTAAATGCTGAATGCATTTTCATGAATGTGTCCCAATTTGTAATTTATAAGTTTAGAAAATGACTATATCTAATTTTGATCCAATAAAATAGGAAAGCACTCTTAGGAAAAGCTATTCAATGAATTATGCTTTGTCAAACCACCTATATATTCAAACCAATGTGAATAAACTTTGCATAATAATATAAAATGTCCTCCTTTAGACTTTCAATCTAGCTATTTACATAAAAATGTTATGAACTTCAGATGCATACAATAGTTTTCAAGACTTCAAAAACGATTAATAATTTAGGTCTTTAATTAAAAATAAATTAGTACCATTCAAAAAAATCAAAAAGATGTTTTAAATCACAAATGTGCTCTATAAAATATACATAAATTCTGTTCATTTAAATACATCAACATATCGTCTCCATGAAAAAGGGTAGTCAATCATTTTGCCAGGTTCTATCTTTGAAAATTTTCCCAAATGAGTTTAGTCAATTGAAGAATAATGAGTTATGTATTTACACACACTCAAATTGACAAGATCTGTATTGCTAAGTAGTTCTCACTGAAAATAGTTGCAACACAAGATACTAGAAGTTGTATTACCTCTGTTCATTAACCTCTGGTAGTTAGAGACAAATCAACATGATAGACATGGTCTTTTTGACAGGAGACTAGAGAATTCTAAAGATCCAAACATCATTATTAAATCATGCTTCAATACGAGCAGAAGAGAAGCAAATATTAATGGGCCTTTTGTGGGTAAGAAATTAATTTACTGTCAAATAAACACTCCCTTCATAGGAAAAAGACAATTTTATAGAAATTTAAAAAGAAATTATACCAAAGGTAATTGCTTCTGAATTACAATTAAATGACATTAATAGTGAGTGTGTGAGCATGCCAGTGTTAATTCCAGAAGGATTATGAGCCAATGCGCTGGTTATTTGTAAAGTGAGAAATGTTTGCTTAATTTCTATCTTGGTCTTTGTTTCTTGTAGAAAGCAATGTGGATAAGTGCTTTGGACTTTTGAGCTTGCTTTTTTTGCTCCTATGAGACTGCCTAATAGAATCCTTTATGTAATGTCCTTCTGCATTTATTATTTATTTCCTTTTATATCACAAATCCCTTTGAAAAACTGATGAAAGTTTTTCTCCTTTCCCAAGACAGATCAAAATATACAACCACTTTTAAGCAGGTAGTTTCAGTGGGTCCATAAAAATTCATGCAGTTCATCCACATATCATTAGAAAAGGCCTGGCATTAGTGGTTGCAACTGGTTTTTAAATGTGCACTAATAGTTAATTTTAAATTCGATCCCTAGACCAAGGATGTTTGGGATGCCTATGGATTGTCACACTTAAAGCACTGATGTACAAAATATAGTGGGTTCAATGAAATAAAAAATAATGATGATCAGATTTTCTTTGGTTTTTGAAATTCTTCTTAAGATTAAGGAGTTGCCTCTTTACTGGCAGGTATGGCCTTGGCTCATGTACACAGATGGACCATGTGAGGTGCATGTTATATAAGGAAGTCAGAAAATGAAAGGCTGGCTTCGCTGAGCTGAAGTAGTCTGCTCTTATTTCAAACTCATCTCTTTTTGACAAATGAGAGGACCAGCAGGGTGGGGGGCTGAGGAGGCTGTCCTTGACAAGTGTGGGACCTCCCAATTTAGAGATTTTTCTCCCGATTGATTTATCTTTTTCACAATGAACTGGTATAAGGAACATACGTCCTCCATGAATCTTTTGGTCAATTCTAAACCTAAGTCCAAATGATATTGATATTGATTCAGTGATATTGATTCAGTGGCCTTGAAGTAGCATATAGGTATCAGATTGCATGCTCTCTCAATCTTCTGATGTTTCCCAGATGTATTTTGGAATTACTTTTTTTTGTATTTTTTCAAGTACATACTAAAAGTATGATAAGAATTTTTAAAATTATTTATAAGATGAAGTAATATCACACTAAAGTATTGTTTGGGTTGTATCAAGGATGTATCTAGTAGTTCACATAAAAACATTCCGTGTTAATGAAGTCTGTTCACTTCAGAAGCAGACAGAAATACTGGCAAGTGGCATGGTAGGTTGAAGGAAGGGCAAATCAGGTTAACTTACAATATAAACATAGGGAGACTGTTCTAGCAGTGAGAGGTCCAGCAGGCCACTCTTTTTCAGTAGAGAGCCCATAGCAGGCATTACAGATATGTGTGAACTATAGCTAAACAAAAGTGCAGATCATAAGGCTGGATAGGAGTGGAAAATTAAGTGATAGTACAGAGAGAAACTGTATCCTTTCACTGGATAAATTTCATGATCATGAGAAAAAAATAGAAGGAAGAGTCCCCTTCCAGCCTTTTAGGGATCTCTTGACCATAAGGCATCTTTTACTTCACGCTGCCAGACTCTACGTGTTGTGTTCAAAGAAAAAAGCTCATGAGAAGAAAAAGACTTCTTTTATTAAAAAATTCGTGTTCTGTGTTGGCTCTCTTAGAGTCAGAAACTGAGAGACACCCAAGCAGTTTGAAACGGTAGCTAAGAAAAATCTTATAGGCATCGCTTGTTACATTTTTTTCCAGCAGAATAAATGTTACCATGATCAACACTATGGTAATAGCTATAAATCTTTGTTTTACAGTGAGCAAAGAGACTTATCATCTGGTTTTTAATTTCTTTGCTTCAGGTTGAATCCTTGATTTCATTTAACGTCCATACATTATACAATACTATTCTCGGTGGCACTTATATCTTTTTGTAATAAATATTGTAATTACTTGGTTATTTTTCTACCTTTCTAAATGGACAGTATATGTCTCACAGGTAAGGTGATCTCATTTATTTTGTTGTATACAGAACCAGCACAGGGCATCACAAATAGAATGTGCTCATTTGATATTTATTGAATGAATAAATTGCCTGTTCTATTTATAAATTCACAAGTATATATTTATACATCTTTTTATTTCTGGAAGTTTCATTTCAATAGCTTTTTTACACAAATGAAAAAAAAATATAGAGTTTACTGTCCATACATAGATAAGTGTGAAAAGATTAAATAAGGAAGAAAACACAAACCATGACATTCTGCTTGTTTGCTATCCTCTATTAAACTTTGGCACATGTGCTTACATTTCATTCCCAATAAGATGACACATATTGTATATATTCCTTGTCTTCTTCTGTGATGCAGTGAACAATGACTTTCTGTCATTCCCTTCTTTACTTGACAAACAGTGTATGAGTAGTCTTTTTATAAATCTAGAAACGCTCCAGCTGAAGTATTTTATATGTTTATCCTAAGAGGAATTCTAGAAAATGCAACCTTTTTATTTTTTTTAGCATGATCAATATTAACAAATTCACATGAAGGTTTATACTGCAAAAGTTGGAGGTAATTAAATAAAACGAGATCTTTTCGAGTGCTGACCTGTAAATGATACTTTGTGGGAGGCATTTATGCTGATCCTTACATATCAACAACTTATTTGGGAAGTATTTAGTAAAAAGACATAAATACAGACTAAGCGCAATATAAATGTAACTAATTCAAAATTTCATATTTTATCATATGTTTATTTATATTAAAATAATTCTATTTTGTTATACTACTCAATCATTATTATTTTTTAGCTTAATAGACTGGGTTAATACTCAAAAGCCAAGAAGATTAGAGCAACAACAAACTCACAGAAAACATACAAGAAAATTGCTCTTATAATAAATTCCTAATACTTAAAAATACAATCTAATTATTTCTTGTATTAGAATAGAAACTCACTCTGTGGTGGTGATGAAAGGAAAATTCTTCTCTCCTACTGATTCTTCAGAGGAGATTGACGCCCATGGTGTTTTATTCCACAGTGAACTAGAGAAGATTAACACCTCCATAGGAATCTGTGTGTCTGACTTCAGACAGGAGGCTGCTCCCACACAAGGCTCAGGTTCCAGTTTTCTCAAGCCTGCTCAAACCCTTAAAGTTAATGATTACGGAAACAATAGGAGCTGATATGCTCACTCAGAGAAACTGCTGGCATCCCTGTTTGCTTCCTAAGTTTACCTTTTTGGGTAATGAGAAATAGCCTTCAATAAAAGCTGAGTGGAACTGACACTCGGGACCACTGTCAGAACCCCACTTGCGGGCGGTGGTCCCCCAGGTTCCCACCTTTGAAAATTCTATTCTCTGTATCTTATCTCTTTCTTTCTCATCATTTATAATTTTATAATTTCTTCAGTCAGTCACAGCCAGTTCCACATGTCTTAACAGACCCTGGCCCTGGGGTGGGACCCCAGCCATTAGGTATACAAAAGAATTGTGTAAAGCTTTGTAAGATATAGAGATTGGTCCTCCAACTACTATCCAAGAATATATATGATATTATGATATTATGTTAGTCCAGCATTTTTCAATTTTCCAACTTACTATATCTATTTTAGCACTGTCTGTTGTTTTTTTCTTTCCTTTTTTATCCCTTATGGATCCCATTTGTGTACATGTATACATAAGTGCATGCCATATTTGGAGATAAACATTTATAGTTTTATATAACCAAACAACACTCCTGCTAGATTTTTAAAAAATTGTTATTAAATCATAAACATGTAGATCATGTATACACTAATGCACTTATGGGGTACAATGTGCTGATTTCACAAAGAATTAGGAACGCTTACATCACACTGGTTAATATATACCTCATCTTGTTTACTTAGTTATTGTTTTAAGACATATATACTCTATACTAGAAAGGGGAACACTTCTTTGACTGCTGGTCAGAGTGCAAGCTAATACATCCCTTTTGGAAAGAAGTATGGAAAATACTCAGGGATCTAAAAACAGACCTGCCGTTTGATCCTGCAATTCCTCTTAGGTGTATATCCAAAAGACCAAAATCACTTTATAACAAAGACATTTGCACCAAATTGTTCATTACAACTCAATTCATAATAGCCAAGTCATGGAAGAAGCCAAATTGCCCATCAACCCATGAATGGATTAATAAATTGTGGTATAGATATACTATGGAATATTATGCAACCTTAAAAAGATGGAGACTTTACCTCTTTTATGTTTACATGGATGGAGCTGGAACATATCCTTCTTAGTAAAGTATCTCAAGAATGGAAAAAAAATATCCCATGTATTCAGTACTATTATGAAACCAATTTACAATCATTCACACTTTCATATGAAGAATAGATCACAACTATGACCCAAGATGAAAGAGGGAGGAAGGGTGACGGGAAGGGAGCGGGGAGATCAGATCAAGGGATGGTGAATAGTGGGATCACACCTGCTAGATTTTTTTAGTCATTAACACTTATATTTGTAGTTTCACTCCCCATTTCTATGTCAATATTAACAGTCTATGTATATGTTTGATATTTTTATATATATATTTGTGTGTGTGTGTGTGTGTATACATATATTCTTTTGATGGCATTAGAATGAAATACTATAAATGACTTAGAGAGCATCATAATTATTTAATAAATAAGACATTGAAATACTACAAGGTAAAGTTTGCCAAGGCCAAATAAATGACAAGTGTTGCATCATAGCACTGGTATTCTGGAAAAGCACAGTATGCTTGAAAGGGATTAAAGCCTGTAATTGATAATTTTTTTCCAGCTTCTTAAGACTATTTTGGGCCCCCAAAATAGCAGTGATCCATCGTAAGGGACGTCAAAGATAACTAGATCCTGTGTGGAAGGGCAATTACTCAGCTGATCAGCCAGGTAGGAATGCTGCACATAGGAAACATGGATCAGACTTAACTTATATCCCTTTCCCTTCGTAGCAATTACCCTCTCCTGAATATACAAACATAGGAAAAAAGTGGGAAGACAGACATCAACTACAATTACAGACTGCAGGCTGGTATTCAAAGGATAATCTTTTATTTCTCCCTGGAAATTTTCTCGCTGGAATATTTGAAAGGCCTTACATGACTCCCTTCATATAGGAATAATTCCCCCATTGGAAATGACCAAAAGAATATTCCTGGATGTCAGTTCCATAACACATCAGATTAAATAAGAACATCTTGCCTCTTGTGTATGACTAATTATTCCCAGGCAGGGAATAGCCTATTCAAACACAGGGCACCCTACAGGGGAGGACTGCCAACTTGATTTTACTAAACGTTCTTCCTACAGGGGATGCAAACATTTACTAGTATTCACAGACACATGTATTGGGTGGATAGACACTTTTCCAGCCAAAACTGAAAAACTTCAGAAGTCATCAAAGTCATTGCTTAGTCCTATTATTCCTTGCTTTGGTCTACTCAAATCCCTTTGAATTGATAATATACCACTGTTCCTTTCTACTATTACATAAGACATCTCCAAGGCTTTGAGGATTACTTAACCATGTCCATTGCTTGTGGAGACCTCAGTCTTCAGGAAAAGTAGAGTGGGCAAATCAATACTTAAAACAAACTATTAGAAATTGATTCAGAAAACTTCCCAGCACAGGCTCCAAGTTTTACCTATTGCGTCATTGAGGAACAGGACTGTACCCAAAGAAGATTCAACTTTTAGTCCCTTTGAAATTTTGTATGAGTGATTTTTTCTCTGATTGGATTCTCTAATAGATCCTGAATATCTAGCTCTCTATCAATATATTTCTCTTTATAAATTTCAATAAGCCATTTCTGAAATTGGAGTTTCTACACCAAACACAATAGACACCCAACCTCTTTTCTGTCCTGGCACCCAGATCTTATAAGAACCCATAAAGATAATAATCCTCAATCACATGTACAGCCAATCTGGGAGGGACCCTTTTCCAGTACTAATGTCTGTTCCCACAGCATCACTAGCTAGATCCACCACTCCTGAGTGAACTGTGGACTTCACTCTGCACTCTTGAGGACCACGATCAAGACTCTGCCTATTCCTGTGAGCCCTTAGAAGACCTAGAACTTCTAATCAAATGAATGAAAACCAGTTAAGTCATCATGATACTTCTCTTACACATTTTCCCTTTGATTTTTGGCTTACATCATCCTTTGGCTCCCCTTACTGAACAAGCGACCAATTTAACAAAACATACCCTTGGTGGATATGTCCCAAAGGGGATCAAACAAGTTAAGAGCTCTTTTTATTGTTTTACCACTTAGCAGAGAGGATATTATGTGGATCAGATCCCATTATCACAGATATAAATGCTACATGGCTTATGAATTAGTTATAACTTCATAGACATATATGGCAAAAACCATTATATCCAGGAATGTCAACAGCCTCACCTATAGAGATCAAACTAGTCCTTCCCTCTCTATAGAATGCACTGATTCTATAGGAGGATAACTTTATGTCCGCTTCAAACACCTCAGAGGGTCAGCCAATTTTTGTTTCTGGACACTCTTAGTCAATCTTTATGTAATCCCATATTATAGCACCCCAGAATAGAGTGTCCTACTATCAGAGTCCTTTTTTTGGTTTCTAGCATCCCTTTATTAGAAAGATCTACACCTAACATCACTATCATGATACAGGCCACTATTAACACTACCAAGGCTCAGCCATCATCTCTAAATAGCCTCATAGTTGTGGTTTTCTAAAACAGAAGAGCACCTGACTTGTTAACAGCTGAAATGGGAGGCTCTTACACACTCTCCAGGAGTCTTGTGGTTTTTGTATTAACATCACTAGCCAGGTGGTAGAAAATGTGGATACTCGAGAGAAATATTAAAATAATTCAAGATCTTAAGGAACTAAGCCATGAATCATTGTGGTTAAGCTCCTTCTTAGGATATTTTAAGAATCCATTTATATTATGCAGTTAAGCTCCTCCTTAGGATGTTTTACGAATCCACATTTATTAAGAACGCTCTTTTAACCCCCTCATTATACTTGCACTAATTCTAAATTTGGCCCCTATATTTTCCAACTGCATAACAAGGTTTCTTCCCACTTAGAGGGTACCAGTTTGCAGATGCTGGTGCTCATGAGGGTCTGTGTTTACAACAAGATGCCCACCCATATGAAAGTGACCACGCATGTGAAAAGAATCACATGTGCCCCATTTACCATGGCCTTCTGATGGACATGTACTCCCACTCTGACACAGAGCTGGTTACAGAGCTCAATACTCACACTGCCTGCTTTTAGCAGAAATCATTCAGAGCGGTCATCTGCCCATTTTCCAAAGAACTAGGCTCTGCAACTCTGAGAGGGAATGTTAGGAAGTTTCTAGGTCTGAGCAGGGTGGCGATGGATATGGTCAGGCTATCTTGGATTGATTTGTGTCAGGTTGACCTAGGCTATTTTGGGAATGAGGCTGATTAAGGCTTTGCAGGCAGGTTGTTAATCAAGACCTTGCAGGGGGCTTGTTTTGAGTACAAAGTTAATTAAGACCCTGGGAGACTTCCAAGAAGCAGCTGATGCTCCTCAAAGTTATGTATAAAACCCCAAACTGCACTTTCCACAAAGCGTGCTGTATCTAACTACATATATGATTGAGGGTTTTTATTTATCTCCAAATAGATGTGCTTTTCGGTTATAAGTCACCTGGAGTTTCCAAGAAGCAACAACCTGACTCTTCAGTCTCCCTTTGTTGCACTCATTTTCTTCTGCTTGGCCTTACGACGAGGACTTTATAGTTGGGAAGGAAATATTTTCATTTTCTTTATCATAGTTTCTCTTATCTTTAATTTCAAGAACTGATGTAATTTTTTTTAAAGTGTCTATTTGTCTGCTGAGATGTTAGATAATGTAGGTGTTCCATTCACAATTGAGAAGTTAGTTCTTCTGCCTTGCAGGCTTCAGACAGTGAACATATACAATATTTTCCCCACTTTTTTTTTTTTAATAATAGCAAGTCATTCTCTCCTGCCCTATTTTAGGATTCCCTTAGTTTTCACCTCTGCTAGTCCATGTTCTTTATGCATTCTTGCAGATTAAAAAAAAAATTATCTTTCTGACTATTAAAAGAAGGGAAATCTTTGGAAAAATTGAAAAAGCAATTTGTCCTGGCATATCCTAAAACAAGGGCTTATTAAACCATGTTTTTGCTAGAATTTACCCCAATTAATCACTGTGGCCAGGAACTAAGGTGCATTGAACCACATAAGTAAGTGGACTAGTCTCCTATGCATTATTTATTATATACTGTAGCTCAAAAATAAAAACTTTGCTATAAGCTTATTTTAAGCTGGTTACCCTATAGCTGAATAGTGTTAGAATCATATCTGTGAATGCTAAGGACCTAGAAAATGTTGTTCCAATTTGTATTATTTCTCTAAATAATTCTGACTTGAGGGCAGCACCTGTGGCTCAAGGAGTAGGGTGCCAGACCCACATGCCAGAGGTGGCGGGTTCAAATCCAGCCCTAGACAAAAACTGAAAAAAAAAAAAAAAATTCTGATTTAGATTACCTCAAAAACTTGAATGATACCCTTCCCATCCACATGCTGTCCAAAAAATAGACAAAAATACTTTGTGAGAAGACTATAACTTTGTTATTTAAAGGAATACAGATTTTATCAATCTTATGGTTGCTTAGCGAACAGCTCTGTAGCTGCTAATTAGGTAAGATTCTTTAGAAAATATCTTGAACACTGTATTCTTTTGAATTACAAGCAAATACAGTGGAATTATAATAGAAGAAGAAAAGAGAGAGCATTTTCTTATTATCTGAGGCTGAAAATGACCAGGAATAATCATTATACCATAAATTGAAGAGGAGATAAATTTACTTATTCATTTCTTCCATCTTTAACTCACCAGACATTTAGGGGGCAATGCACAGAATATTTTATATTTGATTGTGTTTGGCCAAAGAGTACCCAAAGCAAGAGGTAAGGCCCATGGGTTTATCCATTGCCTGTACCTGAGCCCACTGACTAAGGCCCAACCTAGGGTCAGATTGGTCTTCACAATGTGACTCCTTATTTCTATGTAACAATTTTCTTTCCTTTCCTCCTCAATACCAGGGGGCTGATGCTTTACAGCATCATAAAAAAGTGTCAATTTTCAAAATTATTTAGTAGTTATTTGAGGGACCAAGTATACATAGATGAATAAACACTCTAGCACATGTTCTGTGAATCAAATTATCATATTTATTTAAATATTGGGATGTAATATAAAATATGATCTTTATTTTTATTATAAAATAAAGGGAATGCAAATCAAATATTAGAGTTAAGAAGGAGAAGCTATTAAAAAGGCAATGAGAAAGTCACTTTTCATTCTTGACTTTATGATTTCTCCTTTTTCCATAGTATTGCTAGGTGATAATTTACCTTGAAATGACATGAAATTTTATTTGATATTCCAATGGCTCTTTTCAACATTAAGAAAAAAGGAAGGATTCCTTCTTATAGCAATAGGTAAAATATGGGCTGAGATTGCATATTAATATTATGGAAAATATGTCATTTGACATGGATCAGTGAATATTAGGAATCTTTGGACCCTTGGCCCTCTTATATGCCATCTATAGTAACCTTAATGTTAACTCATGTAATGAATGCTATGAGAGCTACTTTAGTAACTTAGTACTGCCTATATTGTGCATTAATACCAAGCTTGTGTGTATTAGAAATGATTTCAAAATTGATACGATATGGTAAGTGGCCCTGAGATCAACTACAAATCTACACTTCTATGTCAGGTATCTGGTACATTTTATAGCTTAGATATATTTTCAGGCAAATGGAACCCACTAAGGCCTTTAGGTAGCTGACTCTGGGACCTAATACAATGGAAGACTTGCTGTGTTGCCTTCAGAAGTTAAGTCTCTTCACCCAATGATGACTCAGCAGGCTTTTCACCCAGGCCTTGCTGATGGAGAGACTCTCCTACTGTCTTCTGATGGTAATCCAGAAAATCTATGGTCTCTTTCTTTTTTTCCAGGAATTTTCAGATGAAGTTTACATGGTCAGTTTCTTCATTCTATATGAAGATATGCTGGAAGTTACTCTTCCAACATATTGAAATGTAATATGAATTGGTTGAATGGAAACTATGCCAAAATTCTGAATTTTACTTTAAGTTCTCAAACTACACATTTAAAATATATTTCCTGGCTTGGTGCCTGTAGCTCAAGCAGCTAAGACATCAACTACATACACCAGAACTGGTGGGTTTGAATCCAGCCCAGGCTTGTCAAACAATGACAACTACAATAAAAAAATAAGCGGGCATTGTGGCGGGCACCTGTGTCCCCGCTGCTTGGGAGGCTGACACAAGACAATTACTTAAGTCTAGGAGTTAGAGAGTGCTGTGAGCTGTGATGCCACAGCACTCTACCAAGGGTGACACCTTGAGGGTCTCTCAAAAAAAATAAAAATAAAATATTTCCTCACATCTCTTAGTTCTTTATGAATATAGACTGTACTTAGTTTCTAGAGTCTAGTATGCAAGTAACAAGATTTCCACCCTTTATATATCTATGACCTATCCTAGAAGATTAAAAATGATTTTCATTTTTTATGTTAACATATTTTAGAAAATAAAATTCTCATTGGTAATAACATTTCATTGAGTGTAAGTTTCCCTTTATGGTAGCTCTGTATTTCTTATACAATTTCTTGCTAAATATAAAATATACATCAGAGTCCTACTTATATTTATTCAATAATTATATATTTCTTCACTAAAAATTTACTACTGAAAATATTTTTGTTATTATGGACAAAGGAATAAAATGAACGATAACATTTGCTGCTTCTTTATTTTTGCTATGAATAAGTGATTCTACCCTGCACTGATGGCTGGTCTGTGCATCATACTTGTCTCTCTCGTAGTCTAATGTTCTTTTCATGCTCCCTGATTTGGAGCACCTCCAGGCCTTTTAACCTTCCTCTATGCATTATCCATTTATCTTTGGACTCAGTTGAGAGTCTACCAGAATCACTTTTGAAGACAGAGATTTAAATGAAAATACTTTATTTTGAAGGTCATCCCAAGAAATCCCCAAATACAGGGAGAGAATTGGTGAAGTGAAAAGGAAGGTAGAGGTGGCCAATGGCCAGGTGTTTATCAGGGTCGTTACTGGTACTTAATTCTGCCTGAGAACGGTAATAGACAATTTAGAATAAATGCCTCGGAGTTTCCCCAACCAGTGAGTAAAAAAAGTACAGATATTTCCCATCAGTCATAGGTTGTGGGATGCTCCAGGAAAATGGTATTTTCTCTCATGTTTGAATTTCTGTATGCGTTGATAAAACAGATTTCTGCTACCAAGGGAAGCCTTCAGGCACAGAAATGTAAATGTTAGCTTTCAGAAGTCATCGCAATGAATGCTAAAGACCAACAGCATGCAAGCATTGCACCGCCGGTGATAGATACACCTTTTATTGGCAAAACATACAAATGTTTGCTCCAACTATGCTAATTGCAGAAATTGAAAAATATGATTGCAGAGAAAAATATATCTTATTATTTTCTTATATGAGTTTATTAAAAATTATCTGTAATTATATTATTAATTGAAGACAATCTGGTAGTTTTTTAAAATGTGTTAACAAATGGATTTGACTTCCTTATCACTGTTATTTGGATGACAAAAAATAGATTTGATGTCTGGGAAACATTTTTATGTGATACAACAAACACTGCATTTTTTTTCTTCTTATTCAAGATTCTCTTCTATATATCGTTATGATAAAACATCTTCCCCCCATTCTCTGACGTAGGTATGTTTCATATCCCATTTCCTCATTTTGTTGGTATTCCTTCTTTCCTTAACCTATTTATCCTCAACTCACTTCCACTCATTGCTCAAACATTTCACACAATTTTATTATTCAATATAAAAGTTTTTCATATGAACAATGTAACAACCCAGGAAATGAAATAATAAGTTGCAAATTATATTTATATCTTATTGAAGTTTCTAATCATGACAGTTGAAATTCAAGGAAAAGTGGTTGTATTTTTCATCTTACTGCAAGGAGAAACAAAGGCAGGTAGAGCTTGCACTGTATACCATAAGTATATTTTCATTTTTAATTGATCATGATTTAAAAATAATAATGTTGTGTTATTCAACATTACACATGTATAATTTTTATGCATATTTAATTTTCCTAAAACTCTAATCATTTAGGTTGTAAGAGTTTATTAAAGTTTTCAGTTGCAAGAAATGGAAATTTACGTGGCCTAACTTGATTCGCAAAATAATTGGAGAGATAAATATTAGGTATTTTACAGAATCAAAAAAGGCTGAAGAGTCTGGCTTAGAAAAAAACATTAGGCAGCTCTGGGGGCTATGTATAAAGACATTTCAACAGTCCCATTAAAAAGTTACCAACAGAAGTAATGAACTCTTGTTTTCTTCAATATTTAAATCATATATCTCCAGAGTGAAAGTCCCAGAACAGTGAGGCAAATTGAACTAATTTCAGTGGTTCACTCCTTTTTTATGTGAGCATGAACATCATAATGATACTGAGATATCCAAAAACAAAATAAAACAAATGTCTTACTATATGAACAGAGAATTTGAATCCTCTTCCTAAAATATAGAAGAACTGAGACAATTAAATCTGAAAACGCCACCTCTGAATGTAATAGCCTTGGAGAAAAAAAGAAAAATTTAGAAGCAGGTTATTTTGTGGTAATGGACTGAGGTTAAAAGAGGATCATGATATATCTAAAAACTTGTTCAAGAAGTGGGCTATCCTGACTTACAACCACTATAATTGGGTGCATCTATAATTATGTCATGATTCAGAGAGTTAAAATCCTAAACCTTTGGCTTTCCCGTGGCCTAGAAAAATGGTTGGTATCACATGTATTATACATCCTGCTCATTGCATGGAGAAAAACGTCCATCTCAAGAAGATCATCTGCAAGGAGAAAAGGAGACATGAGAGAGAAGAAGCAGAACTCAATCCTGGGCTTTTGTTACCATGTCTCCGTTTTCTCTCTTATTCATATACACAGTGAAGAGAAATGTCTTTTTCAATTACCCAATTAAAAAATAATTCATTTGAAACATGACTATTCATACTAATCTTATTTGTCATTTTCAAACTATGTTAAATAGCAAAAGCGGCCCCAAATTCTTCATGTTCTTGTATTCAGGCCTTTGCAACATAAAATGAGCCCCCTTCTGGAAGACCTGGGATTTGTTTCTGTAAGCAGTGAAACTAAGTGTGACTTGTTTTCCACATTGAGCCAAAGCAAGTATTAAAGTTTTGCAAAGCGCTTGCACAGTGGACATTTTCCTTTATTGCTCTTCTATACTGTTGTCAGTGTGTGAGTAACTCTGAGCTAACTTGGGGAATGATTAAAAAACAACAACAACAAAAAAAAAAAAAAAAAAAAACCTAATTACACCTGTCATCTCAACAATTAGCCAACCTCCAGAGGCAGAGCTGCTTAGATGACTATCAGCTGGACTCAGCTAAGCCACCAACTGATTTTAGTGTTAATTGTCACTCCAGAAAATAATAGGTAAAATAAATATTGTTTAAAGCCAAAGTTTTGTGAGCGTTTGTTACGTTTGCAGCAGAAGCTGTTACCTAAGCTGTATGGGTAAAATTGTGACCACTCAAAATTTACAGACCAAAGTTCTAACCCCTGGAACCTCATTATCTGGTGCTATTCAGAAATAGGAAATAGGGTCATTGTAGATATAAATTAAGATGAGGCCATATTGCAGTAGGGTGGGCCTCTAAACCACTAGCCCTACATGACTGTTGTCTTTATAAAAATGAAAATTTGGACCCACTCATGCACAGAGGAGAGTGCTACATGAACCTGAAGGCAGAGATCAAGCTGATGTTTCTGCAAGCCAAGAAATGCCAAAAATTGCTGTCAAATCACCAAAAGCTGGAGAGAAGCAGGCAACTAATTCTACTTCACAGCTCTCAGAAGGAAGCAGCCTTGCAAATATCTTTGTCATAAGCTTTCAGCCTCCAGAAGAGTGAGAAAATACTATTTCATTGTTTAAATCATTCGGTTTAAGGTGCTTTGTTATGGCACCTTAGCAAACTAGTATATAGGCTAAGTGTATCTTTACTTTTAAGTCATTTTAGTTATTATTTCTTTTGCTGAAAGAAAAAAAATTTTGTTTTTACTTTCTCTCCAATTCAAACTCTAACTCTAGTGTCGCTTCATCCAAGATTCTATGACCACACAATATGAATTATTTTTCCTGTAATCACACTTTATCACCTACCTTTATTTTCTCCATTATACTTATTTCTATCTTGTGTATAATCTTTGTACTATGTTTTAATATCCTCTACTAAAAAAAGGAAGGCCATGGGAGGAGACCTCTTTACAGTATTTTTATTGCTATAAGACTTACTATAGATGCATTATACATTCTATTAAATATTGAATACATAATATATAGATTAACCAGACAGCATTTAAATAAGTTCTTGCATAATTAAAATTTTAACCCAGGGCGCTGCCTATGACTCAAAAGGGTAGGGCACCGGCCCCATATGCCAGAGGTGGCAGGTTCAAACCCAGCCCCAGCCAGAAAAAAATAAACAAACAAACAAAAAAACCCACTTAATTAAAAAAAAAATTAACCCATACATAACATATTCCCTCAGATAAATTCATTCATTTGTATAAGGTGTATTTATTTACTTAGAAATCCATGTAGAGTTTGCATGTAATTTACTAGTAAGATAGCTAAAGAAGCCAATCCTAGAAAATAATCTTTTCTCATCTTATAGAGGTAATCCTCTGTTCATCATTTAAAGATATAAATGTCCCCTCCATAATAATTATAAATAGCAACTATTTTGAGGATGTTTAGGACGTAAAGAGAAAGCATCAGGGGTTGACAAAATTCTATCTAGGGAAAGTTAAAGGAAGGTCTGAGGAATGCTGGACAAAGAAATAGAACCATAAAACTAGAAAAAATAAAGAGTGAGAGAAAGAAAACGCCTCTCTATGGAGAAAAACACCTCTGAAAGAAAAAGGACAGGGAGAGAAGATGGTGGATAATCTTGAAGAAAAGGGTAGTGGAGGTAAGATAACAGAAACTAGAGGATGAAAGGAAATGAGTTAAAATTCCTGCTTGCGATCACCATCAGGGGCTATAACCTAGTATTACAGAATAGAACCAATACTGTGAATTCCCTCATCCTCATTTCTGTGAACACTGCACGCTGTCCACACAGATGAGCAGTTCTCCTTGGCATAGACATCTGACTGTAGCCTAAGAGATTTCCATGGATCTTTCAAAATAATGACACCTCATCCATCTATATCTAAGTGGCCTTTTGTCAAAATCTCCCCTTTTACATCCAATAAAACAGGTAGGGCCCTGGACACCCAGATAAATTGTAAAGTTAATGCTAAAGCTTCAGAATCTGGTCTGTGATATTATGAATTAGTAAGAGTGAATCAAGGTGGACAGATTAAAAAAATACATACATCATTAAGTTTCTTGCATGTAACTATTAACTACTTACCACTGTGAGAAAGATACTGGTTGAAATAAATACTTATCTTTCCAGGACAAAAGATCAGACTTGCATGGTTAGGAAGGGCCATGTCCATCAGTTCTGCTCTTTCAAGCTATATAATCTTCTCTTGAAGTAGCCGTGTATTGAAAGCCTTGAGGAAAATGATTCACTCCCATTATGGGGAATGGAACCCATTCAGAGCTATGAGACATGATGCAGAGTCATAGCCACTCCAAAAATAACCCAATCTAAAAAGTTATAGTCGTATTTTATCTTAGAAATTTAAAAAAATTATTATTCCAATAAATGCAGCATCTAGAATTCAGCATGTCTCAAATAAGTGCATTTGTAAGGAAGGTTTTTATATTGAAATTGCAAAGTATTATGAATATTTTCATTGGTTTCCTAGAACAAAGGTAGTGCTGAGGTAAAGGAGTATAAAAATCTCCTCCTCTTGAATCTGTGTACTAAAAGCAATTTACAGACTATATGTGCATGGGATGGAAGAGGTATATTGACATAAAAAATTCAAATATGCATGAATGATCTATGTATAGCTGTATCCATATAGTATACGTAGAATTAATATACATATATAAATTTCAAAATATGTACAGCACATAAATATATGATTTCATCTTATAGGCTTCAAACACAATAATTTTATAATCTATTTTGAGAAGGACATTATGGAATTGATCATTTTTCCCTGATTTTACAACAACATGGGGTGAAAAGATATAAGAATAAGTCTCAAGGTAAATAAGGCAAGGCACATGAATGATACAGATCAATAGACGACATCTTGTGGGACACTACGCTCTTAATAGGAATATTGATAGTAATAACAAGCATTCGATTTGGGCTTATTACTTTTTATTTATTCCCTGCTATATATTCTCAAGTGGTAATTTTTAAAAACAGAAGTAGACATTCCAATATTTACTCCTTTAATATAGATTTATTACATTTACTCCTAGGGATCTTACATTGTTTGGAAAATATTTGAGAATATAATTCATAATTTTAGACAGTTGTCTAAACCATAGTGCGAATTTTGAAGCACATTTTTAGGTTATACAACAAGTGGTATGTAAGAAATCACTGTTATACTTTCTGAAGAACTTAGTTTTCTTCAAACCAAATGAGATTAACAGTCTTTTGTAGGTGTATGGGTGTGCATGTGAGGTCAAAGGTCAAAATATAAAACATTATCCTCTTCCTGTTTTAGAAGCAAGGGCACATTTTCTCATGCCTTTCTGAGGAAATTCTCTTCTCTAGTCCAGATACTTCATCTCTAATAATTCCTCATCCATTTGGTTTTATTCTTATCAAACATGATGATTAAGTGACATACGCATACACTTTTATGACACCCACATACAAATATTGATATGGATACAGATATAGATATTTTTAAGATAATTGTGATGGACTGTAACAATTTTAAAGCACAAATAGGTCAATATTAAATACATTCTTAACCAGAATATAGATTTCTAATGGTAAATAACATACAGTAGACCTGGAGTGTAGTTTACCTTGCTAATGCGTGTAAGCAACACATAGATAAAGACAAACAGAGAGTAGGTAGGGACTCATACGTAGAGGGCAAAATAACCAGTTCATCTTTTATAATACTCTAAAACTATAAGCTGTTCCTAATATGTTCTTGCTCTCAACACTTTACTTAGTCCCTATTGTCCATTTACTTTGTAATACCTACAGGGGCCTTATGTTGCCTCACCTTTCTAGGGCATCATCCTCATGATGACAGCAGTTAGGAATTGGAGGCTAAGATAGGTATTAGAAGTCGAAAATCAGGAGCCAGGGGCAAGATGGCCAACTAGAGACCTTGGTCACCAGATTATACATCAAAGAAGAAAACATTGAGGGTGAAAAAGCACAGCCCAGGTAAACTATCAAGAGAAAAGTCCCAGCACTTACCCTTATCCAAGATCCCATGGGAAGAGCAGAATACAAGAAGATCATTGAACTTTTGGAAGAAATGTTGTCAGTTGCATCATCACCAAGCTGCAGAGTCATCAGCCTGGCCAAAGTCAGGGTGAAGGAGAAAAATCCTTTTGCAAGACAAAAGCATCTAGTAGCTTACAAACAAAACCCATTAGACTAACTGCATAATTCTAAGAAGAAACCTTACAAGCCAGAAGAGACTAAGGTGCCATCATTATTCTTGTTAAACACAGTAAGTTTTATAAATGAATGGGAAATAAGAATTTTCTCAGATAAGCAAGTGCTAAGATAGTTTGTCATCAATAGACCAGCTCTAAAATTGCTCAAATGTAATCAAAACACTAAAAGGACTGTGTGATACTCATCAGTGGAAAAACACTTAAAGTAAGACCTCACAACACTTATAAAGCAGTAACCCAAGGGATAATACAAAGCAACAAGGTAGCAATCAGGACATTAAGTGTAATAGCATTTCACTTATCAATTTTAACATTGAATGTAAACATCTTAATGCCCCACTTAAAAGATAGAGACTGACTTAGTGGATTGAAAACCACAAAACACAACTCACATATCTGCTATCTCAAGAAAACCTTTATTTATCTTGTAAATTATAACATAGACTCAAGCTAAAGGAGTAGGAAAATATTCCATGCAAATGGAAACCAAAAGTGAGTAGGAGTAGCTATTCTTATATCAGATGAAACAGACTTTAAATAAACACTGGTTTTAAAACAAGCCAAAATTGGTCATAATGATCAAGGTATTGATTCCACAAGAAGATACAACAGTTCTAACACAGGAGCTCCCACATCCATAAAACAAATTTTTCTAGACCTAAGATATAAAATAAAGAGCAACATGATAATATTAAGGGAACTCAACACTCTACTGACAATACTACATGGATCATGTAGGGAGAAAATAAAAAAAAAGAAATATTGTACTTAAGTGAGATGTTGGAATAAATAGATTCAACAGACATTTTCAGAACATTCTACACCAAAACTTAAAAATACATATTTTTTCTTGTCAGCACATGGAGCATTTTCCAAGAAAAATTTTATGTTAGACTGCAAAACAAATCTCAGAAAAATTTTAAAAATGAAGATTACACCATGTATCTTCTCAGACCACACAAGAATAAACCTAGAAATGAATTCCAAGAGGAACTCTCAAAATTATAAAAACACATGGAAATTAAACAACCCTCTGCTGAACGATCTTTGTATTAATGATGTAATCAAGATAGAAATAACCAAAATTATTGCATTGGACAGGAGTGTCACTGAAACTACCTAAATTTTTGGGATACAGTAAAAGTGGTACAAAGAGGGAATTTCAGAGCACTGAACGTTTATACTCGAAAGACAGGAAGATCACAAGTTAACCAACGGAATATTACAGCTAAGAAACTTAGAGAAACAGAACAATCCAAACCCCAAGCTACCAGAAGACAAGAAATAATGAATATAAGAGCAAAAGTACATAAAATTGAAGTAAAAACAAGTCAAAGGATTAATGAAATGAATAGTTGGTTTTTGAAGAGTTTAAAAAGAATGTATGGAAGAAGATATATAGATAAAGGGTACAGAATAGAAAATCTCAGAAATAAAACCAAATGCTTACAATCAACTTATCTTTGACAAAGCAAAAAATATATATACAGTGTGGAAAGTAAGCAACAAAGGTATATATGAATAAAAAAGAATTATTTATCAAAAAAGTCAGAATAATTGGCAGAAATATTTTTATTGAAATAGACTCTCCCCTATGAGCTGTATCATCATGTAATGTGAGGGACAGAGGCAAGATTCTCATTCAGGTGTCACAGACTCCAAAACCCATGTGACTTCCGAAGCATTCTGACCTCCTTGTAACACAAAATTTAGTTGCCTTTATGGAACTAGAGCTCATAAATGCCATAACCATGGATAGTTTTGAAAAATATCTAACAGCGTCTAGAGAATATAAAACAGTAATGAAAAGAATTCTCAATCTTTAGCATCATGTTATTTATTCAAAACCTGGTTAAACCTGCAACAAGAAATCATCTTGCATTTTTTTTTTCAACCTTCAAAATATTTTGAGCTTTTCTCCATCCCAGGCACTGCGCACAAATGTTTAGAAAAGTAGACACAGTCTTTTTAAGGGACCACAGTCTCCAAAAGAGGTAGGATACTAATAGAAATAGGACTATAAATGTAATAACTGTTGTACAAAATGTGAAAGATAAGACAATAAGTAAGAGCTCATTTAAATGTACTCTATAAGATTTTTAGTAGAAAATGCTCAATCTTAATGCATTTGTGATAAAATGGATGGTAAATATGATTTCATTGATTGTCTATTGGGAGTTAGAATGAAAATGAACATTGATTAATGCTGTCTCTGGAACTTTATTAATAATCTAATTTTTTGCCATATCCAGCTTCCTTAGCATGAACACAGAGAGTTTTCATAAAGGATGGAGAATGATTAAATCCATCTTATTAGATTCAGTTCAGAGAACTTTTGCCACCTATTATAGTTCAAAAGAAACTATGAATAATATAACACACTTTCTAGAACCAAGGAAACAAATGATATAAGGGCAAAATTCAGGGCATTATGAACAAACATGTGGATGGACTATTTCCTGCATAGGTTGGCATTATAAATTTTTTAAGAAAAGGTTTTGAACAAGTATAGCACAATACATTCTTTTGGGGGAAAGTATGGATGGAAGCCAACTGAATATGAAGGGAATACTACAGTCAATCAATTTGAACAAGAAAGTGAGAGTATGAAAATAGTTCTTGTTGATATTCTTTTGGGGAAAAAAACAGTCTTGGAAAGGAAAATTATCAGTTTTAGCTCAATGGCATGATGGTGCCTCATACAAGAAAGGGAAAATGCCACGAGAAAGGGGGCTATAATTTCAGCACAGCCATTATCTTCAGTTAGAAATTTGCAAAGGTGGCTTTTAAGTAAAAGTAAATTGGCTATTAAAGAATGGGGTAAATGCATGTATGTCTAAACAAATCTCTTCCAAGGAAATCTCAGAGATAGTTTAAAGCACCAAATTTTATCTGACGTAGAAAACGATTTCGTGAAAAAAAAAACCACGTTTTTCTAAATATCATAGTAATAGTATCCCATCTCTTGATCATCTAGTGCTCTTGTTCAATATCTCTTTGTCTTTGTCTCTGCCTTTGTCTCTCTCTCACACACACACAAACAAACATGAACAATCAAAATTCAACCATTTTTTCCCTTTTTCCTAATAAAATTCTCTTCTCATCTTCTCAGTACTATCTTTCCTTAAGGAGTATTCATTCCTTTAAAAAGTAATTGCAATCTAATTTTTAGGTTTCATTGTTATACAAGCTACAGTTTTCAAATTGTGTAAATACAGTGTCGAGAAATGCATTTTTTTTTTTTTTTTTTTTGCAGTTTTTGGCCGGGGCTGGGTTTGAACCCGCCACCTTCAGCACATGGGGATGGCACCATACTCCTTTGAGCCACAGGGGCCACCTGAGAAATACATTCTTTATCAAATGGAAATATTAGACCAATATTTTCAAATTTGATGTTATGCTACAACCTCCAAGGTAGACAGAATAACATCCCTTACACAGAAATGCCCACATCCCAGTGTCCAGAACCTGTGAGTATGCTAGGTTCCATGGCAAGAGGGATTCAAGGTTTCTGAATAGCTGAATTTAAAATTAGAAGATTACGATGAATGATCCTGGCAGATCCAATGTAACCATGGGTTTTTAAAAGCAGAAAAGGGAGAGAGACAGAATATTACAGTCAAAAAAGGCATGAAGATAGAAGAGGCTGGAGTGATACTGTGAGCAGAGTGCCCTAACCCCTGGTGTTGACTTTGAAAATTAGGGCAGAGGGCTCCTGAGGGCAGAACGCAGGCATTCTCTGAGCGCTGGAGAAGAGGGCTTCTCCGGTAGATCCTCCAAAACTCCTCAAAGCCCTGCAAGCACCTGGTGTCAGGTGTCCTGAAGCTGTAGCAGAACACTACGGATTGGGTCACATATAAACATTAAAATTTATTTCTCAAGGTTAAGTACTGTAAGCTGGAAAATCCTAGATCAAGGCAGATGTAGTGTACAATAAGAACCCATCTTCTTGCTATAATCTAACATAGTGAGAGGGGGCCAGAGGTCTCTCTAGCACCTCATTTATAGAGGAAAAAAATCTAAGGTACAGCAGTTTTACTCTCATGACTTAATTGTCTCTTAAGGCCCCAGCGCCTAATACTGTCCCACTGGGGTTAGTCTTTCAGCATATGAATTTGGGGAGAGGAACAAAAACATTTATACCATGGCATGTGGACTTTATTTCAGTGATATTTTTAAACTACATAGCTACAAGATAATAAATTTGTCTTTTTTTAACCTACTTAATTTATGATAATTGGTTCTCAAGAGAATAGAGAATGATTACAATTGTCTAAAGTTTTTAAATATTTTCTTTTTTTATTTTCTCTATACATGTACATGTGTTTTTATTTGGTTCCCACTTTTTGCCTTCACAAGATGAAAGAGGCTTAAAATTTAATAACAATAACAATGTTTAAAATAAATAATAGAAACAAAAACCTTATAAAGAACGAACGAAGATAAATACATTTGGAAAAGAAATCAGATGATTGCTGCAGTGAAATATTGAGCAATAATAATAATAAAGCAAAAAAAGTAACGTTCACATTGTCAGATAAAAGTATGTCTATCATAGAATGATTTGACACTGAGATTCAGTATGGAGTCATCAGTTAACTATTTTTTCCCAAAGGCTCAAAAAATAGAGGATATTTATTTTTATAAATAAAAATAGAAGATAATTTCAAAAATCAGATCGTGCCAAATCTTATAGACAAGAGAAAAAGAAATACCTCAAAATCATTCTCCTTCATCTGCATATACCTTCAATTTTAAAGCTTAGCTTAGAGGGATATAGAATTCGGGGCTGGAAATTGTTCTGTTTAAGTACAAGGTAGATGCCCATTGTCTTCTGGCTTTAAAAGTTTCATTAGAGAAGTCTGCAGTCACCCTGATGGATTTGCCCCTGTAGGTCAGTTGGCACTTACTCCTAGTGCTTGCAAAATCTTTACTTTTGTCTTGACTTTAGATAGATTCATCACAATGTGGCTTGGAGAGGCTCTATTTGAGCTGAGGTAACCAGGGAATCGATATCCCTCTGAAAGGAGTATGTCAGAATCTTTGGTGACATTTGGGAAATTTTCATTTATAATATTCTCTAGAATGGCTTCCATTCCTCTGGGGCATTCTTCTTCCCCTTCTGGGATACCTATAATTCATATGTTTGAATGCTTCCTTTAAGTCTTATAATTCTGTCAGTGAATGTCCTGCTTTCTCTCTCTTCTTTTCTGCCTCTTTAACTATGTGAGTTATCTCAGGAGCTTTATCCTCTACCTCTGAGACTCTTTTTTCTGCATGATCTAATCTGTTGTTGATACTTTCTATTGCATCCTTAAGTTCCCTAATTGACTGCTTCAATTCCTTCAGTTCTGCTATATCCTTTCTATATTCTTCATATCATTCATATCTTATTTGATTCTGTTTTTGGATTTCCTTTTGGTTATTTTTCACTTTCTCAGAAATTTCCTTCATTGTTTTGATCATCTGTAGTTTAAATTCCCCTTATGTCACTTTTAACATTTCTTTATATGTGGAATCTTCTGCTGTAGCTACCTCATGGTCTCTTGAAGGGGTTGCTCTGGACTAGTATTTCATGTTGCTAGGATTTTTCTGCTGATTCTCCTTTATAAGTGTTTTCTTGTATCTGTTTCCTTATGCTAAATTTCTTTTCAGTTTCTCTTGCTCTTAAAGTTACTGTGCCTCCGGCCTAAAGTTGTAATGAGTCCTTTTGGTATGGGACCAGAAGGATGAGAACATTGAAGAGCAAGAAGGGAAAAAAGGTTTTTAAAAGGAAGAAAAAAAGAGAAATAAAAAGGGGTAAGTAAAAGGAAATATTGACAAAAAGAAGAGAGGCACCAAAAGAAGGAGATAGGAGTAATATATGTGAATACTAGGGTACTTCGAACCAATCTTAAAACCCCCAACCTCTGGGGGTACTGGGTGGGTGGTGTCTTTGAGGTCAGCAGCTCTTTGCTAGCCTGATCAGACATAGTACCTTACCTCTGCCATGTATAGAAGAAAGACAAAAATACTATCAATCAAACTGAAACAAACAAACAAAAATTCTTATTGGATAAAATTGAGGGAAAAAACAAAATGATAGGGGCAGAAACACTGGCAAAAGTGAAGTTCTAATTTGTTAAATTAGGCAACAATGGAAGATTGTATTTTAACTGGAACAGTGAAGAAAAAAAGAAGAATAAAGGGAAAAAAAAAGAAAAATGTGGAGGAAAGATATTGAAATTAAGAAAAAAAAAGAAAAAGCCCACAAAAAACAAAAACCCCAAAACCAAAAAACCAAAACAGTATATGTATCTTGCTGAATATTATCTGGGCAACAGGTGATCTTCTGAGCTATGAGACGTTAATCACAATGTTGATACCTCTGTAGGAGATGGAAACTGGAGGCCTCTGCTGATTTCTCAGACCCCACAGGCTTAGGAGCCCAAATGTCTCATCAGCCCATTTATAAGACACTCCAAACTGTGAACGTTGACTAAGCAGAAGCTTTCCAAGGAAAGCACTTATCACTGGGATCTCTCCTGGTGTGGCTGCACACTTAGCCAGTGTGCCAAAACGGTCTCACTCTATGCCCTTGAGGGCCAAGGCTGTAATCTGACAAACACTTAGATCTCTGCTCTTCCCCAGTGTCTCAGTCCCAGTGTTTGGGCAGCTCAGTCACTAGATGACTTGCCCAAGTTCTCCCGGCTGATCCCCACTCTGACCCTCAGGGGCAGTTCCCCCACAGTGGCTGTGCGGCAGCCCACAGCTGACCAATATTAGCTGCTTTTTGGCTCAGCAGCTCAGTCCCGGGCCCCAGACAATGCACAAAGTCTTCAACATACCAGCCCAAGATCTCCCAAGGCAGTTCAATTGAGTACCCAAGTCCAAAAAGACCAAAACAGCCCACAGGTAAGGTTTTTCCTGATTGCAGTCTTGCTGTTGCTATGGTTACAGCTGCAGGCAGCCTCTGACGAACAGAACAAATGCACCTACCACTCGCCAGTTCTCCATTGCTTTTGTCCTCCTCCTGGGGTACAGAAGTCTCTTGCTGACTCCCTGTGTCATCAAAGGGAAGTTTCTAGGCAGATCCCACCAGCCAGAGATGCTTGGAGTTTTCTCTACCCAATCTCACTGTGCCCGGTTGCACAGAAGCTGTTACTTGGCCACCATCTTTCTCCTGAAGAACCTCAATATTTTCTTAATCAGAAATACTCTGACACATTAGGAGAATCTCATTATGAAATTTGCTTTGACTTTGCGATTATTACATCAAAACTTAAGAATAAGCATTGGCCACTGGAATCAACCCTGACCCCATACATCTTGGTACCCATAGCCCTTGCACCACTTGGATAAATACTTGCCTGTGGGTGTCTGCTTCTGCAGTCCCCTGTTCCAGCTCTGAGGCTCTTACTGTGCCTAGACCCGAGGCTCTCTCCCTGTGATTCTGGAGCTCCCTCGGAGCCCACCTTCTTGCTCTTGAGATTCCACTGTTGTGCCAGGATCCCACTAAATCGTCCCCAACCCTACAATACTTATGGAGGCATGCTGAGGTCCAGGGTCCTTACAGGCTTAAGTGGCCAATATATCTGGGTGTGGTTTGAGAAAATGACCATATAATAGATATCCATAACCACTATCTAGATAGTCTCACCTGACTTCCATTGTCACCTCTGCAAGGAGACCCTGGGCAGAGAAATCACCAACAAGGCCAGCCCCTGTGGAGAAGCTGTCACCCAACCCTCAATTCAAATGTCCAACAGTGACCTAGGGAGCAACTCACCATTCTGAAGGAAGATCATCCAGCACTGGCATTACCTGTGAGGATCACAGGGCAAGGGAACAAAACAGGACAGTTGCACTCAGGCTCTCAGTGAGCCCTGCCCCTGCCCCCTGCCTGGTCAACACTACAGAGCAGGACACAGAAGAGCCATCTGGGGGCGTCTTCTTCTCACTTATTAGGAGAGGTCCTAGCAGTAAAGAATAGGTGTGCTGTAAGCTGGTTAACACTAAGCCAAGAGAGGAGAATACAAAGGAGAAGAAACTAGAGAAAGAACCCGGGAATGTGAAGAAACAAAACGTTTTAACATCACCATGGAATTGCAATAGAGCTACGATAGCAGACCCCAATCAAAAGGAAATTGTAAACTGACAGAAATGGAATTCAGAATATGAATGGCCATAAGATAAATGGAACTGAAAGGAAAATTGGAAACCAAGCAAAAATGACTTACAAATGCCATGCAATCCCCATCAAATATCACTGTCATATTTCACAGGTTAGAAAAAATAATCCTGTGCTTAAATTTGAACCAAAAAATAATCTGAATAGGCAAAGCATTATTAAGACAAAGGAATAAATCTGGAGGCATCACATTACCAGACTCCAAATTACACAAGAAGGCTAAAGTAACCAAGTCCATATGGTGTTGTTACAAAAATAGAGACATAGGCCAAAGGAAGAGAAGAGAGAGCCCTGATATAAAACTGTCTCTATAAAGTAAACTAAGCTTTGACACAGCAGATAACAGCACACACCGTAGAAAGGAAAACGTATTCAATAAATGCTCTTGGGAATACTGGAAATTCACATGGAGAAGAATGATAGAGAGCCACTATCTTTCACTATATAAAAATTAATTAAAGGTAGATTCAAATCTTAAATGTAAAGCGTGCAACCATGAACATTTTACAAAAAAAAAGTATGAAAAACTCTTCTACACCTTGGTCTATCCAAAGAAGACCCAAAAGTTAATTTGAGCAATAACATAAATAAATAAATGAACTTGATTAAATTAAACAGCTTCTGCACAGCAAAAAAAAATCAACAAAGTAAATGGACAATCGTTAAAATGAAGACAATGTTAGAAAATTATATATTCTTTTAAGGACAATAATCATCAAAAACTCAAATAACTCTCCTATCTAAGGGTAAAAGACATGAAGAGGTATTTTTCAAAAGAACATAGACAAATGTACAAAAAATAAAAAAGGAAAAATTAAAATCACAATGATATATCACCTTACCTTTGCCAGATGGCTATTATGAACAAGTTTAAAAAAAAAAAAAAAGATACTAGCTTGGATGCAGAGAGAAAGGATTGGTGATACACCATAGGTGGATTTTTAAATACATACCACCTCTGTGGAAAATGGCATGGAAATTCCTCAAAGGAATAACTATTGATTTACCATTCAGCCAGCGATCCCACTCCTTGATATCTACCCAAATGAAAAAAAATTATTTTATCAACAAGACTCTTATTCTTTATTGTGACACCATTCACAATCACAAAGTGTGTAATCAACCTAAATGCCCATCAATTCATAAATAGGTTAAAAAATGTGGTATATGTATACTATGTAGTTCTACTTAGTCATAAAAAGGAATTAATTAACATATTTTGCAGCAATTTCGGTGGAATTGGAGACAATCTGCTGAAGTAAAGTGTCTCTGGAATGAAAAAACAAACTCCACATGTATTCTCTAGTAATTTGGGACTAATCAATGGGCACATATGGGCACAGAGGGAAGTAAAAGTCACTGGAAATCAAGAAGGGATTAGTGGGAGTGGAAGGAGGGATAGAAGCCTAACTAAAGGTGCAATGAATACTATTAAGTGATAGACACACTAATAGCCTGACTTAACCATTATAAAAGCTACCCATGGAACAAAAACACTTGTACCCCCTTAATAGTTTAAAATAAAAATATATTTGGAGGAACACAGTAATTCAGACATATTTATAAAAATCCGGTCAACTTAAGGATGTGGTGAATGTAGGGAGGTGGTCTTGTATCGAGGTTCTACTGTATATGCATAGGGTAATTTGCCTGTAAGTCTTTGAATTATTTGCAGTTTTATACAAAGTTCCATGTGTGTAACAGAGGTGATGTTTAGACTGGAAACTCATGAGTGTTAGAAACTCATGAGTGTCAGAAAAAATTACATACATAAAATAAACACAGCCATAAGCCAAATTAAAATTGATATATCTCTCCTCTAATAATTCTAGGGGAAATTTAATTTCAGGCATTATGGGAGTTTACTTTCCATTCCCATTATACATAAAGATCTTAAAGGTCTGTCATCAATTTCAAATGTAATGGACATCTGCGTCAGTGCGGACATGATCATCATTCCACAGTCTGGGGAGGAGCCAATAGGTCAAATGTGCATGGACCCATCCGGGGTTATGTCACCCTCTTTCTTTACCTTCAGGAGCATCTATCATATCTGTTTCATTCATTTATTTCATCTATTATTAAATCCAACCTAATATTCAGACATTATTTTAAAGCACCTTGTTTGTATTTTATTTGTGATAGAAATAGAACATTGGTCAAACACATTATATGCCTGTACCAAAGCATCACATGTACCACTCTGATGCACATATAATAATTAAAAGTTAATAGAAATCTTTCTTCTCTGTCTTTTCATTGAAAACTAGGGGTTGTTTGTTGAGAATTTATGCTTCATGCTCTATTTTTTCCCCAAAACTAGGGAAGAGACTGGGAATTTAGCCAACAGAACTTAAACTCTAAATAAATTATTCTACCACAACTGAAAAACATAGTATTATATTAGAGAAATCAAATAATTTTAGTAATACAAATGCACCTTGGTGACCATCTGATATTTGCCAAGAATGATGAAATTCCCTCAGCTTTTGATAGATGAGATCGGCTCAAAACAAATAAAAACCTGGATATGAATGATGTATGGCGGGGTACATACTTACTTGCTACTTGCAAAATTTTGTGCTCTAAAAATAAGATACTTAAAATTTACTCTTTTTTTGTCACAACATTATTAAAAGTATTGATGACATATGCAATATTAATTGTTATTGCATATGTAAAGCTGTGCATGAGTCATATTTTCAGAGACAAATTCATATCATTAAATATTTTAACATGGTAGCAGTACCTAGCTTGACCTCCAGCCATCATGCCTCCCGAAATTCATGCCCTTGCGTCATACTCACTCCTTCAGTCTGGGATGAACTTATTTCACTCATTTTTAGAGAATATGACCCCACAGAAATGATGAGACGCCAGTTCTGAAATTAGATTTTAAAAAGTTTCTGGCTTTCATCTTGGACGCCCTCATTTATATGGAAAAAGAGAACAGAGAATATGCAAGAGGAATTATTCTGAGATGTAAAAGGTGGTAATATCCAAGATTTTAATATAGATATAAATTGTGGGCTGGAGAGAAAACCTATTCGTATGTAGGCATATTTTATTTTATTATTTTTGAGACAGTCTTACTTTGTCACCCTTGGCAGAGTACTGCAACAGCGTATCTCACAGCAACCTCAAACTCGTGGGCTCAAGTGATCCTCTTGCCTCAGTCTCTCAAGTAGCTGGGACTATAAGTACCCACCACAATGCCCAGGTAATTTTTAGAGGAGGGGGTCTTGCTTTAGCTTAGGCTGATCTCGAGCTCAGTTAATCCACCTGCCTTAACCTCCTGGAGTGCTGAGATTACAGGCATGAGCCACCGTCCCATCCTTATCTAGGCATATTTTAATGAAATTGCTTTATTGGAAATAACACTAGAATGTTTATTGGATCACTCTAATAAATGTTAGGAAAATAGTCAAATACAAAGTTTGGTAAATTCCAAATCACATTATAAAAATAATTACAAGGATGTCAAGCAATATAACAAATAAAAAGAAAAATAATTAAAATCTATTATACATGGAGACAGTGGGTTTGTGTGTGCACTCATGTTTAATGTGCTTAACAAAGACCAAGAACCTTACGTTGGCTTATTAAACAGTTACGGAAGTGTCAGTTCAAGTGATGTTCTACTGATGATTTCTCTTGTACTTCCAAACCATGGATTAGAATGTAACACAATTATAGTAATGCAAAATATTTTATATATTAGCAAATACATTGTAAAATGTATAACACCATACAATTGGGAAATTAACAAGATAAATAAAAATAAGACTTTGGAATATGCATGCAAAAATTCTACATGGAATGATGATAATGATAATCATTGGGCTTTATAGAACTTTTACAAAGAATATGACCTATGTCGAAGTGATTCTTCCAGTATTATAAAGTGAATCTGTATGATAGAGCTAAGAAAAATTTCCTAAGATATTCTCAACTCACGATGAATTATATTGAAAAAAATCCCAAATACACATCTATAAAGAATAAGTAAATGAACGAATCAACAGAATATAATAGAAGCTTCTTCCTCAACTGGAGAAAGGATAATTGCCCCAAACTAAAAACCCTTCTCCATGCTGGCAGCATTACTTTCAAACTGAGAATAAATAAGCTCGCTTACTATTATCACTCGTAGTTTCCATTTGCTGGATTCCCCCAATGCAACAAACATTACATATAAAATCCTCTTAGAAGACATGGTGGGAGAAAATATTCCTGAAAAACCACCAACTGGAAAAATCAATTAAAGTAGCTAAGTATAATCTAAGTAAGATTGTGAAGGGATTGTTATGAAAATGACTATCGTTTTCTGATTTATGAGAAGATCATGTGGAGAGGGATGGAGACAGAAAGAGAGCGAGCGAGTGAGAGAGAACACTCACAAATGAGCCTGAGATAGCAAATTCAATAACGTCTAAGACAGAGACAGATTATGCCAAAAAATGCATAGAAAAGAAAAATGAGAGAGCAAGAGACCACAGGGAAGCAGGAGAGGTACCAGCAGAGAAAATTATAGGAAAAGTTCATGATTGGAAAGAAAAATACAAAAGTAAGCATAAATATATTCAATTAACAGGAAAAGGGGGCATGTTTCATTTTCTTCCCAACAAGATTTTAAATTATTCAAATTTTGTAATGTATATCCCTAATTGTACAATTACAAACAATGAAAAATGTTTTGAGACAAAAAGACAGTACGTTGCAAATGTTATCTAAGACCTCAAAGTTGTTTGAAATTAAAAAAAAAGGCGTGAGTTACAAGACATGATTACCATGATTTACATTTGCACATCAAGACAGGAAATGATAAGACTGTAGAGATTTATAAGATGCAGTGTTTACTTAGTAGACATTCTCAGATCAGTTTGCAAAGTTTTAACCTAGTTCCATTATTAACTCACACGAAGAGGCAGAGGTGGAAATGATTTGCTCAGGTAGGCGTTCAGCCCCAGAGCTGAGGACGTTATTAGGCCTAAGTACACAAACACAGCTTCTCATTTGGAGCCTTAGTTCGAGTTAATTTGGTTTATGGCTATGCTTTAGAGAAATGACAGTCTTCAAATAGAGATTAGATGCACTGTAATAAGTTCTTTACTGTAATTTAATACTTTCTAGGAGGATTTGATTTCCCATTTGGTTCATCGACTGGCTGTATTTATCAAGATGTATGCAAGAATTTTTGTAAACAAGTTACAACCACCCCCACAGAATGAACTTTCAAGGAGACATTTACAGGAATATTTATAGGCACATAAATACTGTGAAGGACACAGCATCATCGCTTCTCTGCAACCTCACATCTCAGACTCATAAAAGGATCTCACGATGATATACCCATTACTAGAACGACTTGTAAACTTTATAGAATAATTCTAAACTGCAAAAAATATAGAAATGCCAGGTTATGAATGAACAGAACTATTCAACATTCAACTTGAGATAGGAGGAATATCCTCAACTATTACATTTCAAAGCATTCAACATATTTGATGTCTGATGATAACCCCGGGGTGAGAGTGCCCTGTGTGGGGGCACCAGGTTGCCTCCCTCTACACCACTCTGCTGTACGTTTACAGGATTCATTAAGCCTGTGTTGCACGTTATTTAAAGTAGTTGTGTTAATCCTAATGAGTGGATTTCATTTTCTGCCCTTATAAGAAGTGATTATTTTATGAAATACTCATAATGGCTTGTGATGAGTCAGAGAATAAAATTAGACAATGATGACTTTGGAATGAGCTTTAAAGGTGAAGAATCTGAAAAGAAGAAAAAAGTAAGACAACATCCTGTGTAAGTCATTTTAGAAATGTTACATTTTAAAAACCCACAGAGGATTGCAAGTAGAAATATGCAGACAGGTAAGATCCAACTAAGTGAGGATACAAACTTGGAGTTGATTTAAAGTCAGTAAATATTTGGTATATTTCACTTTCTTAAATATCTCTAAAGTAACTTAATGCAGCATATCGTGGGGTCCTTATAAAAAATGATTTAGCTAGGGTTTTATAGCCAGAAAATAAAAGAAACTACTAATTTAGAAAGATTGAAAATGGGACCATCATGTATTATAAATCTTTACGCTTTTTTAAAATGTAAGACCCAAGGAAGAGAAAATGAAAGTTAAGTTTCTCTATTCCGAATATTTTCCTACAGCCTAGGAAATCATACTTTATTTCATTTCGTTGGGGAGCGACAAGCCTTTTTTATAATGTAACTCCTCAGATCGTATTCAACTTTAAATCTGTTTTTTAACCTGCACCTCAGGGCTCCAAGGTCTTTGACATGTGGCTCTTCTGAAAATGTCTGTCCTGAAAATGAATAATCTTTTTTCATTTCAGCGTCCTTGGAATAAGTGCAATAGGGTAGAGGGAGAGAAAATGTCACAAGAGCACTGAGTGCAGAGGAAGCTTAATGAGGAAACACAGTGGTGAGCGGACAAAGGAGTTGGAACTAACAGAAGAGACTGGGTCCATTTCTCCTACTCCACTTGCCTGGGAGAATTCTTATTAATTTCTCTTGTGACAAAGTAAAAAAATTAACAGTAGATTTTACAAAGGAATCCAGGTATTTTACCATGTATATTATTAAAAAATAAAACAAAGCAATATTTTTTATTATAGGTGAGGAATGGAAATTTGGCAACCTCTCCTTAAGAAACATTATTTTCCGTGTATTATATCTACCTGGAGAACTTTGGGAAAATAGCAATGTAGCAAAATGATAAACAGGAAAGTCAGTGTCCAGTTGGTCTTGTGATAAAGATATTATAATAATAAAATGTATGATGTGATTACAAATGAAAGAAAGTGAAATTATTCAACACTAATTTGTATCTCCATTTTTTGATCAAAGAAAACATATTCTACATATAAAGGAATAAATGCACCGTAGATCACAGCACCTAGTTTGGAGAAGCCCCCTGTGTGTTTGTTTGCGAGGGGCTGTATGGGCTGCTCCTTCTTCCAATGAGCGGGTGTGGGTGTGTGTAGGTGGGTCTGCTGGCAACCGGGCAGGACCTGTGAATAAACTTGGTAGTTGATACAGTTGTTGCATTTAGCATTATCATTCATAACTCTCCCAGTTCTCTTGCATAAAATGCCATCTTTCTAATCTCAAAGTAATTGATATAGAAAATCTATGGAGTCTGAGATCCTCGAGGACACTATGTAGTGATTCTTCCTTCTGACCAGAATAAACGCAACCAGTAAATCATGATGAGAGGCAACGATCTGCCAATCCTCGGCTCTCAGCAGTCTCATCTCTGCCTGGCATCAGGAACATTTAAAATGCTTCAAAAAGTGACTTGCAGAAATAAGAATTTGACTCATAAATATCATCTCTTGGAATTCCTCCTGGGTCCCTTTCTAGTTTATATTTCATGATGCCACCTTAGTCATATTTCTCAGCGTACAATTACCGTATCATTGTTATTGATGTGTGATGAGTAGATAGTTTTGCTAAGAAATTTTGTTTGGCAGTGGGTGTAGAGCTTAATATATTCCTTAAAATTAAATGAAGTTTTAAAATTGTATTGTCAGTTTTTCTCAGCCTCAGGGATGATTGTTTCTGAACAAGGTATCCCATGCATACACTTGCCCTCCGTATCTGTCCTGAGGGAAGGAGAGAGAACATCTGGAGTTTTTCCTTATTTTCTTTTTATGTTTGCCTTTTTGTGGTGGCAGAGGGGAGGAGGGAGCATCCTTTCATGCTCATTTTCATGTTTGTGGATTGGAAAAAATATATATCTTTGTCTTTCCAAAGGCACTTGTAAATGCTCACATGGATGGACACCAAACTGATGGCACCAGTGAGGACATGTTTTGAAATGTCTTCAAATCATGGAAACTCTCAGCCTGTGTTTCCTCAAAAGACGTGGTTGTAGATTTGAAAATTAACTTTCTGTTACCTCCTTTCCTACCATCATCTTGGTCACTGGTACGTGGTAGCCTGAGCCTCAGGAACTTTAAGAAAAATAAAAACAAACAAACAACAACAAAAGAGAAACAAATCCTTTCCACCATTAGGCAAAAAGCTAAGTAATGCAGAACATATCTGGATATTATTGAGAATTGCTGTTGAAAGAGAATGGTAAGTTTGTGAGACCCTTTGATGGGTCTGTCTCTCTTGGTGTCCTGATTTCAATCCCAATAAAATAAAAAAAAATTACCTAACTATGTTATATTCCAGAAAAAAATAGGCATCTCAAGGTAGGAGAGATTCTATAATAGAAACTATCAGGTGCAAAGTAATTTATGATTTCTAAAATAACACTGAAAATAGAAAAAGCAAAACAAAACAGAGAATAAAAAAGTCAAGTCATGATCTTTCATTCAACAAATGCCAGATCAATGAGAATGGCAGCATTTTAAAATGTATAACTTTATAAGTGGTTTCTGAGTTGATATGATGTATTGGGTAATAGTTAAAAATTGCGTTGGTCCACGATATGAATCATGCAAAATTAACTCAATATTTACAAATATAACATAT
>NW_003852428.1:7694012-7694942 GCF_000181295.1 Otolemur garnettii | reverse complement strand
CAGAAACAAATGGAAATTATACAGATGGTCATATATTGAGAATGAATCAAAAATCAATAATAAATGTGGGATTAATGCCTCCACTAGGGAACAGTGGCAGCTGGAGATGAGATGACACTCAGAAGCAATAAAATGTAGAATGTTTGGCTGTACAAAGTTTTATTCCTTTTATTTAAAATTATACAAGTACACGGTTTTATAACAAAAGAATTAGAAAATGTTTAATAAAGATGCAATATTGATATTTGCATTGTCCGAACACCTGCTGTTTAGAAGCAAGTAAGACAGATTCAATGCAAAATAATTGGCGAAGGGGTTGAATTCATTGAAAAGGCTACCCAGAGATCTCCTGCTTCCCAATAGACTGACATATACTCAGGCCTAGAGGTTATGAAAGAAATTCAATAAAAATAATGATGAAATAGATTTCTTTTTATATGAAAAATTAGATATTTAATACCTAGTGCTTGCAGAAATGCAATAAAATAGCATTTTTGTATTTTGTTAAAAAATTGTATTGGTGGGGTAATCGGTTAATAGATTTAAAGCAATCTGGTAATAGATATTAAAATGAAAATATACACCCTTTAGTTAAAATTCCATTTTATAAAACAATCTATAGAGACTAAATAATCACTATATAAAATTAAATAGTAATGACTTTAGAGTCTTCTATGCGAACAGAAATTTGGGAACTTTTGGAATACTCATCAATAGAAAAGGGTTAAATAGACAACAGTATATTTCAATGGGGAAAATTATGCAACAGTTAAAACTACATATAATTATTAATGTACGATATATACTATATATGTTTGTGTATATGGGATAAATATGTACATGTGTCCCCTGGCATTTTGTTCAGTGAAAAATATAGAATACAAGAAAATAATGTAGAATTATTTAATTCTTACAAATCAATATTTATTA
>NW_003852428.1:7689728-7693462 GCF_000181295.1 Otolemur garnettii | reverse complement strand
AATGTCTTGTTGAAGGTACTAAATCGTATGTAAATAAAGTACAGGAACACACAAACACGAGCATCCTGTGGAAGCTTTGAACTCATCTAATATTGGGAGGCTGTTTGAAAGCTACATTACAGGGTTAGCATTGCCTGAATACTGCCGGGGAGACAGAGGGAGTTACACCTGGAGCCTGAGGATCAGCCAGGAGTAAATGTCCACAATAAAGAGT
This sequence comes from Otolemur garnettii, assembly GCF_000181295.1. Taxonomy (NCBI): domain Eukaryota; kingdom Metazoa; phylum Chordata; class Mammalia; order Primates; family Galagidae; genus Otolemur; species Otolemur garnettii. The sequence continues at coordinate 7,693,248 of NW_003852428.1, read as the reverse complement.
TGTTTTGCCGACTCGTTGAAATCAAACAAATGTATAGAGGGCCTCTTTTTTCCAAATCTCATTAGTGATGTCATTGAAGACCTCCAAGATGACTGAGTGCATCCTCCACGTGAGGTGTAAAGCTGCAGTGAACACAGCAACAAGAACTCACTGCACAGTGGTTTCTGCCCAGCCATTTCCCCATATGAAGATCCCGGTACCGTCTTCACTGGCAAGGCCTTTTATCCAAATGTGCCTCAGAAGTTGGAGAAGTTTGTGAGGTTCTGCTATTTCCATCTTCTTTTAATTCCCATAAAAATCTTGGCTGTGACTTCAGGAAAACCTGTTGTCTTCCTCATTATTGCCTTCAATAACACATTGCTGTTTGTGGAAGAAGATTCTACTCTTTCCTTGATTTCTAATGTTGGTGCTCCTTTCTTTATCATATATATTTATATTTATAGTCATTATAATAAAAATGGTGCTGGAGGAGGATAGATTAAAGAGCTTATATTATTCACATATTAACCAGGAGTTATTCTAGTCAAACTTCTCTGAATATTTGTATTGGGGAACTGACATCATCTTCTGTTATAAAATAATATTTTAACTCATTTTGCAGTGGAGAAGTATTAGTTAGTGCTACTGTCTAGGATGTAACTCTTGTCTGTCCTATGGTTTAAGCAATCACTGTACACAAACATGTATTGGATAATTGAGAGTGGAAAAAGGCAGATAATATCTGCTGCAGATTTTAGATAATCAAGGAGAAAATTGGGATATTTTAATGTAATAAAAGTTGCTTGTGTATATGTTTTTGTTCATATGTATATTAATGTGTCTGTGTGTCTGTGTGTGTGTATCCTGGCTAATATAATTAGCTGGGCTAAGAATATTTATGGATTATTAGAAGTGGCATTTATTTTATCAATAATTAGCATTGAGGCCTCCCTTGTATCAGCAACATCATCTCTAGTATCATCAGATTTTTTTTTAAATAATGCAATCACTAAGGAGGTATGATTTCAAGAAACATACGTTTCTAACAGAAAAGAGAATTTGAAGTTTCCTAATCTCATAAAACTTCCTCTTTTTAAGTGCTTTCCGTTTGTCTTAATTCATTTCCTTTAAGACATCCAAAGTGCATGCACTTCCGTATTTGATAATCATTTTTTGCACCGTGTCGCTAGTTGTCTCTTTTCTCTAGGAGTAGCAGTTAGGACAACTAGATATATTTGCCTGCTTCTTATACTACTTTGGACAGAGTACAGTCTTTCCTCAGAAATACAATACCTACCCTATTCAGTGGTTTTCTTAAACTGTGATGTTCAGATTTGAAAGTTCAATGAGCCTTTAAGTTAAGTTTGGCCCTTAAGAGAACTTCAAGATCGAGAATGTGGAAAATATTGTGGTAGGTTAAATAATAACCCCTTAAAAGATACCCCAAATCTAATCCCTAGAACTCAGTGACATTATTTTATGTAACAAAAAATGTTTTCTCAGATGCTGTTCAATTAAGAGTTTTGAGAGGTGGGGATTATTTTAGAATATCTAGGAATGTATTAACCAAATCTCATGTGTCTTAGAGATGCTTTAGGGGAGTATTTGACAAAGACCATGATGTGGGGGAAAACTCTGCAATAGAAATGTAATAAAATGACACATCCCCTGAGAGAGATGCCCCGTAGCCTGGAACAAGACTGCCCCCCGCCCAATTCATATGTCTAAGTCCTGTCCCAGAACCTCATCATGTGCCTGTGTTTGGAGACAGGGCCTTTAAAGAGGTACTTAAGTTAAAATCAGTCCTAATCCAACCTGCATAAGATTCTTTTTTTTTTTTCTTTTTTTTGTAGTCTTTGGTCAGGACCAAGTTTCAACCCACCACCTCTGGTAAATGGGACCAGCACCCTTCTCCTTGAGCCTCAAGTGCTGCCCCATGCATAGTATTCTTATCAGAAGAGAGCTAAGAGTCCACGGTGAGAGATACTGACAGGTGTTCACATCAAGGACAGCCAAGTGAGGATAGGTGAGAAGGTGAGAAGTCAGGGGGAGAGGTTTCTAAGAAAAGCCAAATCTGTTAATACCATGATCTTCAACTTTAGGTTCCAGAGATTATAGAAAATGCATTTCTATCATTTCTATCATTTAAGTCACCTAGTGTCTAGGATTTTGTGATGACAGCCCATGTAGCATACACACAGGCTTTGAAGTTAGAGAAAGGGCCATAAATCAAGGAATACAGACAGGGTATCTCCAGACGCTGGAAAAAATGAGAAAGCGGATTCTATTCTATAACCTCTGCAGAGCCTGCCCAAACCCTGAAGACAGCTTCACTTCTGCTTAGTGATATTCCATAACAATGAGAAAAAAGAACTATGTTGTTTTAAAACAGTAGGTTTAGGATAATTGGATACAGAGGCCACAGGAAACCATCATAGTAATAAGCTGAAAATAGATAGATTGGGGGCTTAGAGAGACAAGATGAAAGAATGATTTCTCAGGGAAAAGAACCAAAACAACGTTAGTTTACTAAAATAATGTCAAGTTCAGGAGTAATGTGGACTTTATCAGTATACAGGTAGAATGGATCCAATTTTGTGACACCAAGGTATTTTTCTTAACAAAATTATTCCTTGAATCTTGGAAAAGATAAGGTCTTTTCCAGATGTAGATGCAATTTGAAGTAATATCCATTCCTGTTGCTAACTGTGGGTTCAGGGGCAATGTCTAAGGCAGAGAGATTTACCAAATGCTTGTGGAATCTCAAAAGCCCATTAGACCAGGCTGGGATTCAGAGTTGACTATGCTTCCCGGGCTGGGAACTGGCATGCAAACACAAGCCACAATACAGGCTCTTTCATAAAGACAATTTTAGTGGTTATTGTTACCAGAAGTACATGTTTTAAGATGTAAGACAAAGCCCTAAGCAAGGATTGCCACCTTCTTGTGAGTCTGAGGTTACTAGTTTCTATCCAAGTGTGTTACAATGAATGGACTCAGGACTGCAAGGTGCTGATAATTCACACTGAAGGCTCCTCTCACGCTGTTGATAGAACTTGGTAAGGGGAGTGACAGGCCTGAGAATATGAGATTACCACTTCTCAATATGACAGCCTATTACTGCAGCCAGGACACATGGCAATTTTTCAGCCTAGGTCACCCACTTTAGAACTATATCAAGGTTAATTTTTCACATCAGCTACTGCCAATACAAACTTCACCCATACATTGACTTTAAAAAAAAAAAAAATTCAGAATATCATGGAGTACACATACTTTACATAGTTTCTTTTTGAACCCTTTAAGTCACAGATAAAAGTTTGCCTGTCACCTAGAAAGAGTGCAGTGTAACAGTTAAGTGCTGATTACCAATTCCCTTCATTTCCTACTTATTTCCATGAGTTTTTCCTTCTATATTTGCACACAGGTGCTGATCAATTCATTCCAATTTAGTACTGAATACATGTCTTTTTATTTTCTATTCTTATTATTCTTCACTCAGAAAAATGTTCTGTAGATCCATTTAGGTTATTACAAAAGG
>NW_003852428.1:7668055-7684688 GCF_000181295.1 Otolemur garnettii | reverse complement strand
CTCACCCTTTCTTATGAAAGATAGATCACAACTATAGCCCAGGATGAAGGAGAGAAATGGAGTGGGAAGGGAGAGGAGAGAGGAGGTTTGATAGAGGGAGGGTAAACAGTGGGACCACACCTATGGAGCATATTGTGAGGGTACAAGTCAAATCTATCAAGTAAGAACATAAATGTCTTAACACAATAATTAAGTAAATGAGGCAAAAGCTATATTAATTATTTTGATGTAAATACTCCAAATTGTATAAAAAAAATTGATACGTTGTACCCCACATATGCATAAAAAAACAAAGTGTAATTCAAATATAAAAAATAAGTGATCATTTATTTCATCCTCTATTAAGTTTTAAAATCTCTTTAGTCAAAGTCATAGGAATCAACATCAGTAGATTTTAGGGCAATAAATAACAACATTAGTTGTAAATTTAAACTCAAAGTTTTCCAATGTCAGCGTTTTTCTTAATTTGTTATAATTAGTGCTATTTTTTCCTGGCACTATTTATAGATAAATGTCTAATATAAAAATGACTTTTTCACTAGGGAAACAGCAGCAACCTGTCCAGCACAGAACTTCAGGCACAGACACTCCTTTAAGGTTCTCACTGCCACCGCTTTGTGTTTCTCTCTGATACTCTCTCATTAACCAGAAGGAAACATTAAGGAAACATGTTGAACTTCGAGCCCTACTAATTATCATCTTTGTTAGAAATAAATTATTCAAACGCTCTTTACTTGCTTAACTTATAAAATAATGTCTACTTGGCTAAATTACAATGAAAATAAAATAGGGTTCCTCACAAAACTTATTAACAAAAGTAAATTTTCTTACTACTCTTTTATAGATATAAATTGGCTTAAACTGTGATTTTTTTTGTCTTTCATTTAGAAACTCTGTCAAGTTCTAGTATTTTATTGTTGAAAATAATAAGAGAGAAGAAGAGAGGGAAAAAAGATATTACCCCTTTATCTCCCTTTGCAATGTTCCATGACTGCAATTCCTTTAATGTAATGTAATGTAATCAAAGGAATGAAAGAGTGATTTGAAATTTTAGCAATGTTGTTGCTTCATACGTAGGAAGCTTTGGGGGTGAAAGCCTTAAGTGAAAAGTGTGATGCACAATTTTTTCTTCTCTAAATAAAATAAATTAGAATCATTTCTCTGCGTCCCAAGAAATTCCACTGAAGGTGATGTGTGTCCCTTTAAAAAAAATCATTTACTGCTTAAATATCATTTTCCACTACCCAGTTTATTCAGTTGATTAGCACAGTTTAAATTGGCTGCTATTTACCATGCTGGTACATTTCTTTAATGTTCATCCCGAGACTCCAGTCTCAGGGGTTTTTTTTTTTCTCCTGCACTGTCATTAGTGGGAGTCGTGCTAAGATTCCTGGCACAGAATGACAAGAGGCAGCTCTACAGACCCTGAGAGGGTTTCAATGTTATAATAATTAGCAACACATCCAAAGGCACCACGCTCGTTGCATTTGGCAGTGCAGAATCCAAGAAGTGGCAGGCATAAGGGCTTTACTTTTGTAGAATGAGGGATCAAAATGCAAGGGAAACCCGCCGCAAAGCTGAGGGTGTGGAGAGCTGTCCTCCCCCAGTACACTTTCAACACCTTCCTTTCTCTGAGAAGAGGCGTGGATGCGACAGTGAAGGTGGACTCAGGCAGGCATCACTTGTGTGAAAACGGAAAACAGACATAGGTATGAAAAATGGAGGTCAGGTTCATTGAGTATATTTTCTTAAAATATCAAAATAATACTGAGATCATTATAACTAACTATTTTGATTTCATGTCACGTTAATGTCTGAGAATGGAATTACGGGACACGTTTAATAACCCATGAGTGTGGATGAACAACCAGTGATGTGGAAAGGTCATGATCTCCTTGAGGAAGAACTTGTGAATACAGATTCCCTGTTTTCAGTGAAACATAAATTGTATGGAGGACTGTGTATTCACTATCATGTGGAGTATTTGCCACAGGATCCAGAGGTGAAAGAGCAGAAGCCCACTGTGGTGAGCAGGCTCCAGAGCGGTTACCAGCAATCCCCACTCCCCGTGTTCTTATCCTTTCTACTTCTCTCCCCTTGCGTCTAGGGGCTGGACTGATGACTGCTAACCAGCAGAATGCAACAGAAGTGATGGCATGCCACTCCTGAGATTGACTTGTACAAAAACCTGTGTCCTTGCTGCCGCTGTTGTTATAGAGCTCCTCTCCCTCCTCTCTTGGACTGTTTGCTCTGAGGAAAGACAGTCACCACCATGTTGTGGGTGGGGACTGTTATCTGCTTGTTAAGGGAGCTTTTTCCAAGGAATTGGCTTTTATTAAGAATTTGGGTTGTAATTTCTAGAATTGCATTCCCTCCCAGTTTTATACTTTACTTGGTTGTCTGAGAACTGTCAGGGTGATTCCAAAGGTAGGTGTTTGGACCAGGGGTCAGGTTCTCCTGTTGTCAGGTGCTTGGTTCTCAGTATCAAATAATGGTTACTGGTACTTCTCATGATCAGGTGCAAGGTCGGAGAGTTGACCTGAGTGGAAATAGTGGGAAATGGGGAAGTAAGCCATGAAAGATAGGGAGAGACCAAGAAAGACAGGAGACGAGAGATAGGATGGTGTCGGGAGGACTGACGCAGCTGATGACTGCAGCCCACACCTGAACCCTGGAAACACCTTTCTTTATACAGTATCTTAACAAGGTTGCCTAAAGTTTAGCACATGGGGTTGAGATTAACCTTAAAGAAGGAAGATTGTGTGCTTTGCCAATAACATGAGCCACACGACTTCTGGCAGGTGGAAAGAATGTTGTCAAAGGAGGAGAAGTGGTTGGGGGTTTCTTCCTGAGCATTTCCCAGGCTGGGGGGCCCCTGCTGCCCACAGCCCACTCCCCACAGGTGCTGAGTCAGTGGAGTAAATGAGTGAAGCGAGCAGGTGCAGGCAGCAGAAGTGCCACAGTATATGAAAAGCTCAGTACATTCGATGGTGGCCACTGGTATCCCAAATAACCATTGTTACATGTGGGGTGCTGCCGGACAGACGTTGGAAGGACGCAGGAGCCCGCGGGCCACCATCTGGAGTTGTTTATTCATGTACAAGGCCGTCTGTTATAAAAAAGTTAAGAAAATAGATGCTCTAAGGACCCTGGTACCAGTGAAGGACCTAAGTGCACTGAGCAATGTACTTAGTAGTGACTAACTGTAAACTTAATCTGAAGGAAGAATGCTTTGCAGGTATAACCACCCATAGAGGTGTTTATAGAGGATATTGTGTAGCCTTGTAACCTATGAAGAAAAGTCTGCTTAGCATACACTATGACGAGCACGCACACTGTTAATGTTTACTTTTACTGTGAAAATAACAGTAACGAAGGAGACAAGAGGGCAGAGCAGCTCTTGGAGGAGACGTCCTCGCTGTTCTCCTAAATTGCTGATTTACCGGTAAATAAATGTGAAACTGTTGCTTTCTGGTCTGCTTCTCCAGGGATTGGCTTGGGTGACAGGAGGATGGACTCCTTGGTCCAGCAACACATTCCAGAGCAAAAATGGGACTGACAAGTGGAGGGCAACCTGAATTCAACAAGATTTCTTCTCTTATTCTGATTCCTTAATTTTATGTTAGGGAGGGGGTGGAATGTTCATTGTTTTTCTTTGCAAAGGGCAAATTCCTGGAATTGGGATCCTCCCCTTTTATATCCTTGTAAGATGATTTCCAAGAGATGCCGTGTTCCTTGTAAACTGTCACGGCACTGGTGGGTGTGATTTTTACATGTTTAGGAAGGTAGGTCATTTAGGGACACTGTTACCTCAACTGTGTGTTTGCTCCAAGGACCCTCTAGTAAGGTCTTGAGAGCATCTCCATGTTGTGGTCTCTCTTCCTCTTTCTGATTGATCAGTCCTCAGAGACCCTCTGTCATAGACCAAACATCTGGTCAGTCTTGAGGACCCTCTTGACCAGTCATTGTTCTTCCTTGGGAGGTACCTCTGGTCAATTTGTTCCTCCTAGTACACAAATAATCTCCCACAGTCATCTGCCCCTCAGTGGACACCCCAAGACAAAGCGTGTTCCCTTTCCTCCTTATCTGTACCTGACAAAGTTAGCCAGCAACCATGAGGTTGAACTTAGAATCAGATAATCCCCTTCAAGGTGGCCTTTTAGATGTGTCCACCTTGCCAACAGCATAACTGAAAAATGATTAAGATATCTTGAGACAGAGGAAGGCAGCTAAGTAAGAGATGCTTGGATTCCTGCCCTTCATGAACTAAGAGATAATAACTGTGTATCATTTTAAGGTGCTAAATTATGAGATAATTTTATCATGCAGCGATAGATAACTACTGCCATAATCAATTGAAGTTATTTTTGTAGTGTCAACCTGAGTTGTAAAAGACACACTACGCTGATTTTGCATCTTTCCGCAGTGTTCACTCCCTGTCTCACTGGTAAACAGCAGGTAGTGTCCATGGAAAACACCGACCATGGCAACACCTTTAAAGAATCAGGAGCTGTAATGAGGTAAAGCAGTGACTGTAGAGACTAGCAGAAAACTGAAGTGAGAGATGGAAGGATTTATACCACTGAAAAGATATAGAGCCTCCCCTCTGAGAACGCGCCTTGATATGCAGGATACCTTTTTGGGTTACACTTATAAATTCAGGCTTCTACGAAGATCACTTGTACTAAACCTTTCCTACCAACATGTAAAACTTGTTTAAAGAATTGCTCTTTAAAATTGGAATTTTCTCTTGATGACTTTTTCAAAAATTGACTGAAATACAAAGATTTAAATTTAATCTTGGTATTATCCAGAAATACCAAGCCATGGGCAAACAGAGAACTAATTTAATAATCTTGAGCTATATTTTTTTGTGTTGACAACTCATTCATTATTTTGTCTTGTTTTAAAGAATAACACTTTGTATTCTTTTTGTCATAATAAAAAGAAAATGTAACAAGAGGGAAATAAAAACTCTATATATCAATTGACCCAGAATTGCAGAATATTGGTATTGAGAAATTTTTACAGGCTTTTTCTGGCAGAGAACAGTCATGAGATGTTGCTGAGCCATAATTCAGCATATATTGAATAAGTGCTGATGCTCCTTCTAAGTAAGTGATCCATTCTATATTTATGATGTTTGAGTTCTCGCCATTAGTCTTCATTATTTTTAGTTCAAAACGGCTTCCACATAACTTCCTCTTTTATTTCATAAAGGTAATTCACTAAATCTGGTCTTGTTTTCATACCCAACTCCTGGGATACCTTAGGAAACACTTGCTTTGTTTTGTTTTTATTCCAAAAATAACCTCATGCAATCCAGGGAGCTCAGGGCAATATTCTTCTTCAGGGTTGGCTACCAATGGAGATTTGTTAAAGGTTATCATTGTCTTTTATTAGCATACTATATATTTTTTTTCTTTTTAAGAACTATTTTTCATTTCAGATTAACATGAGTGTGAAATTAGGTAACATTGTTTGCATTTGTGAGGGAAAGCCCAAGTTACAGTTGAGCCCTTCACCCAGGAGGAGTGCTATATACCCCTACATTGCTTCTGCTGGGCGACGGGTTGTCAATACCCCCCTTCTCCCTTCTCTTACCACGTTCCTCCCTCTTCACCCCTATTTATACTTTCAGTAATGATATGTTAAGTTTCAATTAACTAGGCTGTATTTCTCCATGCCCTATTGGCTCATACCAGTAGTATATATTAAATTTCCAGGTCTGCTTTATATGAATTAATATTGATGGAATTTACAATTTTCTTGAAAGTGGACAATTTGATTTCAGAATTTAACACAGATCCATAATAAATAACATGTGACAAATTCACACCAAAATTAAAGTTATCTAACGTTATATAAATCTATATTCACATTGTGAGCATGATATCATTCTTAAATGTTTTAGCCACCACTGTTATCATTCAAATTGTACGTTAAAATTTCAGATGACAAATATACCATGAGGCATTTTAGAACTTGTAGTTAAAAATGAATCACTTTTTCTAATCATTTAATTCTATAATCCGTTCAATTTGTATTTGCAACCAACTAATTTTCCTTTTAGTTTAAGTCCTTAAAATCATGCATAGTCAAGATTTTAGACTAATAACTGTATCCTGGAAGTAACTCAGACCTTCTGTCTTCACCACATTTTGAGTGGGTCTATTGCTTTACATGAAAGAAGTAGAAATCAAGCAAAATAAAAAATATATATATGTAGAATTACTATATAGTAGTCTTGATAGCAAAATTATGAGTTTCTAACAGCATATTAAAAGAATGCCAGTTTGAGAATCAGTGGGTTTACCATACAAAAAGAATATAACTTAATTTATTTTACAGAAAAAGGAATCAAAAACACACTAAGCAGATTTCTCTCAATTTCTTTGCCTGAGGAAAATGCCAGAAAAATTTCCTTACTTGTATCATTCCTTGTAATACACAATTACCAATGTATACTGTGCTGACTGATGACATATCTTTGTTAATGATTTGAATTTCAGTACAAACTAATCATTTATGTAATAAGAACATCTAAAAGTCTCTTATTAAGCCATCAACCATTTTTTGGAACTACGTACTTCATATTATCTGGTATTTGATATTAGATTTTATAAGTAGAAGACATTCATTGAGGTTGTCTTTATTTCATCTTTGAGAGGTAAAATGCCATTGATGATAGAAGCTTATTTCAAGACAAAAAGGTAGGGTGAGGAGAGATGGTGAATGCCATTTCATCTAGAAATTACAAGTAAATGGCAGCCTTCATTATGAATTATGTGATTATTTCTTGGCTATCTAGTCTTAATAGTTATAGTCTCATACTTTTTGGTAAATAGGAATAAATATCAAAATCTTAGTTTTCACAACATTACATATAGAGACCATATTAATTTTATACTTCCTGAGAAAAGCATGTATTGTATAATTTGCAATAAAAGTTATTATCGTTATTGACAAGCACACGTGTACTCAATACTCCTCTTGAAAGACAATTCTTGGTGAGTCTCTTGCCTTTCTGAACATAGATTGTGAAGGATCATTAACATATTTTGTTACAGATTAAAATAGTCTTGGGATGTAGATATACTATGTCTTTCTGGGATAGAGGTTATATTTTTGTTTCCTGATGGGAATAATAAAGGTAATTACTTCTTCCAGAGAAATACTGGGCAGGTATGATTTTTATCTCCTATAACTTGTAGTTTCCTAAGTTGATGATTCCTCAGCTGTGACCCATTCCCACCACAGGTGCAGAATTCAACTGGCGTAATCAACATTGTCTTTCAGAGAACTGGGGCAGAGGCAAGGGGAAGGGATATGAATAGGATGTTTACACTGCCTTCTGTGAGTAATACCAAGCTTCTGTCTGGTCCAGGTGTCTGGTGTTTTCTGATAGCCCCTCCAAAACTGTGTGAAACTAACTTTTCAGGTTGCCAGAGAGTAAAACTTCAGATACTTCATGGTTTTTTATTTTTTTTTTTTTGGGCCAGGGTTTTCTTTTTTTTGCTTTTGTTGGGTTGCCTTGGCTTCTTGTTTCCCGGGACCTTCGGCTTTTTGACTTCAGGGGTTTTTTTTGGTTCGTCTTCCCAGTTGGTTGGGCTTCCGGGGGCTTTCCGGACTGCTTGGTTTTTTTTTTAGAAACGGGTTCTCGCTCTTGCTCATGCTGGTCTTGGATTTGTGAACTCAGGCCTTCCCCTGCCTTGGGCTTCCCGGGTTGTTGGGTTTCCGGGGTTGGGCCCCCTTGCCGGGCCCCTTTCCCGTTTTTTGTTATTTTTTTTTGTGAAAACCGATATTGCATAACATTTCCTTTGTGTCTCAATCTGTACTTGGTGTATCCCATTAATGACAGCAGAATGAGGGTAAAGGTTCCTAGTTTTCACTATGATACAGAGGGTTCAGTACCCTTGACTTGACAATAATAATTACTGAGACTTTAAGGTTTTTATCTTTCTTAAACTTGTCATTTCGTTATATAAAAAATTGCATAATGCTTTATAGCTGGAAAGTAATTTTACATAAATTATCTAATTTAATTGTCCCTAAAACCCTGAGGAATTTTATTGCACAAGAATTTCTGATAGTAAAACAATGATACTCAAAAATGTAATAAAAACATAGCCCGGGGCATACAGTTAATAAAAGATATCTTCTCCCACTCAGCTTCTTTCCTATCACGGAGAAATCATTGTTAAAAAATGATTCTACATTTTAGTGGGATATAAATGAGGCAGCTATCTAATATACACTAACATAAAAACATTTACAAGACCTTACACAATCTATAAGGTTTTTAAATTATTTAGCACTACTATCCAACACATGCTATTTTTGTGAATACCTACTATTTATTCAGTGAAAGACAGAGCTAAAAAAAGTTCTTCTAAATAATAACATTCGATTTAATATATTTTGAGATGCTTTTACATCTTAAAGCCTGTGTGATGAAAATAAGAGTATATGGAATTTTTTTTTTTTAGTTTTAAATGTGACATTTAGATGAAAAGGAAATACTGTCTAGAAAATGTCCAGAAATTAGAAAAAGAGCAAAAGATTAAACCCTAGCAAAGAAAATGAAGAAATAACACATTAGAACAGAAATGATTATGCTCAAAAAATAAAATATGGAATAAAAAGGAGAAGAGGAAGGGAAGGGGAGGAGAAGGAGATGAAGGAAGAAAGAAACTAAACTTGGTTCTTCAGAAGGATTAATAGTGAACCTCACTGCAAATTAAAAAAATAAAGGATAGCTGACATAAGTAATGTTGAGATTATAAAACAGAACTCCATGTTGAAGAGAAAGTAAGTGGAAGTAATTCTCTAACAGCAAATTAAAATTTGATAAATGCTTTTTTATAGGAATGTATGAATTTCCAAAACTTTCCAAATAAAGATATAGCCCCTGAATTTCCTTGTTACTACTAACAAAATGGAATCAGCAATGTAAATAGTACCCATCAAAATTGATGCTCAATCAGTTTCATGACATGATAACCTATAATTCCAATCCTTATAAAGAAAGAAGAAAAATCTTTACCAGTTCATAATTCCAATATGACCTTTGCCTCACATTCTGTAGACGATTGTTAAAGACTGTTAATTCTTTCCAGTAAATAAAAGATGAAGAGGGGGAAATTGAAGGAGTGTTGCACATTGTGTCCATTCCTTTTTACTAGAAATTCTAAGCTTTCTCACAGGCCCCAAAGCACATTTCACCCTAAAATGACGTCCTCCAGCCCTCCCATGCTGCAAGGGATGCTGCAAAACCCTGGGATAGAAGTCGGCTTGGATACATCACAACCCCGAGCCTGTTTGGGAATCTCCTCACAAGAAAGGAAATGCAGCTAGGGAAGGGCCATACCGCAGCCTCTTCTACCGTCACCAAGCTTGAAGTACAATTAAATTAAGCACTGGAAGTGTGATGTAGCTGAATTACGTCTCCACCAAATTCCTTTGATATCAGCAACAAAATATAAATGAATTTCTGTTCTACCCAAGTGGACAGCACCAAAACTTAGAAATAGAAACACATTTTTCAACAGTGCCTAACCTATCACTGCTTATTCATTTATTCCATATATATATGTTTGAGTAAACATTTTAAATTAATAATAAGAAATAGGGTGGCACCTGTGGCTCAAAGGTGTATGGCGCTGGCCTCATATACTGGAGGTGGCAGGTTCAAACCCAGCCTTGGCAAAAAAAAAAAAAAAAAAAAAAGGTTGATTTTTTTTAGTGTCTGGTGACAGACACTGTTCAAATATTTTATATACTATATCTTTGCAATAAATTTGTTATATGTTTTATGTCTTTGAAGATAAAGGAAATTATTGAGCTAATAGTGCCTCCAAAATTTCTAGGTCAGGTTCTCTAATTTACACTGGGGACTCCATTGCTAGTCAGGATTCCCCATGTTAATGGGTATTCTAGAAAGAATAAAGAGATATTTTTGTTTCTCTTTTTTTTTTTATTGAGAAAGCATGTAACATCTGTCTTTTAAGTTTTTATCCACTAAGAATTTACATAACATTTCCTTTATAATTTCTGCTGCTAGTACACCTATGATGTTGTGACTGTAGATACCAGCTTAGAAATGTACTAAAATTTGTATGTCATTTATACAGATGTGAGAAAATACTTTTTTGGGTATAACAGATCCAAATTCTGGGATTCTGGATAAAATAACTACATACCCTTAGACTTTCTGGGAAGAATAAATTGATGTAAAGAAAAGTATTTCATCTTGAGTTAAATAACTATTATATTAGTAACTGCTATAAGCTTACTACTTTTCATACATTCTTTCCATTGGTTCCATTAATCTATTTGTGCTTGTATGAAATTAATGTATGGAATTTTTAAAGCAACAAGCTCTAATTGACACTAGGAGGCATTTCCTCTCTGTTAGGACTGTGTTACTATGTGGTGGTTACTAATTCTGCTACTGATTTACTCTTTCCCAAAGCAAATGTGAGTCCGATATGCCCAAGCCTCGACCATTCTAGCATTTCCAAATTTCACAGGAAAAGCCTAAGAGCCTTTCAACTTCTCATCCTGCACTAATCATGGGCCCCGGACACTAAGAAAATGCCCATTCAGGCAGCGCCCTCCATTCAGTTCTGGAATATACCGTCCTAAAAGGCATAGGAAGGAGATGACTACACCCTGAGTTTGGGTTCGCGAAATGTTGCCTTAAAGTAAATGATTTACTTTCTTCTTTCCCTTTATGCTTTAGGAACATAGTGGAAAGTCCAAGATCAGAAATTTAGAGAGAGCCAAGGTTAGCTTTCTAATTATACCCTCAAATTAAAGTTTTCTTCCTCCCATCTAACATTTTTAACTCACAAATAATACGATGGTTGGCAGGGAGAGCCATATGTTTTTTTAAAATAAATTTTATTCTGTGCCTTTGAAGCTTTCAGAAGGATGTTGGAACACACTGACAGTGAAATGCTCATAGCAGTGGAGCAAATGAATATGTGTGTGTCATTTTGCACAGTTCCTTATTTTTTTTACGAACACAGCAGCTAAAATCAACGTATTTAACAAAAATCTCTAATACAATACAATTTTGTGAACTTTGATTCTCATGCTGTTCATTGGACCTCTAGACTTCTTCATCTGCGTATTCGCTGCTTCGTGAGCACAGAACACATCTTATTTCCTCCTCTCTCCGTGGGGATCACTCCCGTCGGTGGGAGTGTCTCTGGCATTCTCCTGTTCTGGAGGCTGAGTACTTGCATGAACCTCTTGGAAATGAAAACTAACCCATCCTCTTCTATACATCAGTAAACAGCCTATGTGTTTCTTACTGTCTTAATTGACCCTGATAGTTCATCTTGGGATATGTCCCAGTAGTTGATTATTTTACACAGTGTCTAGGATTTTATTCTTAAGACAGCCTTCCCATTTTTTTCTCTAAAATCCCTTCTAAAACTTCCTCTTGAAATTTTTATATATCACATAACTACACACACACATCATCCGCTATCTCAGCCATCCTCAAGGGGTCTTAGAACATGTTCTTGTGGATAAAAGGGACTACTCTATTTATTACTGTATTTGCTCTTATTTTCCATATTAGCCAAATAAGGCTCAGAGAAGTATAATAATATGACCAAGTTTAATTAGTTGTAAATAGAGACAATGTTTGAATTCAGATATGCCTGAATTCAAATCAAATGTTTGCTTGTAACAATCCGCACTAATACCTTCCTTGTTCTTACTTTTAGTCCATAAAGCATAAATAATTCCGTGTATCCTTTACTTTTCTGCATGATTAAAGATTCTTCACATTTGGTAAATTACTATTGGCTATATTTGAATTTTTTCATAGTGTTTATAAGAAAATATTTATTTACCAACCCTGTTGTCCTACACGAATTCAAGATAATTTCAAGTCACACATTAAATAAAAACCAGATGATTTGATGATTTGCACTATCAGTTGTCAGTGAACTCGTTTTGAACAGTTTTAAAAGCATTAGAAACTTTTACTCAGAAACAAATAAGAAATATTTCTAACAATATCATTATTATACTATTTTAACTGAGGAGCAAATGAAATTTATCCATGTTAAGCCACTTTAATATGCTTAATATTTTTATTATTCCCTGCAGAACACCATTAACAATAATATGATATTATTTTCCGTATTCACTGAACTTTTCTGATCTTTGTCTCTAGGCAAAGGCATTAATTATATAAAGTCAGCATAAACTCTTTAAACAGAAGTTAGGCTAAAAGAAAATTAAGGTTTGGGCGACACCTGTGGCTCAAAGGAGTAGGGCTCCGGCCCCATATACCAGAGGTGGCGGGTTCAAACCTAACCCCAGTCAAAAAACTGCAAAAAAAAAAAAAGAAAGAAAAGAAAAGAAAAGAAACTTAGGGTTATCAGGAATGTTTCCTTAATAAATCAGAAAATTAGATAAAAAACAAGTACAACCTGTAAACACAGAATGGATTTCCTTTCTATTAAACACTTACCCACATTAAAAAGAATCACAGTCAAGATTCCAAGCTGTCAGTACTCACCTTGATCTTAATATTCTGTCTTTGCCCATAAAATTAAGTTAAATTAGCCACTTTTATCACCTCCTTTCTATCACAAAACCACAGCTATAGAAATCACACGTGTGTATTGCTTTTCTGTTCCCTGTTTAGAGATGGTGCCAACGTCGGGCACATTTGTGCTTTTCTTTGGAATGAAATAACAACAGCTAATTTAACATGTAACTCTTGCTGATTTGCCAGATTTTGCAAACTTAGTTGTTTTTTATAACTTTTGAGAGACAAGGGTGTAGAAAGTCTTTCTTCAGGCACCTCTTAAATGATTAAAGAAAGGTATCTGCAGGAATTTTGCAGGCTTGCCTTCCATTATGTCTTTTAATTGTCAGTATTTTCACATCAGGGGGCCAGTGGTCATCGAAAGGTACGTGTAAAATCAACATGAAATGATTCTGGTATTCTGTTTCATAAAGGGTTTCAGAAGCTCAGTTCAGTGTTTTTCCTTATGGAGTTGACCCATAATTATTTGCTGAGGAAATCTTTTGGATCTGCTGATAAGTACTCCCTTGGCCCACTTCTGTAACATGGTTGACTTGCAGCCTGCTCAGGGAGAAGTAATGGTTACACCCTTTAGCTCTCATAAGAGGATTCAATCATTCATGCAACAAATATTTATTGAGTGCCAGCCATATGCCAAACACACCGTTCAGGTCACTTGGATTGTATCGGTGAATAAAAAGACAAAAATATCTGCCCTGGAGAAGCAGATCAGTAGGGTTGCAGAAAGTTAAAACAAAACATTGGGTTTGCAGTTATCTTGCAGTGCAAAGCACCCATCTCCAAGTACAGTAGAACTTCCATAGGTGACCATCTCCCTACATTGATCACCTGTTCAGCTGACTTAATTTTTGTAGCTCAGACCTGTACCACATTTATGTTTCCACACAGTAGGCCCAGTTCCTTATGTTGATCAGTTTGTTGTAATCCCTTTCTGTATTTCTAAAAGTATATATTCTCGAAAACTCACTAGCAAATTTATCAAAAGTTTAGTAATGACAAATCATGTTTGTGTAGATGTGCTATGGCACATCATAGCAAAATGCCATAAGTTGCATGGTTCAAGTGACAGACATTTCCTGGCTTACCATTCTAGTGGCTAAAAGTCCAAGTTTAAGGCGTCATGGTTTCTTGGATGGTATACACATCACCTAATTCACCTTCATCTTCACTAGACATTCTCCTTACGTCTGTTCATGCCATCTTCCCTCTGTGTGTACCTCTCACTGTGGTGACATTGCCCTTCTTTTGTAAAGATAAAAGTTATGCATTAGTGTATACAGCTATGATTTAATAAAAAAAAAGATAGAAGTTAAAAGTTATATTGTGTTAGAGCAAGGGTTCTCAACCTGCGTGTCTCAACTGATTTGGAACAATGAAAATACATCCCTCATATCAGATATTTACATTACTGCTCATAACAGTAGCGAAATTACAGTTATGAAGTAGCAACAAAAATAATGTTATGGTTGGGGGTCACCACAACATGAGGAACTGTATTAAAGGGTCATGGCCTTAGGAGGCATTAGGACAGTTGAGAACCACTGTGTTAGAGTCTACTTCAATGGTATTAATTTGGCTAATTAAATCTGCAATGATCCTATTTCAAAATAAAGTCACTTTCTCAGGTACTTAGAGTTAGGGCTTCAGACATAAAGTGTGGGCAGACACATTCAAGCCATAACACAGTTTATGGAAGAATGCTTGGTAAAGATTAAATAAAACCACCAGGCCTATTTATTTAAGCCATGTAAGTTGTTGCATTCCATCTCTGTTAATCAACTTGAAAAACAAATTTTCATAGATTATTTTCAATGTTATGGCATTATTCCACCCTGAGGGTTTTTAGAAAAAAATATGCAAACCCTTGGCAAATTTGCTACAAGGAGGTTATAGGTGAGTTACTAATACTACAATGACATCTAATGAAGCATCTGTGAGATTCTATCTAAGACATTTTTAGAGGTCTCATTATTAAGAATATTTATAGTCTTAAGATATTCAATTGATATTTTACATTTATGCAGAATGTGATTCACATAACAGCAGTGATTAATTTGGCTTTTGGAAACTACAATGATGTAATGAATTTGACCCTGTGCGATATATGGTCCTGTGCTAAACTTCTCTGGCTTTATTCTATCTATGTTTCCATTTACTGATCTCTTTTTGTTCAATCACTATTTATCTTTATACATATGTACACATTTTGTTTAATGTTCTAACTTTTTGGAAGCAAATAGAGTTTATAAATAATATAAAATTATTCTACACAAAATAATATTGAATCCTCATTATATGAGCAGCATGTTTTAGCTCAGTAAAATATATGAGCAGAAACCTATATTTCATTTGCCAATTATGTCTATTATCAAAATTTGGGTTAACATTTTATTGTGTGTGTTTTTTTTTTTTCTATGTTATGTGTGCTTTTCACTTGTGGTTGAAATACAGCATTCTACTTATGTTTGGGGTTTGTTCGTGATTGTTTCCTTTAAAATCAAATGGGTTTTATATTCTTCCCTGGGAAATGGTGGTAAATGACTCATTTCTGCCCTTCTCAGTGAAAGATGGCAGAGAACTGTTACCAAGGTGTACTTGATAGTTTCTATTTTCTTTTACTTCATCTGGGACCAAAGCCATGGATTCTTCTGCTACTTAAATCTTTGTAGATCTCTACGTATTTGGCTCAAAGTAAAGAGTAATTCCTCAAACTATCAAATATCAACCAAGGTAGATAAAAGAATGAGATGCTGCTCATGATCTGTTTTCCATTTTTAATTATATGCACTAAATTCTATCAATACTGTCACATGGACATGCATTATTGGATACTGTACCCTCAAATATGAAATTCCAACAATTATAAGTGCCCTATATATCTCTGATTTTAATAATTAACTTCTAAAAAGTGAAAGTAACATCCTTCTGCAGGTTTATTTTAAAAAATAAGAAAAATATCCAGGTGCGGTGGCTCACACCTGTAATCCTAGCACTCTGGGAGACCAAGGCAGCTGGAATGCTTGAGCTTAGGAGTTTGAGACCAGCCTGAGCAATAGGGAGACATTCATCTCTACTAAAGATACAAAAAACTGGCTGGCCGAGGTGGTGCCTGCCTATGGTCCCAGTTACGTGGTAGACGAGAGGATCCCTGGAACCCAGGAGTTTGAGGTTGTTTGAGGTTGTTATGATGATGGGAAGGCCCTCTACACAGGGTGACAGAGTGAGGCTTGGTCTCAGAAATAAATAAATAGATAAATAAACAAATGGGATAAATCAATAATTAATATAGGAAAAGTACAGATGTATTTGGTGTAAAAACTCTCTTCCCTGTTATTTCCTTTCTCATATTCATAAAAGTGGTTCAGTATATATCAGAATTGAACTTTTCATTTTTTATTTCCATTTCTTTGAATGAATTTGTAATTGAATCTTCATAGGTGTGAATACCTATACTTATACACATATTTTTTTCATAGTACTAATATTTAAAAACTACTAAGTGTTTTTTCAAGTAAAAATCTGAAGTCTTTTTCTATTTTTTAGAGACAGAGTCTCACTTTATTGCCCTTGGTAGAGTGCTGTGGCATCACAGCTCACAGCAACCTCCAACTCCTGGGTTTAGGTAACTCCTGGGTTTAGGTGATTCTCTTGCCTCAGCCTCCCGAGTAGCTGGGACTACAGGTGCCTGCCACAATACCTGGCTATTTTTTTTGTTGCAGTTTGGCCAGGGCTGGGTTTGAACCTGCCACCCTAGGTATATGGGACAGGAGCCATATCCACTGAGCCACAGGCGCCACCCTGGATGTCCTGATTATCATTCCACTTGTAAAGTATTTGAAAAAAATATTCCATTCCTTTCATCAACTACATGATTTCACTGTATTTTTTTTAAGATGAGTTTATTTCAAACAGTATCTGTCTTAATTTCATTTTCTTAGGTTTTCAGTTGTTACCTGTACAAATCAAAGTTTATTTATAATTATCATTGATCTCTCCCCACAATTACCTGCTCAACATTTATTGTTGTTTACTACTCAATAAGTTTTCAGTATAGTT
>NW_003852428.1:7652112-7668035 GCF_000181295.1 Otolemur garnettii | reverse complement strand
AAAAAAATTCTACTTCTCTCTGTTTCTTATATGTGGAAGACTCTTTATTCTAATCAAAATATCAAAGTAATTATTAACTCTGCCTCTCAAGACAAGATCTTTACTAATATTCTCTTCTGAGTCTCCAAATGACACTTTTTCATGTGTTTAAGTTAGAATAATTAGTTATTCTATTTCTAAGCTAAAGTTATACTTGAATTTATCTTTTATACATTTGCCACAATCCTTAGATTTTAGCTCAAACTCATGTTATATGATTTCTTAGGTTTAACTGCCACAGTTTTGATTTTGATTCACTTTTTTTCATTCACCTTTGTTTCTCTCTTTTCAGATCTTTTGTGATTTATTGTTATACTGATAAGCATTTTTCCTTTAATATTTTCCTCACAGAGTGAGTTATATTTTCTTTGTCTTTTCATATCTGAAATATCTTTGTGTGCCCTTCCCACTTATGATAGAATGAATTACAAGTGTCATATTAAAAAATGGTGTTTTTCTTTTTTCTTTTTTTATTGCTTTTTTTTCCAGAGTTGTAGGCAAAATTAAATGGTCAGTGTAGTGAGGGCAATGTATTGTATGGGAGAAAATGAATTATCCAGGTAAAAATATGAGAAATAAAATGTATTACATAGCATATGCAGAAAAGGACTCACAATATGATTAAGACCTTGCACAGAAAAAGGAAAAACAGAACAAAGCGCCATGACATAAAACTCACAAAAGTACAAAGAAAAGAAGAGACAAACAGAACCATTGCCTGGTTTGAATTTCTTCCTCTCTTCCCCTGGGGTGGGTTAGGTGAGCTGAGAGCCTTGTAAGACTTCTCAGGTAAGACTTTCTGCGCACCTGTAGTCCCTGCTCTGATGGTGGATCACAATAACACCCTCAGACACATTATTTATGCACTTAGTACAATAATTGCAATAGATTAATCACCCCATTTTTCCAGATGTGAATGGTGAAGTCCAGAGCTATTTAAGAGCTGTCTCTAGGTCATACAAGTGAGTAGGAGACCAGATATTCAAAGTAACACTCTCCTTTTGGAAAAATCAACATTTAATAAAAAGATAAACTTTGACTTCCACAAGGTCAGATGATACAGTTTCAAAGAATCATTAACTTTCCATCCTTCCTGCAGAACAAAGATAACATCCAGTGGGAACTCTCCGATGTCGCCCCGTGAGATCAGTAGTTTTCTGAAGAGCTGGAAGTTTCACAAAATAATGAAACTAAAGGAGAGCAGCAATATGTGATGTCGCATCAAACAAAACGTAAAAG
This sequence comes from Otolemur garnettii, assembly GCF_000181295.1. Lineage (NCBI taxonomy): Eukaryota > Metazoa > Chordata > Mammalia > Primates > Galagidae > Otolemur > Otolemur garnettii. The sequence continues at coordinate 7,666,757 of NW_003852428.1, read as the reverse complement.
TCCGCTCGGAACAACTTGTTTCAGGTCCTAAGAGGTGTGTGGCACTAGGCCTTTGGCTCCAAGAATTGCTTGAGGAAAAGCCTGGTGATGAAAAACTATGTTCTCTCCTCCTTTAGTTCTTTCTGCAAGGAAGGCTCACCGAGTTCAAAACTGAAGCAAAGCCATGCTTACCGGAGAGCTTTCAATCAGGGAATGTGTCACAGGCGCTCCGATGCGGTCCCTATTCCCATCATCCTTTTTTCAGTAAAAGTCTTTCATGGATGATACAGATTCTGCGGCGAGGAGGCTGGGGAATCCTGTATCAAAAGGCCTCACATGTCAATCCATTGACTGTTCAAACTTTAAATCTTACCAGCCTCAATACAACCTCAGTGAACTTCAATAAAATATACGCTCAAGGGTGAATAAACAATCTCATGGTGTTATTCCTATTCGGTAGCAATCCCATATAAAATATCTGAACTGATATTTCACTGTTCATATAACTTATCAAACACACACAGTTCAAGTGGTACTGTAGCGACACAAATGATTGTTTGACAGGGCTAAACAGTAAAGTCGTCTGGGTAGGAGTTATGCATTGGATTTTGACGGAGGGAGGGTCTGAAGTTTCAGCAGAAGATGAGGTTTTTGGTGTTTTGTTTTGTCTTGGTTTTAATCAGGACATACTCATCAGGAAATGGACCTTTCATTGCAAAACAAGGGGTTAAAATTTTCCACAAGTCAGTAAAGTTCAGAGAGAATGCTAAACAGAAACACAGAGCAAAGAGTTCAGTCACGGCCACAGAAGCTTAGACAACGCCCTGCCCTACCTGACAGCCTGGCGTGTGCTGTAGGAAACTGCAGTAGAAATGCATTCCTCAGCAAGTAGGGACTGCAAGCCCTCAGTGCCTGAAGCCTCAATCCCTGCCAGTATGTTGAACTGGCCATCCTGGGGGCAATTGCTACCGGACAACAGAATGAAAGATGCAACAGAGGCCGATCAATGTTGTGTCAAATGACTGAAAGGAAAAAAAAGAGGCAGATATATCATTAGTAGTCATCACTTGGATGATTTTTGCTATATCTTTGTCCTGAGGATTTAGAAGTCAAAATTAGGTTTACTTTGTATATAAATAACATGTATTAATAATTACCGTGGGTAGTATGTGTGTGCATATGTGTGTGCATTTCGTGTGTGAATCACTGATCTTGTTTCAGAAGTCATTTCTTATCCTTACATAGTGTTTTCATCCTTTAACATTTACTGAGCATGTATTGATTATTTATTTGGAGATCAAAATCATATTAAATTCTGTACAATGGATACCCTACTTCATCACTTTGGTGAGGATCCAAGTACCCAGCATGGGAAAAGAAAGAAAAAAATAAGGCCCTTCAAGAGATGTTACTTTAAACCTTTTACTTTTCTCTCAGGGATACTACATTTTTGGTATTGTCAGAAAATCCTGTTTGAAAAGTAGTGAGATCATTTGTTTTCAGTTTAGATACTCAAGAACCTTACAAAATTCTAGCAGCATACACATACTAAAATCCGTGAGTGATCTCCTAATACATCTTAAACTCCTAAATAAATACTTGACAAAGCAAGGCTGTGTAGTCATTTCAGGAAAATGATGCTAATAACTTCACTTTTTTCCACAGTGCCAAAATTCTAAATAGAAGCAAACCACGGCCATAAGCCTAATGGGGGAAAAGCATTGCCTTTCTAACTAGCTCTGTGGTTTGAAACTGAGGAAGAAACATATTATTCTCTAATATGCAATTTGACGTTTTGTTCTGCTTTGTGCAGCAGTGAAAATTAGCAGACTCCAAGCACACATGGCTGGTTTTGCCTGTGCTGTTGAGAGATTTGTTAAGACAAAGCAGTACTTACTAGCAATGAAGAGGAAATTAAAAACAAGTTCTTCATGTGTGTTGCAAGATTAGGAAAGCTCACTTAAAAATGGTCAGTTAAAAAGATTAATGAAACCATGGGCACCGTGCTCCAAAGAGAGACAATTGGGGAATCACAGTGTGAGAAAAGACTCCTGTGAATGGGTAGAGCAGAAACCAAGGATAAGCTCCCTGTTCTCAAGGTGTATGCAGCACGGTGCTGTGGGGGTTGGGGGGGAAGATAGAGATTCAGGAAGATGCAAAGTAGTTGCCCAGTAGGGTCTCCATAGCTGACTCCTCCCTAGCTTGACCACCTCCTTAAGTTGACCTCATTTTCATAGACCAGACATGCACCACATGTATGATATCAACAGAGTAGGCCCACATTTGCCCATCTCCGTATGTGGACCATTTTGCTGCATTCCCTCGGATGGTCAACTTACAAAGCTTCTGCTGGCTTTGACCAGAATCTTGGGTATAGCATAGGGTGACCAGACGTCCCAATTTTTAACAATTTGTCCCACATCCTGTGACGTTTTAAAAAAGTCCCGAGTTTTGGAAAGAATGCAGGAACGGGAGAATAGGAAGGGAATATACAGTTTTTGGCTGCCATGTGGCTATTTCACCAGGATATGAGTTTTATATTATTTCTGTTAATTTTATAATATTAAACTGTAATAATAACAAATAATTGCTGAGAAGTGATTATGGAGAACTGCTTATCAAAGTTTGCATTGTTGTCAGGCCCCGCCCCTGCCCCCCAACCCCCATCGATGGTGTCCCACTTTACCAATGTTAAAATCTAGTCACCTTAGTATAACATGACAAATTCTTGCATCCTGAATTTATCTGCAGCATTCTTCTCCAGTGGGTTTCTGCTTACCAGCTAGAAATAGTTGTGAAAATGCCTGATGATTACTGGATATTTAGCAAAGTAGGCTAGCTAGAAAGAAACTCTTTTACTCAAATGGAAATAAAAATATCCGCAACTATAAAACACCCAATAAAAGTAATTCTCCCTGGATCAGACATAAGCTTTTATGCTAACACAGACATACTTGAGAGACGTACTTGTAAGTGAAAGAGGGCAGGTAACAAGGATGTTTGAAATTCACCATTTCATTCACTTGGAAATGGCCCTGTCAACTCAGAATGTCAAATCCTAACTGATTTGTTATTTTGGAATGACAAAAACATGCTGTATATCTTGCTTTTAAATTAGGATTCTATAATCCATGTCTAACTTGCTTATTTTCTTACGAGGTCAATAGAATAGAAGTAATTCTGAAGCAAATGTACCCTGCAAACTGAACGTATGGAATTTCAAATAGGTTTATAGGAAAATTAAGTTAAATTCAATAAGCAGTTGGTAGAAAAACTCAGTTGGAATTCAACATTATGAATATGAACGGATTAGAATTTTTTTCACATTAAGTGAATCCAGTTGAATAAGATCAATTTCAAGGTACTGTAAAACTGACTCAATAGCCCTTAAAAGCCTTAAATATGTATTTTCTTTCCTTCTAAATTTGGCTGTGCCTTTTGGAGTTTTATACCTGATATTCTGTAAAATAAAATGTAAACATCTGGTTGCTTTGTGGATAATTTAGTGTATATTCACGTGTGGCAGTTTATTTCTAAGTAGTGCATATTAAACATTGATCTTAAAGTATTAGAACTACATTTTAAAATACAGATGAGTTGTAATTATATATCTCTAGTTGTCCGTAGGCTTTACTGTAATTGATGTAGTTACAGTCAATAAGAACACAATTTGTGACTTTTAAGGAACTGCTGTTGCCTCCTTGTGGGGCGTACAAAATGGTTAACCAATGGATCCATAGCTACAAGAACCAAGGGAAAACTTGGAAGGAGTAAATAGAAAGAGCTTTTGTCGGATTTACTCAGTTTAAATTTTTTTTTTCACTGTCAAAAGACTTTGCAGCCTTTTAAACTCTCACAGTCCCTTGGCGATTCTAACAAACTTTGAGAACTGTGACACCACTCAGAGAGAGCCAGTGAGGCCACTCGATGAATAAACAGTCAATTCTCTGTGACATGTTAGGTTATATCTCAAGTAGAAATTTTTTAAGCAATGAGAAACAATCAAAAAAAAAAAAAAACCCTTTTGAAATACAAAATGAATAACCCCAGAGGTAGATAATTTTTCCTACTTAATATAGAGGGAACAAGTTAAGAAAATGACAAGATCATTCTCAACTGCTCTATCAGGCTGGTACATGGAAGAGCAGAGCATAAGGTACCGAATAATTATGCCTGCAAACTAGTTTGAGATAAAATCCTTCAAGTGATATTAGGAATGGAAGGACTGTGGTTAGGAATAAAAATATGAACTTGATACTGGAACTAAATTGCAAATTCATTGTGGTAGAAAAGCTCTGTAAAAACACTCTTTATTACTGATTACGAATTTGAAATCTCTGAGTTTTGTTACCTAAATATCTCAGAGGTGGAGGAGTGGAGGAAGTCGAATCAGCATTCTACAGCTGAAAGGCAGAGAAGTGTGGGGGCTGGCTAATGAGACATGGGCACTTAATGAGTACAACATACATTATTCACGCAGTGGATATCCTAACAGCCCTATCTTCACCACTGCACAATCTATTCATACAACAAAATTAACATTGTACCCCACAAATGTATACAAATAAAAAATAAATATACAGTTTTAAAAACATAGCTTTGGGCTCGGCGCCTGTGGCTCAAGCGGCTAAGGCACCAGCCACATACACCTGAGGTGGCGGGTTCAAATCCCCAGCCCGGGCCCGCCAAACAACAATGATGGCTGCAACCAAAAAAAAATGGCCGGGCGTTGTGGTGGGCGCCTGTAGTCCCAGCTACTTGGGAGGCTGAGGCAGAAGACTCGCTTGAGCCCAGGAGTAGGAGGTTGCTGTGAGTGTGATGCCATGGCACTCTACCCAGGGGGATAGCTTGAGGCTCCGTCTCAAAAAAAAAAACAAAAAAAAAACATAGCTTTGGCTCAGTACCCATGGCTCAGTGGTTAGGGTGCCAGCTGCATACCCTGGGGCTGGTGGGTTCCAACCTGCCCGGCCTGCTAAACATCGACAACTGCAACAAGAAAAAATGGCAGGGCATTGAGGTGGGCGCCTGTAGTCCCAGCTACTTGGGAGGCTGAGGCAAGAGAATTGCTAAACCAGAGTTTGAGGTTGCTGTGAGCTGTGATGCCACAGCACTCTGCCGAGGGTAACATAGTGAGACTCTGTCTCAAAACAAAACATAGTTTTATATATAAAATAAGAAAAGTCAGATGAGCCCATGTCTTTCCATTGATATGCAGAGATTTTGTTAGATAAATGAGTGTGGCAGGTGGGGTAATTATATGAATACTTATCTATAATATTCTCTCATCTTGTTTTGGAAATATATATGTGTATATACATCATCAAACCTTGAACCTTTGAAGATATATGTTTTATCAAATCTTAAACAATATAAGAGTTAGGAACATTGGCCCTTGTGCAGTCAAAAATCCATTATAACTTTGGACTTTCTCAGAAATTAGCTACTAATGCCCTATTGTTGATTAGAAATCTTAACAATAACATAAACAGCTGATTATCATATATTTTTATGTTATAGTTCTAACACTAAAGTAAGCTACAGAGAGGAAACTGTTACTGAAAATAACAAGGACTGCTTGGTACAGTGGCTCACACTTGTAACCCTAGCACTCTGGGAGGCCAAGGCAGAATTGCTAGAGCTCAGAAATTCAAGATCAGCCTGAACGAGAGTGAGACGCCCATCTCTACTAAAAATATAAATATTAGCTGGGCATCGTGGTGGGCACCTGTAGTCTGTGGAGGATTACTTAGACCCAGGAATTTGAAGTTGCTATGAACTAGGCTGAGGCCGCCACACTCTAGCCTGAGGAACAGAATGTGACTGTTTCAAAAAAAAAAAAAAAATCGTAAGAAAGAACAAATATCTTTAGTATTCATCACGTGGAAGTAGATCATCATAAAAGCCTTCCTCTTCATCTCTACACTGAGTAGGCTGAGGAAGAAGAGGAGGAATTGGTCTTGTTTCAGTGGTAATAGGCAAAAGAAAATTCCCATGTAAGTGGACAGGTGCACTTCAGACTCACATGGTTCAACAGAAAAACATTATCTATAATTTATTTCAATCATTAAATATACTATATCCAAGTTGAAGGAAATTATGAAGTAACCATGCAATGGAAATGCAATTGGATTAGAAATCAGCTACCTGAGATCTTAACCCACTTGCTGGTTACTAGAATGATAAAAGCAAACAAAAAAAGTAATAACAATTCCGATTAGTAATAATCCACCACTTTTCTGGTGGTTAGAAAGTTACATTGCAACTCGTTAAAATGGTATTGGGTGAAAAGATGAAAGCACTGCGACTTAAAATTATTGGTTTTGAGTAAATAGTACTTGGAATCACTACAGAAAAAAATTATCGTATACATTTTAGATATTTAGATGAAAAATCAATTATTTTTCTACATATCAACATAGAAAACAATGCATACAATAAAATGGTATTTATAGTATCATTGAAAATTTAAACACTGAGAAAACATATCTAACAAAAATGAAGGTATGTACCCCCCCAACTACAAGATTTTATTGGTAGCATTAAAATATATTAAATGAAGAACTATATACCTAGTTTATGGATTGCAAAACTTGACATTGTGAAATACAATATTTTTCCAAATAAATAATATATATTTAACACAATTTTCATCAAAATCCCATCAGGCTATTGCTTGAATTTCTAATCCAGTTCTAAATATAACAAAATAAGAAAGACCACAGGTAAGTAGAGCAAGCTACAGAAATAAAGCAGAGTATCAGACCTACTTGACATCCTGGCCTATTAGAGAGTTACAATACCCCAGACGTTGTGATCTTAGTGTAAAATTAGATACACCAAGCAGTGGAATAGAATTGAGTCCAAAAAGAGAAGCACCCTCAGATGATTGCCTGGTTTACAACACAAACAACACTACAATGCTGTGGGTAAAGAATGATGCTTTTGATAAATTTTGCTGGATCACGTCATTGGTAACCATGACCATACAGAAATGAATCTTGACCCTACCTCCCACAGTAACAAATTCCATAAATATTTAATGTATAAATATTAGCTTTAAAACTGAAAGATTTTAGAGGAAAACACCATTGTAAACATGGGGTAGACACATTTTTTGAAAACAGAACACAAAATGAACTTCATCTGATGGAAAGAAAATAAACAGATCAAGTAGATTACAATGAAAATAAGCATGTATGATGATGATAACAGTGACAATACAGGCCTCAGAAGGGAAGATAACATTTACAACATAGTCATATTTTGAATTTATAAAGAACATGTATGAATCATTTAGACAAACCAGTTAAAGCCAATGGAAACTGGGCAAAACCTTTTGAACAAATACTATACAAGAGAGGGTTGCCATTGCTCCGTGGTTACGGCACCAGCCACATGCACCAGGGCTGATGGGTTCAAACCTGGCCAGGGCCTGCTAAACAACAAAGCAGCTGGGCAGTGTGGTGGGTGCCTGAGGTTCCAGCTAGTAGGGAGGCTGAGGCAAGAAAATCACTTGAACCCAAGAGTTTGAGGTTGCTGTGAGCTATGACACCAAGCACCCTACAGAGGGCGACAAAGTGAGACTTTTTGAAAAAAAAAAAATACTATGCAAGAGAGGATTTGGAGATAGCCAATAGTATATAATCTTTTCCTATATTCTAGCATGGTGGTAAATTAAAGTACTATTCCAGACATTACAGGAATTAGAAGTTAATTTTTAAGCCATTCATCAGCTATTTTTTCTGAGGTTAATACATGACAGAAAGCTGCTTTTGTAAGTGTGAGAGTATAATTGGAGTGTGTCTGTGTGTATGTATGTGTGTATGTAATTTAAAAAATGTCATTCTATATAACTCCATGGTGCTAACCCTACTTTGCACATAGTCAACAAATTCTTTTACCCAATTTCTTTTATTCGTTTGTCTCCTCGCAGCCTGTGTGTTGTTTGCATGGTCTCCTTCTGGCAGATCAGGGACCTTTTAGATCCACCACATTCATTAACTTTTCTCCTCACAAATTCTAAATCCCTTTTCTTTTGCTATTTAGAATAATTTTGATTCTCTTATATATATATGTATATATATAAAAGATGTGTTATATATATACACACACACAGAGATGTGTCTGTACATATGTATAGCTGTATTTATATTGGAGGTCTCTTTTGTACATAGACTCATGTCTTTATTTAACGTTTTAAATTACATAGTGCTTAACAATGTATTAATCTTAGGAGGCTATGTAATCACAATGTATTAAAGCTTTCCTGATGACTATATTATTTATATTTACTCTTAAGTTTTCCTGGAGGCTAATTTTATCCCCTTTTATGTTACATTTAATACATATGTAATAATCTTCATCTATTATCACATGTAGTTCCTTAGTAAAATTTCCTTAGTAAAAGACACTGGCAGGGTTTCCTCTGTACCCATACTCATCTGTCTGTTCTATAAACCCCTTTGTTTAGTGAGAGGTTTGCAGTACGGCCATTTTGAAGGGCAAGCTTTGATGTTAAAGGTGTAAATAGGGATCAGAGAGGGAGGTTAGCTGAAAAATACCCTGCAGTCAAGATAGCAGAGAAAGTCCCATTCGATTGGTAAAGTCTTTAGATTTTTGCCTTGTTTAACCTTCCACATGTCCATTGGGAGAACAAGAGTTACCCCAAACTCTGCTCATATTCTAGTTTTTCTTTTTTTTTTCCTCTATAATAAAACAAGAACTTATTCAGGAGATCTATTCGCTTTGGAAAACAGTCCTCCAAATTTTCACTAAAAGAAAAGCTGGCAGGTGTTTTACAGAAGGTAGTCTGGCATCCCAAATACAAATCTTTAATTCATTTCGTATTTCTTCCATGGACCCCTCTGAGTGTTTGGTATTCATGAAACCAGGTTGGAAGTTCTACCTGCACTCCTTGGCCTCTGAGGATAATCTCCCAGATGATACAGAATATTGTATGTTGAATTGGTACAATCAAGAAATAAAGGCCAGTTTGACCTTGGTTAGAGTAGACATAACTTTCATTCTCTTGACTATACAGATGAAAATTGATATGCTCATCATGTTCAAACAAAGAGAAAATTGTTGCTACTGTAACACCTTCAACGTCTCTAACATCCAGGACTTGATTAGAGAAAGTCCCATTCGATTGGTGAAGTCCTTAGATCTTTGCCTTGTCTAACCTTACACATGCCCATTGGGAGAACAAGAGTTGCCTCAAACTCCACTCATATTCTATTTTTTTTCCTCTATAAAAAACAAGAACTTTTTTCAGGCAGTTTATAAGGCAATATAGTGAGTGTTTTATGTCTGAAGCAGGGCTCTCATAAATAGAAGTAGATGGTTTCCGTAGAGAATTATTGATTCTGCTTATAACAAAAGGAAAATGGAGAACTCTAAAAAATGTATGATTATGATAGACAAAAGTGAACTATGCAAACAAAGGCCTTGAGATTTGTATCTATATTTCATCAGATTGTGAAGCTCCCTCTAAAATTGCTATTCAAATCTATCAATCACTAAAGGCAGAATCTACATTCCTTATTGGTTTTGTTTATCTAAAATCAGGTAACAAACAGCCTTGATTGCATCAAACAAGAAGAACATTTCATTGTATAGTGGTAAGATAGAAAAGATGTTTCCAAGGAATGGAAAATGATAGTGCTAGAATAAATTATTTTAACTCAGACTTTTTAAATTAAAAAAGCATATTAATGAAAATGATACTAATATGGCCACTGGACTCTGAATCTTTAAAACAAAACTAAGTTGAGGGAATTACTACATTTGTCATAAAATAATTAAAATTTGAATAAAAATAATGTCTATCCTTCCTAAATTTAAGGTTAAGGCTGGTTACTCTTAATATATATTTTTTTCATTTTCATGTTATTTTACTTTTTTTTTATCCTCAGTTGAGTATACATTCAAATTATCATCTTTTAAAATCATTTGGAAGAGTGTCACTCTATGTTGATATATTACCAAACAGGTACCCCTTTAATTTATTTTGTTTTCTTTTGTTTGAAAGATTTCAAATGACTGTAGTTCACTGTCTATACATATACAAAATGTTTAACTGTTAAAAATGAAATTTGTGAATAAGAAATATTCAGAAGTCACTTCTAATCAATTTTACCATACCCTTCTTCTTTACATATAGTTAATCATTTTCTTTTTTAAAATTTTGTTTTCTGTTTCATATGTATATAAACATGTGAACATTTATCTTCCTATCTTTTAATTATCTGTTTATGTATCCCTTCCCTTTTAGAGGGTAGGTTTTTGAAAGAGTGGGCTGTAGATCATCTTTCTGTTAACATCAGCATGGACTATCTTCTATAAATACCACTCAATAGACTAGCATTTGACAGATGCTTAATAAATTCACCTTTTATTTTAGACAACTAAATCACTGCTCGACTTAGGTAAAAGAGAATTGTATTCCAAGTGTATTTTTTTGGGGGGCGGGAGGTTGTAGTTTTTGGCCAGGGCCAGGTTTGAACCTACCACCTCTGGTATATGGGACCAGCACCCTACTCCTTTGAGCCACAGGTACTGCCCTTGCAAGTGTATCTTATTAGGAAAATTCAAATAATGTAATAGCAACCCTTTGTATAGCAGAATATCCAGCTAATGTGATGGATGAGGCAAATGACGATCTTTACCGGCCCCCAAGCATTCCTGTGGGCACCTGGAGAACATGGTTTGGGACTAGAAAAAGCACTACTAAGAGTGGGAGAGGAACTTTCCTCTTTTTTCTAGTATATACTATGAAATATAAAAATGAAGCAAAAACTACCAGAAATGGATTCACCATTATGAATTAACTTAGGTACCTTATGCCTTGAGCCACTCTGAATCTTTTTAATAACAAAAAAATAACATTATGTAATTACTTAATATGGACATTAATGTTGCAAAAAGACTTTCTGGATATTTAGCACACAGTCTCTCCTATAATGTTATCCACAGCTTTATTTAATACCCCTGATTCTTGATATATTATTATGTTTTAAAACTTTTTTTATATTAAAATATAAATATTCTTTCCTAAAGGCTTTAAGTGCTCAGTGTATATAAAGATCATGGTAGCAATTTTGAAGTGAACATTAGTTGTAACATGTCAAAAATGAGATGAATTTATATAAAATGCTACTTCCCATGTAGAGATAATATGATGGCTGTCATATTTATTTTTATCTTAGATCCCAGGCTATCTACACTACCTCCTGTCTAAGCCAAGACACTTCACGTGGGCAGAAGTTATGTCCTGGGAACTTCTCACACTCCATGATTTACGATTTTTATAACAAATGCACTCTCCTTCAATGATACCTAGAAAATATACCTTTATTTTCAAAGGTCATGTAACTATTTGTATACAAGTTGCTGTGACACCATGTTTTTATATAGAAACATCTACAGTGTGAACTATCCTTCAACTCTCCACTCTCCTGATAATAACAAGAATTTCTGCCTGGGGACACAGAAACAGTTGGAAAAGCACTCAAAGAATCTTGATTGAAGGGCCTAGGGTGTAGTTGGAACAAAGAACAAAGGACAAAAGTGCTCAAATTAAAAGAAGAAATGGAACCTTGTGACATCAAATGGTGTTTTTGATATAGTCTCGAGAAAAGCAAAGATGAAAACAAAGAATAGTCTTCAACAGAACATTTCGCTTTATGTACAGTTTTACTTATTTATAATTTTAATTATTAGGGAAACAAGTACATTTTTTGCCAGAAATAACTAGGGGTCAATTCATAAATGTTTTGATTGTTTTTCTTCCTTGATGGTGTTCTTCAATATAACACTTCGATATTTATGAATTTATGAACAGAATATATACACCCAATTTGTATTAGTATATAATATTCATCTGTGTAATACTTTAATAAACTAAAAAAAGAACTGTAACTACATATTGCTTGCTTCCAAAGCAAAATATCATCATGATGATGTTTAGTAACTGTGTGTGTGACTGAGAGAACTATGTGAAAAATTGCTTCTAAAATGCATATTGTGAAGATATTCGGAGAATTCATTAGCACTGTTACGCTCATGCTTTATATTAGGGTTTATTTTTCTTCGGAAGACCATATTTGATGCTATCAAGTAATAGAAATGTACATATTTTATTAATATTCAAATGTAATAATAAAGAACATTAAAGTTATTCATGTTCTAAAGGCAGGACACTAAGTTAACGCGTAATTAATGTGTTTTATAATTTCTATTTGGCGGTCCATCTCAGAAGCTGCAAAATTTCTCATTAGAAAGCATAGTTACCTGATTTTTAAATGCCAGGTTCTGTGAATTACTTCTGTCAAATAAGAGAACACAGTAAAAAGCTTATGATAAAATACATCCACCATTTTATTGTATATAGTAGAGATTTAAGACTATTGGTAAAGAGGTAGTCTTTTTTTTTTTTTTTTAAAGACAGAGTTTCATTCTTGGTAGAGTGCTCATCATAGCTGACAACAACCTCAAACTCCTGGGATCAAGGAATTCTCTTGCCTCAGCCTCCCAAGTAACTGGGACTACAGGCTCCCGCCATAATGCTCAGCTATTTTTAGAGACCAGGGCTTGCTCTGTCACTCTGTCTCAGGCTGGTCTCGAACCTGTGAGCTCAGGCAGTCCACCCATATAGCCTCCCAGAGTGCACGGATTACGAGCCACTGTACCCAGCTTAAGAGGTACTCTTCATTATGTCATAGAGTTGTAATTTAAGTTGACACTGAAATCCATCCCACCATGATCCTAGACCGAAAAAGAGACTCACACAAAGTCTTCTTTGAAGAAATATTGCCTGTATGAAGACTTCTGCACAATATTATAGTTCATAGTTGATTCCAAGTGAGTAAACATTAATTATTTTGCTTTTTAAGGGAAATGCTACACACACATAATCATAGCCTTCCACCAAGTCAGAAATTCAAATTTTCCAATAAAAAGCTGGGAGAGCTTGGACAACTATTTTTACCTTTATAAAGCCTTATGCAAAATATTAATTCTCGAATTTGTCAAGACACTGAGAAGGTTAACTGAAACAACAGTTCAATGTGTAGTGCTTAATTACTTTTCTTGAATGTAGAGTGATCCTTATGTCTATTCTAACACAAACTACTCTAAGTGTTGATGCTCGAGTACCATCTACTGACTACAGCATATGCATTTTGTCCTGTTTAAAACCATGAAGGAATGTGGTTCTCTTTGGACACATGAGCCAGTACTGAGCCCTGCCTTGGCTACAGCATCATTACAGTTCCATGAAGTTTAGCATTCTTCACCTACAAGTAGAATCCTTGTGGCGGTGTGACTACATTCCTTTTTTATTGTTGTTTTTATTTCAGAATATTATGGAACACAAATATTTTGATTAAATGAATTTCTTTTTTAATATTTGAGTCAAACTTATAAGTATACCCATCACCCAGATACTATGCATGTGTCTGTTAGGTGAGAATTATCTGTACTCTCCTCTGCCCTTCTATCTGCTTCATTTCACTGAGTTTATTGAGTTTCACTGCCACGTGTGCTCTTGAACATTCAAAACTTGGTTCCAGTTCAGGAGTCAGCTTATGTTGTGTTCGTCCATTCTCCTGAAACTTTACTTAGAAGAATGGTCTCCAGTTTCATCCATCTTGTTACAAAAAGTATTGGTTTTAACAATCGAGTAGTTTTCTATGGTGGTACATATACCACATTCTATTACTCTACTCATGCATCGAGAGGAGGGTGGGTGGTTTCCACATCCTTGTGCTTATAAATTGTGCTATAATAAATATTTGAGTGTAAGTGCCTTTTTTATAAAATGACCTTTTGATTCTTTGGGTAAATACCTAGTAGTAGGATTTCTTGTTCAAATCACAGGTCTACCCTTAGCTCTTTGAGGTACCTCCATACTACTATCCAAAGTGATTGTACTAGTTTTTAGTACCATCAGTGGTGTGTAAGTGTTCCTTCCTCTCCACATCCATGCCATTGTTTGTTGTTTTGGGACACTTTGATAAATGCCATTGTCACTGGAGTTAGCTGGTATCTGATTAAGGTTTTGATTTACATTCTCCTGAGGATTAGAGATGTTGAGAATTTTTTCAAATGTTTAGTGGTCATTAGTCTATCTTATTTTGAAAAGCTTCTATTATGTCTGCTGCCCAGTTTTTCTATGAGGTTGTTCTATTTTTTTCTTGCCGATTTGCTTGGGTTATTTATAAATTCTGGTTACTAGCACTTTATTGGTTGTGTAGCAAGTATTTCCCCCCATCCTGTAGTTTGTCTATTGCTCTTTTGGTTGTATCCTTGACTGTGAAGAAGCTTTTTAATTTATTTAAGTCCAATTTATCAATTTTTGTCATTGCTGTTATTGACTTTAGAATGTTCTCCATAAATTCTTTGCCTAGGCTGATATATATGGTAATTTTCCAACATTTTCTACTAGTATTCTTAGACTTTCATGTCTTAAGTCTAAGCTTATCCATCATGAGCTAATTTTTGTGAGTAGTGAGAGATATGGACCCTGTTTCAGTCTTTTACATGTGGCTATCTGATTTTCCCAGCACCACTTATTGAATAGGGTGTATGTTATTTGTCAAAGATTAGATGGCAGTAGGAGGATGGTTTCATATCCCAGTTCTCTATTCTGAAAAATAGGACTATAT
>NW_003852428.1:7637549-7650432 GCF_000181295.1 Otolemur garnettii | reverse complement strand
AAAAAATAATATCAAGTCACAATGCCAGAGATATAAATCATACTATGTTTATTTGTAAATCATATAAACTGACTTTTTCAAGTATATTAGTGTTATACACTCAAGACTGAAGCTAAGCTATAGTCCAATTTTCTTATACTTAAATTATATTCAGTTGTGAGCCATATGTGTGAATAAATAGCACGCAATAATCTACCTCATAGCTGACTGACACCTCCTGGAAAACCCTGCAATTTTTGCTGTATATATAATAAACAGTAGTTTGCTTTTCACGGAAGAAAATGTCTATATTGGAACCAACAGGAGCAAATCTCAAACTGAGAAGCAGTAAACACTTCATTAATGCAACCAGGGCAAATACTACTACTACTACTAATAATAATAATGCTGTGTCAGTTTTCTTTATTTCTTCTACATCAAATTTTGTGTCTTGAATTTTAATAGGTAGCTTTTTTTTCCCAATGGTATCAGGGAATAATTTGTCAATATTTTTAACTTTCTTTATGTTCTTCACACACCCCCTAATTTAATTCTGTACTATCATTTTTCCAGTGAGGTTGTATGACTATATATTAAGAAGTCTGTTAGAGACTCTTTGGAAATAGAGTATTCTAAGAAAATGTGTATATAATAGATCCACTAGCACATAGGTTTAATTTCTAAATGCTCTCATAATCTATTCAAGATGTTGAATTTGAAACATTGGGAACCATGACTTACTTCAAAAAATACAGATGTGCAAAATTATAGTTGACATTCTATTGAACAGATGGCCATAGACACTAATCATTAATTTTTATCATAACATGAAAATTATAAATATTGAAGAATCATTAATAACATGAAGTTCAAATTTCTGAAGAGATTGATTATTTTTTGTGTGCATGGATCATAAATGAAATACCTGCCTTTGAGTATGGAGTCCAAACACCCAATTTCCAAGACTCTTAATAGGTAAACTTAAAGTTTGAATGTGGACATGTTAATTAAAGAACTAATGTTTCTATATGTGCATAATTATAATATATACTCTTTCATTATACTAAGTATAAAATGTTAAAAATAAAAACACCATTAAGACCCAACTTATAATGAGTATCATGAAATACAATGTTATGAATAGAGTAAGGAAAAAAGGAAATAAATAGCTGTGAGGTATGAACTAACTTAGAGGACATATGATTTTACCATTCTCTTTAAAAATGTGTGCACTTCCATCTAGTAATGTTAATACACATTTATAGGACACAGACTGTCATCAGACAAATAAGACTGCAATCTTGTTCCCTGTTTTCAGTTTGATTTCCTTTTTACTATATCATGTTACTTGGATATCCTTGTTTGATCATTTGGCAAGATATTGTCAGTTATTAGATGTTTAGCCATATGCATCATACAAATGCTATTTATACTTTGAAGTTAAGTTAAATTTTAATTGAATTTAGTGATGTAGAAAACATAACTTGTGGTAGAAGAATGAAAGTCAGTTTCCCGCTAACCCTACCACTGTCAGAATGCCTGCATTTCTCCTCATTCTTGACTTCATAGTTCTTGTAAAAACAAAGAAACAAACAGAAAACCTCTACCTATATCGAAAGATGTTAACCAGAGATATTTTTCAAAATTGTAAGGAGCTAGACAGATGTTATCTTAACAATAATGATTTCTTTCTATAATGATTATATTGGCATTCCTAAGAACTGTATAGAACTTAGCATATGATAAAATAAGACATAGAAGTCCTGGAAAGACAAAAAGAATGTGGAATAATGAGAGCAATCACTAAGAATCTCTCTCTCCCCCCCATATATATATGTGTGTATATATATATGATTTTTATTTATACACACACATAAATTCTAATGAATTAAATTATGTGTAATTCTATAGTGAATTCCATAGCCATACATTTTTCATTAAATATTTTCATTCTCATTTTACAATATCCAATTTCCCTTCAAAATGGCCACTTTCAAGCACTTGTGGGTTAATGTTGTCACTCCTTGGGGTCACATAAAATGATATTTCATATAAGTTAGACTTCTTTGGGCAGGGAGCCAAGTTTTTTATTCTATCCTAACTTAAGTGCCTTGAATTCCATTCTCCAAATGCTCATGAGGTATAAACTAATCACAAAGTGTGACTGCATCAAATGAAGTTAGCTCTTGTGGACAGAAAATTACTTTCCAGCTCTTCCGTATGTTGTGGTGATTCTGCAATTATTCTGATAATCGAATTTTAAAGATGTCTGTGGATATCTTATTTATTGACATCATTTTCTGTTGATAGTGGAGTAGTCACTCCACTCCCTTATTCCATATAGAATATAAAATTTTAAAATATGTGGCTTTCCAAATTTGTAGTTAAACTCTAATAGAAATATTTTTTCTTTTTGTATTTTGATTGTGGTAATAGTTTTAACAATACATGCATATGTTAAAACATATCAAAATTAACATTTTCAGTGTGTGAACTTTATTTTATGTTAATTGTGGCTCAACACATTAAAAAAATAGCCAATTGTAGCCAAGTTAAATTAAGGTTCTCATGTTAGTGATTGTTGGAAAAATAATAACAACATCAACAAAAATCCTGCAGACCATAACTCAATTTATTTGCCTCAACCTATATAGTTTCTTCTCATTCAGAGTGTTTTTGAAGATATAACATAAACTGGATTACCTTGAAGGTCTAAAAATATGTCATTTATGGTGTCACAATCTTTATTTAAATTAAAAAGAAAGGGAAGATGCCTGTGTGTTCCTACTGATTTCTCCTAATCCTTAGATTTGGGGGAATATCCAGATCTACTCCATGGGTGAAGTAGTGAGCACCAGATTGGGAAGGCCTGCTCTGTAAATAAACTACGTGAGGCCAATTGACTTTTCTACTGAAATGAGCAAATTGCTTTTTTGTCCTTAGTGTTTGAAAGGATGAACACTAGGTGATTCTGTGGAACAGAACTTTGAGGCTATGGTAGTCAAGCTTAATATATTTGGGACTGGAATGAAAACAGGTTCATTCTCTTTTTGATGTATGAATAAATATTTCATGGAATTGTTTCCATGAAATTTCATAGAGACACATTTTTAAAAAGTACACATATAATATCTAAACACACAAACTAAATAATGATAAATTTTTAATAGCTATATTGATCTAGTGCTGTGCTATTCAATATGGTCGCTTCTAGCCAGTAACATAGCTATGTAAAATAAAATAAAATAATATTAAAAATTCACTTTCTCATTTGCATAATGATTGTATGCAATTTATGGCTCCTGTATTGGAAAACATGGATTATAAGAATCTTTATTATTGGTGACTATAATATTGAACATCACTGGGACATAGCATCCAGAGATAAATTATCATAACTTTTTTTGTTACTTCGATATTGTGTCAAGAGAACATCTGAGACTGTTGATTAGAAGAAAATACATATTAATTGCTTCATCAAGTAAAATAGCAAAAGGCATAGAGCCTGTGTTTTCACCAGTATTCAAATGACATTGATAGCAAAAGCCCAATGGGAATAAGGATTTTTTAAGGTATTAACTACATTTTGTGAAAAATTGTTCAGAAGACAAAGCAAAATATGACAGTTGATTACACAAAGTGGCCATAAAGTTCATGTGTAATTTAAAATGGCATGCTATTTTCAATTGCACATGAACTTTATGGTCACCCTGTACATGTGGGTATCCTTCCAATTGCCTAAAAGTTATATTCATGTATATTATACTATAAAATAATCTGTCTGTTACTTTTGAGTGCTATGATTAGTTATTAAGGGTCACATTAATTCAAATATCAATTGCAAAGGGGCTAATCCATATTTCAGATAATATTTTTTAAAAAGGTCTATTAAGTTTTATTTCTAGTTAGAACAATAATGACTTTCACTTGTATTACCCTTAAAACAGTGTTTTTATAAAATAACAGTATTCATTCATCTCTCACACACCTGTGCCGAGCAATACAACTAAACTTTTCACTAACAAGTTGTTTTTAGATTTATTTAAATGTTCTCTTTGAATAATAAAATGATCTCAAATAAAGGCAAGGGTTTTTTTTTTTTTTTTTCAATTTTCACAATTATTTTTCTTTCTTTCGTTTCTTTTGCTTTCAATCTGGTCAGATATTCTTCAAACAGCAAACTCCATAGTGAGTATCCTACTATTCTTTCTATAGAGTTCATAATTAAAATAAGCATTTAATTCACTTTTCGTGAAGATGTTTTATTGAGTTACATCTATTTCTGTTCTGAGCATCCTGAAAGCTTTTATTATGAAAGACTGCTAAAGTTCACAAAATTCTCCTTTTACTTTTTCTGAGATAATAATGCTGTGCTTGTTTGTGTACCTTTTCACAGCTTGGCCTTAAGGGAGCCAAGATATTGGTTTCCTGTCATCATTCCTGTTATCTCTTCCCCAAATAAGCTGAAGAGAAAGAAACTAAATGGATCAGCTGAGGTCTCCCTTGTCCTGGTAGATTGCAAGGAGAATTTTTGCATTCTAGGGTTTTTTGAGAACTGGAACTGAATGCAAAGAAAATTGTCAAATAATGCCTTAAGGTGGCTAAGGGTCCTTCAGTTTTAAGTAATAAAGATTTGGTAATGGAAGTGAAGTGTGATTTAAGTGTAGAAACTTGAGAACAAAATAAAGTATCTTATTATTAATGATTATATTGATGAACATTGAATTTATCTATTTTTGATATATGGGGGTGAATAAAATATATTATTAAAATTGCTTTTCCATGTTTCCTTCTACTTGTTTTTGATGTGTAAACTAAATAAAAATTTTCTATACTTTCATGCATGTGTGACATGCTCATATTTACATGTTTCTATAGCATCTTATTTCATAATGTGTTTCTGTTGAATAACACTAGTATGGAGAGAGATGAAAGAATGAAATCTTAAAATATTTGACACATAAATGTGTGTGTAATGGGATGTATTCCCAGACCTTACTTAGTAAATATAAGATACATGTATACCAATAAAAGTGTGGTGTAAAGTGTTAATTACTTAGAAGTTAATATTTTAGAATTCTATAATGGAAGAAATACTGATATAAATATACACACGTTTAATTATATCTATGCCTGGATATACTAATTCAGTTGAGTGGTTTAATAGTTTCTTGTGATTAAAAAGTGCAGCTAGTCTTAATTTGAGGGGTGTATATATTTGTACATGTATATTTTTGTATGTATATGCATGTACTCACATACATATTCAGTACACAAAGAAACTAAGTGTAGGAGAAAGGAAGGGACCCAAAAGTGAGCCTCCCCATCCTATTTGTTCAAATAAATTTCTACATGGATTATTAAGAGAATGGTCCCAAGGGAGATAGGAGCCCTGATGAAGATCGTTTTGGGAAGTAACAGTAACCATTTACTGTTAATACTGATTGCTTTATGACCACCCACATATACTCCCTGGAGGTTGTGACATAGTGTGAATGATTTGTTGCCATTACATTTTCAAGAGGTGGCTCCTTCAGAGGGGATTGAATCACGGGAGCTCCACAGTCAGAAACAGATTAATGTTGTTATTATGGAGGTGGTTTTGTTATTAAGGAAGTGGGTTCCTTTTAGAAGGGCAAGTCCAACCTCTTCAGCCTCCTTATCTCTCTCTATTTCTTTGTCTTTCTCTCTCTTTTTCTTCCCCTCTCTGTCCTTCTTTAGACCACTGCCCCTTGCACCACACAGCATACCAGATGCTGGAGGCTTGATCTTTGACTTCCCAGCGTCTAGGACTGTGCATAATAAATTTCTGTCCATTATAAATTACCCAGTCTCAGGTAATCTGTTACAGCAGCATAAAATGGATGAAACAGGTTGGCTGTCTGCCACATCTGTATACTCCAAAAAGACAGAAAAAAGTGATGACAGTGAATATATTCTCAAACTAAAAATAATTATGCATGGTTCTTCATGTCATTTTCTTTTTTATAAAAAAATTTGAGGCTTAATACACTTTTAAAATGTATTTTGTTCAAAATATAGCTATCGTGGTTTTGTACTGGCCCTTAGAGATTAATTCTGAAATGAGAGTTTGAATACAAGAGTGCAGAAATGCAAACTAATTCTATTTCTGACAAGAGAATATGATATATATATATATATGTATATATATATATTTATTTTAAAGCCTCTTTGTGAGAAGCATCTCACATATTTGATAAAATATGAAGCCATAATTTTAGATGTCTGGACATATAATTATATAATGTCAACATTTTCAGGCTCCAAACAACGGCAAAAAATTGAGAAAGAATATCGAGAACAAAAACCTAGATCTTACATACTAAATGGTGAGAAACTGTACTCTTTTTCTTCTATAAGAAGAACAAATATTACAAAATAAAGAGTTAACATAGCAGGCCTAACTTTAATTATTAGATAGGCCATCATACAATTTGGCCTTTAGCTACAGTCTGAGAATTTACATTTTAGAAGTTTTCCACTACTTTTAAACTGACAAACATAATTTACTGAGCCTAAATTGTTTGCATGAAAAATATAATTTATTTTGAACACCTCATCTCTTTACTTCTGCTAGTCTGGAACTTTGACATGAGCTAGACAGCAGATATGTACACAATCAGACCTCAATAAAAACCTGGTAATTTGAAAACTATTGGGTTTCTGGGTAAACATATGTAACTCATATTGTGCCCACGTGATGACTCTAAAAGTGCTCTCAGAAATTTTTACCTGCTTTCCTCTCTACATAACCCATTGTGATGGCTAACTTTATGAGTCAACCTGATTGGATTAAGGGATGCCCAGTAGCTAGTAAAACATTATTTCTTCTGTCTACTAAGGAGTTTATAGAAGAGGTTAGCATTTGAATCAGTTGATAGACTTCAGGACATTCTCTGATCAATGTGGTTGGGTGTCATCTAATCCACTGAGTGCCCCTATAATTTGAAAGGTCAGAGGAAGGGAAAATTCTCTGTGTGCCATCACACTCATCTAGTTTTTCTATTTTTAGGAGAGGCAAGGTCTCACTCTGACTCAGACTGGTCTCGAGGCTCCTGAGCTCAAGCAATCCACCTGTCTCAACCTCCCAGAGTGGTAGGATTATAGGTGTGAGCCCCCCACCTCTTGTCTCTTTTTCTCTCTTCTTGATTTGAGAAACTCATATTCTTCTGCCCTTTTAGGCCTTTCCTCTCCAGGAATTATCCCAGCACGCCTCTATCCCTTAGTGTCAGGCCTTTGCAATCAGCCTAAATTTCAACATTGGATTTTTTTCATTTTCCAGCTTGAAGAAGGTATTACTTAGTCTTCATAGTCATGTGAACCAATTCTGTAAATATCCTATTTATTTGCCTTTATCTATCTATCTATCTATCTATTTATTCCATTGGTTTTATTTTTGGAAAAACTCTAATACACTCATGCACTCTCTCCCTCTGCAGATTTTTGTTCATATACTTTTGGTACAATAAATCAAAATCTTGAGTAATCCTGTATCTTGTGAGTATTCTTGGAGCATTATTGAAAGCAGAGGATGATCTTGATGATACCTGAAACACTAAAATATCACCTCCTAACATAATATTGGAAGTCCTGTTTAAGGCAAAAAGATAGGAAAGGTCATAAAAGTATGTAGATGAGAAGGAAACAGTAAAATTGACTTTGTTCAAAATGACATGATTGTTTATGTACACTATCACAAAAAAACTAATTTAAAAACTCTGTAACTAATAAATGAATAAAGCAAGATCACAGTATTGAGGCTTAATATGAAATTTAAAAGTTAATTGCTATTCTTGATACAAAGAATAAACAAATAGAATTTAAAAGGAAAAATGAATACCTTTAAAATAACAACAAAAATTAAATATTTAAGTATAAGTCTAGCAAAATACTTAGAAATAGCATCTTAGTTTATTCAGGCTGTTATAACAAAGTGCCATAACTTGAGTGGCTTATAAACAACAGGAATGTATTTTTCAGAGTTCTGGATCCTGGAATTACTACATCAAAGTGATACCAGACAGGTGGGGCCCCAGCCAGCTCAGCTGATCAGGGCTGGAGGACATGCTGCCTCTGTCTTGGCCGTGTTGGTGGCAGCAGCCAGCAGAGGAACCAGCAGACTGGAGCATAGGCAAGTGGGCAGGGATGGGGGTGGGGGGAGGGGCTTCCCTCCCCCAATGGAGGCTCCAGTAGCCAAAGGAACAGGACACAAAGGGGGAAGACACTGGTGATTCCTCCAGTACATCCCTGATTGGTCCATTTCTAAAACCTGCTCCTGATTGGTCTGTTTTTAGGACCCAAAAGCTCATTTGGACAACTGCCCCTATATAAGCCCCTAAGCAGATAGCCCAAACATAGACCTCTGCAGACCTCTGAGACAGAGAGAACAGAAGAGCAAGAGCTGTAACACCTGTACTGCTGATCCTGCTCTGCAAGGAGGTTTGTCTCTTTGTAAGAACTGTAACACTTGTATTATAAAACCTATCTTACTGCTGATCCTGCTCTGCAAGGATTAGCTCTTTGTGAGAGCTGTAACACCTGTTGAATAAAACCTAATAAAACCTAACCTACTGCAAATCCTGTGGTCTGTCACTTCATTCTTCGAACTGCTGAGACCAAGAGCCTGGAAATCCAGTATCAAAAATCCAGTATCAAAAGCACCTGTAGTTTCAGCATATGGTCATAGACTGCTTCCTGGGTCAGAGACTGCTTCCTGGGTCACAGATTATTCCTTCTCTTCTTACTGTGTACTCACACTGTGGAAGGTTCAAGGCCTTCTTTTATGAGGGTTCTGGTCACATGCATGACAACTCTTCTTTCAAGAATTAATTACCTCTCCTAGGCCCCATGTCTTAACACTATCACATTGGCGCTTAGGTGTTAATTATTAGTTTGAGAGGACATAAACATTCATACCATAGCAAGTTCCATAGCAATGCACATAATACAAATCTCTGATGAATGACATTAAAGAAGATCTAAATAGATATTCTAAGTATGTTCATGGATTATGGTCAATGTATTTTAAGATTTCAGTTCTTAGCAAATCAGCTATGAATTCAACATTATACCCCCACAAGTCCAAGTAAACCATTTTATAGATACTTTAACACTGACTTTAAAGTTTATATAAAAAAGCAAGATGTGTATAATAGCAAACACTATATTGTAGAAGAAGATATTTATAAGACTCACGCTACCTGATTTCAAGAATTACTATCTAGGGACAATAATCAAGACAGAATGATTTGGTGAAACAATAGACACATGTATCAGAATGTAAAGCACAGAAATATGCACCCAAAGATATAGGCAAGTAATTTTCAGTAAAGGTGATTCAATCTATAAAGGATTGTCTTTTCAACAAATGGTGCTAGAATAAGTGGTTGTCCATTTAAAAAAAAAAGATAATTCTTGACACAGACTTAACACCCTTCTCAAAAATTTACCCAATTCACAGACTTAACTATAACATAAAAAGCTATAAAACATTTAGAAGATAATGAGATAAAATGTAGGTTACCAGGAGTTTGGTAATGCATTTTTATATAAACACCAAAAACACAATCTATGACAGGAAATGCTGATACCTTAGAGTTTATCACTCTTAAAAACTTCTGCTCTGTGAATGACATTTGTAAGAAATTAAAAGACAAAACATACATTTTCAAAATACATATCTAACAAAAACTAGTATCCAAAACATATCAAGACCTTTTAAAACTCAATAATAAGTAAAATAAGTCAATTATAAAAGTGGACATAAATCTGGACTGTAGGAGACGACAAGAGCCAGATAACATCCGAGCAAGATGATCTGCAGCTGAGGCGGAGACCTCGGGCCATTCGTCCACAGGAGTTCCTTGTGGAAGAAGAGCCCGTGTCCTGAGCCCAAAGTCATTGTTAATTACTCCCCTCACCTGCCATTCCCTTTCAATAAAAGGAGGTTGCTCGGAGCTACTCAGAAAGTAAGGGCTAGCCCACCTTCCACAAGCTTGTACTTCTAATCCGCCTCTGGCCCGGTTCCTTCCTGCGCTAACCAAGACCAGGGCTATAGGAGCCCGACATTTCACGACATTTTGGCGTAGTCGGCAGGATATAGCAGGACACAACAGGACACCAGGGACGCGGACCAAAGGAGACAATACCCAGATATAGGTGAGGCCTTTGGTAGACAGTGGAAGGAAGTCCAAAGGGAAACACCACTCAGGGAAAGTGAGACCCTAGGCCAATTTAAAAGAAGGTAAGGGGAAGTCCAAAGGGAAACACTGCTCAGGGAAAGTGGGACCATTGGCCAATTTAGAAATTAAGAAACTGCGCTCAGAATAAGTAAGGTGTCTGATAAAATAAATAAAGACATGGGTGACTTTCTGTTTGGGAAGTCACAGGAAGTAGAAACTGAGGAGGAAAGTGATGTTCAATCGTTATCTGAAAGCGAGGATAGTGAGGTTCAGTGGGAAACTGGACCTAAGAAAAATTGGGAAGCCAGGGCATCTGATATGAATGAGTAAGTAATCACCTCTATGACCACTATGGCTGAACAAATTAAACAATTGGGAGATCAGATAGATAGTCTCACTGTCAGAAATGCTAACTCAGAGCACCCTGTTTTGCCCTCAGCACCTCCCTATGTAAACGAACCACCTGTGACTTCTGTTATGCAGGCTGTATTAGAAGGGCATAATACTGGTGACTTTGAGTGGGAAAACACTTTGGGGCTTTTTCCGGTTATGGTCACTGATATTCCTCCTGATCCGCAACACCCTCAAGAGGGCCAGCATTTTGACCATCATATGATCACCTTTTCAGTTTTTAAAGATTTGAAACAGGCCGTAGCACAGTATGGTATGCAGTCCCCCTTTTCCAGAGGTCTTTTACAGGGACTTGCACAGGAACAGCGGCTCATTTCTTATGACTGGGATATGATAGCCAGAACTGTTCTTGAATCTGGACAGTATTTACAGTTTAAAACCTGGTGGAAGGAGGAGGCTGACCTGATGAGTCGCCAAAACCAACAGAGAGGCATCCCAATAATATCTGAACAGCTCACTGGGTCTGGGCAGTGGCTGGGGATTCTCAATCAGCTTCAAGATAATGACATAGTCGTAGTCCAGACAAGACTGTGTTGTCTTAGGGCCTGGGAAAAGGTTCAGGCTTCTGGAGATGTCTCTAAATCTGTCATTAAAATAATGCAGTCGGGAAATGAACCTTATACTGACTTTCTAGCCCAACTAAAAACTGCAGTCAATAAGGCTGTTGCCCAGCCAGAGCTGAGAAACATGCTTTTCCGAACTTTAGGGTTTGAAAATTCCAATTCGGAGTGTCAAAAGGTCCTGCGACCTTTGAGAGCACAAAACGCTCCCTTAGAGGAGTATATACGGGCATGTGCTGACTTAGGAACGGAATCCTATAAGGCCAATATACTGACTACCGCTTTAAAAGGAAGGGGTCAGTTCGTTTCCTCCCCTTACATTATAGTCCTAGGTTTCTGCTCACTAAAGCTCTTTTCACTCTTAATTTTCTCAATCTCAGCAATGAACACCACTGGACATCTCTCATTCATGCACCATCCTCTCCAGTACTACAACCTATCTTTTATAAAAAACCAGATATGACAGAGTGGAAGCCAGGTTATGTGCTGCATTGGGGTCAAGGCTTTGCCCGTATTATTACAGAACATCAAGAAAAGCAGTGGCTGCCAGCCCGCTGGATTAAGCCTTGACACGAGCAGGAAAGTTTACCAGCACCTTAAACAAGTTTGTTTTCACTAACCTTTCTTCTACAGGACCTTAGCTTAGGCGATTGCATAGTGGAGAAATCCTGGATCAATCTCCTCTGTGGGAACTCGAGCTGCCTCTCCCATGTCCCCGCCCAAGCTCAGCAGGAAGCATTTAAGAGCGGTCAGCGCCCCCTTTTCCCTGAAGAGGCAGCAGGAGCTTCTATGCAGAGTGGGAGGATTGATACAGGATTTCATTATTTTGAGCTGTGTATTAAGCCCCAGGCAAGCTTAGGAGGCATCATCTAAGGAAAATTAGGAAATTTTCACCTTGGAAAATTAGGACAACAAAGACCTCGAACAACAGGCTTTAAGGTAAAGGTTATTCTGGTATCGGCAAGGTAAGAGAATTTCACTTGTTGGGTTCATTTCTATTTCAGTTGGGCACCTGATCTTTCTTAAAGTTATACTGCTTTTGGAAAAGGTCTGAGTTTGCAGCCCTTTCTCTACCTAAGCTTTGGGTGATGCTTAATACTTCCCATGGAAGCGTCTTGAGCCTTATGGGTCAGCCCATAGCACATAGTTGAGTGGTGATTAGCACATAGGGGACAAGATTTCCCCCCATGCCTAGTTTGGCTAAAATGAGTTTCTTTTATGTCCGAATTAGTTCTGATGGTGTATTTTTGTTATGCTTATGTGCCCTTTTGTTTCTTTTACTCAACAGAAAGCTCCTCGCTGGTGAACAGCAGAAACAACCAATAACAGACCTTCTCCTTGCCTCTTCAGAAATGTCTTTAATACCCTAGAGGGGGGGAATGTAGGAGACGCCAAGAGCCAGATGACATCCCAGCAAGATGATCTGCAGCTGAGGCATGGACCTCGGGCCATTTGTCCACAGGAGTTCCTTGTGGAAGAAGAGTGCCCTCAGCCTGTAGTCATTGTTAATTACTCCCCTCACCTGTATCATTCTCTTTCAATAAAAGGCTGGTGCGGCGGTTGCTCGGGGCTACCGGAAAGTAAGGGCTAGCCTGCCTTCCACAAGCTTGTACTTCTAATCCACCTCTGGCCTGGTTCCTTCCTGCGCTAACTGAGACCAGGGCTATAGGAGCCCGATGAGTCGGGACACTGGACAGATATTTTACCAGTGAATATATAAGAGAAAAAAGG
>NW_003852428.1:7634521-7637372 GCF_000181295.1 Otolemur garnettii | reverse complement strand
TCATGTTAGGGAATAGTGACAATTTGACAGAGCTAAACAGTACCATCTAGCAATCATGCTCACACATATTTGCCCAACTGATTTGAAAACTTATGTACACACAAAAGCCTCTGTGCATATATTTATGGCACTTTTTATTCATAGTTGTTAAGTACTGGAAGCAACCAAGATATCCTGTAATAGGTCAATTGATAAGCAATCTGTCATACAATGAATTATCATTTGTGCTATAAAGAAATAAGTCATCAAACGATGAAAATACATCTGAAAAATACATTACTATTTAATAAAAGAAGTCCATAGAAAAAGGCTACATATCTTATTATTCCAGTTATATAACATTATGGCAAAGGCAAGACCACTGATGGGAAAAAGATCAGTGGTTTCCAGGGTCTCTAGGAGAGGTGTTTGCTAGGTAAAGCATAGTTATTTTTCTGGGCATTGACACCATACTCTAATGGTAGGTTCGTGAGAACCTACCAAACTTATACAATTTTATATTTGCCAAACTTATACAATTTTACAATATAAAGAGTAAATAACAATGCAAGGTAATTAGAAAATCTGTTTAGGAATCCCTGGATAGGATGCAAAATGGATAAATGGTCTAATTATACTAAAACTATATGGAGTAACCTCACTGAGAGACATGGGGAGAAAATTTGCTGATCTAAGTGGCTTTGGAAATGTGTAAATTCTGCAAGACAAAAGATAGAAGATGCTGCAGCTAGTGTTGTTTTCTGGGTGACAAAGTGGTTTTCTATAAAAATAAGCATTAAAAATCATAAAATGTATGTATCCTAGAATTAAACAAGTAAGGGAGTAGTGATGATGATAATCAGATTTCTCATTGTTAAAATGAGTTTATATCTAAGCAGGCTAGAAAGACTGATCATGTGGTCATGGATTTGAATTGAGACAGTAGTATTAACTATTTTTTATCTTAATATAGATAGAAATGGTTACATATACAATATTTACAGATATGTATATATAAATACATTTCTATATGCATGCATATTTATTTGATATATATATATGAAGGCATTATAGTAGAAAAGAGAATACTTAAGACCCAAATCCTGTTCTCTGATACCATTCTACAATAAAAGGAATCAAGACTCCTCAGAGAAAGAGCTTATGTTGCTATAGATGCAGTATATATAAATTTATTTATCACTTAATAGTGATATTATTAAATATATATAAATTTATATATCCTGCATCTATATAAATAATATGATGGTCCTGGAGTATTTTCCAAGGCCATACATGATGGACATATTGTAAAAAGTCCCTCCATAATAAAAACCAATATTTTGATGGTGGCACACACATGCCAAAAGCACAAGGAGCAAATCGGAAAAGTTCCAGGTGATGAAAGCTGGAAAAGTCTGACCAACAAATAAAGTAGTGTTGAATTAAAATACAAAATATAAAATAAATACCTACAAATCCATGCTGATATAAACTAATGTTTGGATACATAAATAGATGAGAGAAGAGAAATAAATTTCCCATGAAGAAGGATTTGAAATAATTTATGTAGCTACTTTAGCTTCAAGGATGTGTAATATAACTGCTGCACATAGCAACTTTCCCAAACTGTCCTGTATGGAAAGGTATAAAAGAAAGTAACTTTGCAGTGGAAAACCCTGATAAACACTGCCCAGCCAGACAATGCAGATCAACTTCCACAATGGTAAGTTGTCCTCACAATAATTACACTTGATACATGTGATGAAAATTGGACTTTACCTCTGTGGCCTGCCTTCCAAAAACACATCACCCCAGTCTATTTAAGTGAAGATATCTGGCAAATTTCAATGAAGTGACATCCTAAAACATACTTGTCAAGTATTCCTCCAAACTATCAAGGTCACAAAAACAAGGGAAGTATGAGAAATGGTCACAGCTCAAAGAAGCTTAGTGTCTTCTTTAATGACTCAATGTAATATGGTATCCTAAATGCTATCCTGAAATAGAAAAAGGATATGAAATACAGATTAAGAAAATGTTAATAAAGTATGAACAATATTGATTAATTAATGATAACAAATAAACCTACTGCTATAAGATGCTGATAGAAGTTGAGGAGCCCAAATCCAAAAATTCAAAATCCAAAATGCTCTGAAATCCAAAATGATTTGAGTACCGACATGACATATAAGAAATAGAACAGCTCATACCCGACCCCACCTATTGGGTAGCAGGCAAATCGCAGGCAGACCTGACATGTTTTCCTAAGCACCCCCAAGGGAAACGTCCCCCACCAGGGCCCTTTAGCTGTCATGTCCTTTCTGTGTATACAAAGGGCAATAAAATGCATGAGGTAGGGCCAACTTTATTTCACTGCCGTTTTCATTTTTTTGGTGCATATTCTCTGCTCTCTCGTACTAAAATGTTGCTGAAAAAACCTAAAAGGCCTAAAAGAACCTCTATGAGTAAGTAACAAAATACAAATAATAAAACATTTATGGTTATCTGTAGCACAGAGAGTCAAGATATGAAAGATATTGGACAAAAATTTAAGTGTGAAATGTCTTAGAGAAGAGTACTTTGTTAGAATGACTACCATGTTTGACCTGAAAAACAGAGTGATAAACTTGTCCACATATTTGGCTAGAAAGTCCAAGATTAAGGAGTCAACCAATTCTGTTCTTGGTGAAGACTCTTTTCCTGGCTGGACATGGTCCGCTTGTCATTGTGTCCTTCTCATATGGTCGAAAGGAAAAGAAGCAGCTTGGGTCTCTCATGACCTTCTCTGACCCTAATTTTCTGCCAAATGCTTTATCTCCAAATATTATCTTGAGGCTTAGGGCTTTAATCTGTGAATTTTGGGGGGACACAA
>NW_003852428.1:7631377-7633298 GCF_000181295.1 Otolemur garnettii | reverse complement strand
AAAAAGTAAAAGTATCAATTTGATTACACATAATCAAAAACTTAAGATTGTAAAAACAAAACCTAATATGACAAAGATCACAGCATGCCCCTCATCATCATTGCTGTCCTTTGTTCCCTAGAAGAATCACTTACTAATTACCTCACATTTGCACAGTCCAGAAAATACAAAAGAAAGTAATTTGTAAATGTGGAGTTTACAAAGCCGCATAAAATATAACTATAAAAATGAAAAAAATGAATATCAAAGATCATAAAATATATCACTTAAGTAAAATTATTTTCAAATGTCTGTTAATATGAGATAAAATATACTTTAAGACAAAAATCACTACAGGAGATAAAAAATGTTACTATATACTTATAAGATCACTAAATATCCAAGTTAAGCAATAACTATACAATTTTATATAATAATGTTGCATAACTTTAAAATGCATGGGGCAAAAATTGATGAAATTAGAAGGAAAATGGAAAAGTACATCATTGCATGGGAGATTTTAGTCTACTTCTATTCCTACTTTGATATTTTCAGCAAAAAAGTGATTATTGCGATTGATTTAAAAAATAGTATTCAAGAGATGAAGATTGTACACGCTTTCAAAATAATATATTTTTAAATGGGTAACATAATGTGTACAAAATGAATTTCAAAATGAATTTGAAAAATTAACATCATTCAGACTCAATTATTTGTCCATGATACAATAAAATTAAAAAACAAATGACAGCTACTAAATTATAAAAGTTTACCAATTAAAAAAATGACATGTAAAATGGTGAATCATGAAGCTTGTGGTACATATAGCCTGGGTATATCTTCTGTAAGGACTGAGCTCTCTATCTGCCTAATATTCCTGTTCTCTTGTTTCTGAAAAGTTATTCCTGGGAAGTGGTTACACAGCCAGTAACATTTTATACCTCTTCATGTATCCAGGTATGCCAGGTTACACCAAAAACTAGGATCTCACCACATAGAATTTAAGTGGAAATGATTGTGCAGTAGGTTGGTCTTTATTCTGAAGGTAACTGGATCCCACAGGTTCAGAGTTTTTTACTCCAAGACCTAGGTGATACCAAAATTATAAACTAGAAGTGGTGGATCAGTGCTATGGGGAGATCCAGGTGCAAATAAGGAACATTCATTTAGGTTATAACTGAACAAAGAATGAACTTCTATTCTGATAAGCTACTGAGATTTAGACTTTAGTGTGTTATAGTAGATAGTAGGGTTTTAACAAATATAAATAGAAGTTATGAAGGGGGGTGAATTGGATCCTATAAAGCTAACATTAGAAAGTAAGAAAATCTGTATATGAATGAGTTATTTTAACTTACAATATTCATTAAAATAAATTAATGAGGGGCGGTGCCTGTGGCTCAAATGAGTAGCCACAGGCCCCATATGCTGGAGGTGGCGGGTTCAAACCCAGCCCCGGCCAAAAAATACTGCCAAAAAAAAAGAAGGAAAGAAGGAAAGAAGGAAAGAAAGAAAGAAAGAAAGAAAGAAAGAAAGAAAGAAAGAAAGAAAAAGGAAGGAAGGAAAAAAGAAAGAAATTAATGATTTAAATAAATCAGAAGATATTTTATAGAGTATGAAGCTAGAATGGAAATCCAAGAAGTAAAATATATATATAAAAATAAACTTGTCAATTGACATATTAGGAGAAGAGAACTCACAGAGTATGGCCCACCTGGATTGCCTTCACTAGTGTGTGCACATCCTAATCTGTGTTGGGTGATGTTTTTGGAGAAATGTCCTTGATTGATATAAATCACCTTTTGGGGTCATTTCTGAGAACTCTCTTGGCGGAAGAAATCACTGATTGATACTATATATTAATACTAAAATCTGATATCAAGGGACCGTCAGCTAGGGACAAATCCTTGGCATAATTTATGCTCTGGAAAAATTACTGTCA
>NW_003852428.1:7629133-7630082 GCF_000181295.1 Otolemur garnettii | reverse complement strand
AATTTAATCTTTCTGCATGTCTTTTTTGTTTGATTGTCCAACTTGGTTTTTGTTTGTTCCTGTGCATGGTGGGGGGATGTGTACTTATTTCAAACCCTGAGTAACTAGAATCAGTTGCCTCAATGCTATCTGAAAAGCTTTCCAACCCAACCTGTTCTAACTACTCCCTTTACTCCTGGGTTTACTTGTCTTAGCATTTTATGAGTAATTCCTAATTAATTTAATTCTCTTTCACTATATTTGGATACTTTAATATGTTAATTACATTTAATCTGTAATATATTAAATAGTATGGTTATAACTTGTATTTTCATGCTATAGCTCGAATATTCAGTCTTCTCCTAATTTAATTGTTCACCGCCCAAATTAAGTATAACTTGGATTGACTGTTGGTTCTCTTCAAGAAACCATTGGCAAAATTAGTGATTATACACACCGGAGTAACAGTCATAGTATCTGGGCAATTTTACCTGTATTCTGATTTCTTCCAAGTCATGATTTTAAAATTTCTTTTGTGGTCTTCTTGAGGTGAAGCTAAATAAAAATTTGAGAGAACAATTCTTTAACGGACAGAAAGAGAATGTAGCTAGTGAAACAGACTTCGATGGGATCTATGAAGAGTCATAGATGTCAAAGTTGTTCACTGAAACATAATAAGATCTGGCAAGGATAAAAGCTTAAGATGTAGAGATGTGCTGTAATATTTTACTTACCTAGTGTTTCCCGTCTTTTCAGTGAACAATAAGGTTAAACTTCTCTGTTGAACAGAGCCAGAATATAAAGAAAAGCAGAAATGTCTAAAACATGTACTATTAAGGATATGACCCATCTTAATATTCTTACATTGCTGTGTGCTGATAAAACATGCTCCATCACAACTAAGCTATTTCCTATGAATAAAATTGTTTCTCTTCCTTCATGTGGAAATTAAAGATTTATTGCTTGACAA
>NW_003852428.1:7609290-7628844 GCF_000181295.1 Otolemur garnettii | reverse complement strand
TATTCCTACATTCTCTAGTTATCTCAAAGAGAAACTGAGAGAGCTCAACATGAGTAGGACGCCTGACTCCCTGAAGAAAATACGATGTTAACGGGAGGCAGGTAGAACATCATACTTGTTTCAAGGGCTTAGAAATCATATTTTTAGGAGAATCTAAGCAGAAATCAGGAGGAGATTCAGTATTGTGCCTCAACCTAAAGTAGAAGATATAATGTTAAAGGTTTCTCTTACATGAGATATTTTATTGACTTACTTATACCATTTATTTGTTATTGTGTGATCCACGTTGTAAAAATTATGTGCAATTTCAAAGAGAAAATATCATCACTCAGGTGGTGAAACTTGAGAAATGTATTTGGTTCTTATTCTCTTTCTGGAAAAAAAGAAAACAAAAACAAATTTCTGTCTTTTCTTCCAGCAGAAGAAAAGGGAATCTATAAAGTCCTAATTATTTGTGGAAAAGTATATGTATCAATTAAGCTTTTATAACATGCTATTAAAAATACTTTATAAAGATCAAAACATTATTTTAAATTCAACTATAAATTCAATGGCTTATGAAATGAATCACCAAAGCCAGTTTGATTTAAAAATTTTCAGGTGAAATTTAATAAGCGCTGCATGATAAAGGACTTACCCTTAGCTATCTTTGGAAGAATGAAAGTAGAATGGCTTCCAGGTGATTGGAAATATACAAAACCAGACCACATCTTGGAATAAAAACCTCAGGCTCACAGAAAAGTAACTGTCACAAGTATTTTTTTCTGAATGCAACTTTTTTATTACTTGTTGATGAGGACGAGCATGATTAGTGACAGAGAGGGAGAAAAGGCATCGAAAATCAAAACCCTGAAAACAACATAACTACTTTCTATTTCTGAAAAACATTTTCTTCAATCTGTCCTGAAAAATATTTCATACATGATGGATAGAATTCACTCAAACACAGCTTTCAGGGATTGTTAAAAAAAAAAAAAAAAAAAGCAAGAGCATGTGAAAGAATAAAAAGTGAGAAACAGAATATGTAAAAGTTGGGAGCACAAGCTAAGTCCGCCTGTCATCTTAAAAAAAAATTATTGACTCTTCATGTTGTATGATGGTGTCTTTTTGAAAATGAATCCAAATGTAAATTATTATATTGTATAATGAAACACTAGACGATGTGATATGCTTGTGTTAAGTTAAAAGAATTTATTAAAAATAACTGATGTATTTATAATAAGGCATCAATTTGGCCTTTGGTATTGGGATATGATTTTTTTAGTTCAAAAATATTTTATCTGCAATACCTTAAGCAATTATTATAGAAAGTAGAAACCTCTAACCAGCTAAGAATAAATTTATGTAAATAAATATTGTTCTTATAAGTTTCACTCTTCTCATCTGTTTTTATTAGGATAAACAAAATTTTATGATTCCAGAAATCGAAACTGGAATTTATATTACCTATGACATTTTTTAAAAAGTTTTCAAGCTATAGTCCTGAAATAGGTAATTATTTTAAGGAAAGAAATAGTTACATATGTCCTATGTAGGTACATGTAACTCTAGAATCTTCCTTTAATATACATTTACTGGATGTTAGACATTATGGAAAGACATAGTTTCCTACAACAGATACCTGGCCATGGTCACTTTCCTGTTTGTGGATAAAATAAACTCAAAGGCACTAACTAAAGAATACTTTTCATTCAGTCTAAACTCTAAATCCAACTTCTCTTAACACCTGGCACGCTTCCCAGCAGGCATCCTCTTGACCATATAGAAGAACTTGCCTTGGGACATTTGTTTAAACTGCTCCCCCTGCTTCTACCTTTTGTGCTGCCTCCTCTGCCACTTGCATCCTTCCCTCTTCCCAAACAACACCTCAAGCACAGCAGGTGATTCACACAGTTTTAATGTGTTCCTGGGCAGCCCTGTCTGAGACTCTTGGGGCTCGCTGATCACTTTGTTTTATACTATTTGTCTATAGCTTTTTTTATGCTTTTCTTAAGTCTCAGATAATGCTTGAATTTTTTCAATAATAAGAAACAGCAGGACAAATTTTTAATATCCTTTTCTGTGCCTGGAATAAAGTCTTACATATAGTGTACGTTTAGAAGACCTTGTTCAATTAATAAATATGAGGGTGTAGAGATTATTGTTTAAAACCAAGGGATTTGAAAGGGCACTTTGGAAATGCTAGTAGATGATTTAGAGACAAAGCGTGGTGCTCTTTTTAATATGAGAAAAATGGCTTTAATAAAATTATTACGGTGACACTATTATATCCTATGTTCTTAGTTCCGAAATTACTATGGCTGGACAAAACCAGCGGATGAACTCACTGTAATCAATCTATAAACAGCTCATGCCTTCATCAGAGGATAGAACACTTCCAGTGTGTTTGACTGCCCATTTTCTCCGTTCTTTCACCTAGAAGTTTAAAAAAGAATCATTACTTTTTTTACTAAATAGATTTTAC
This sequence comes from Otolemur garnettii, assembly GCF_000181295.1. NCBI lineage: Eukaryota > Metazoa > Chordata > Mammalia > Primates > Galagidae > Otolemur > Otolemur garnettii. The sequence goes on along the minus strand of NW_003852428.1, from coordinate 7,626,380 downwards.
TGTTTCTGAATGTTGAAGGACAAAAATCCTTCATTTCCATACAGTCAGCAAAGCAGAGAAACACAGTCCATTCCTTACTAGACTAAGATCTTTTTTCTTTCTTTTTAATCAATGCTTCAAAGAAAATTGGGTAGTTTTTCAGTGATGTTTTCCTTTGTTACAAAGAAGAAGAAGAAGAAAGCTGCCTTACTAAACTTTTCATTGATACAAGTATGTGTAAGAACATACCTTAAAAAAGACTTGGAACATGTTAAAAAGTGTTTTTGTTTAATATTTTTACTTTAACATTGTGTATTTGGAAACTCTGAAAAAGATAATTGGGTTCTGTGTGTGCTCATCTTATCTCCGATGGTTGTGAGTTACTTTTGGCTATAGGGTGCATTATTTCTAAACTTATACTGAAAAATTGTTTAACTCCTATAGGTTAAGAGGAAATGAAAGTTAAATTAGTTTTGTTTCCTTCATATAATATTTAATTTCTCTTTATTCCTAAAAGCTAATATATAAGAGAATTTTAATTTGAGTCAAGTCTCCCATGAACTGTTCTGAGATTTGTCCAATTTTTGAAATTGAAAGCCAAGTAAATAAATGGAATAACAATGGAATAACATCCATATAATTCTTTTCTCTTTCCAGAATAATTAGCTCTGGATTTGCAATTTTTTGAACAGCTGACCAAACACTGCTCACATTAATTCATAGGTAGGACTTACCCCAAAAGTATTGGATTCAGGCATTTCCCATTACCATGCCCAGTTACTTGCCCCTTTTTGATAGTTCTGAAATAAGTCTACATAAATTTTTGTATTCAAAAATATATATTCAGCTAAACCATATAAAATTTATGAGTTCATCTCTGTAAGAACAAACTAAACAGTGACTACTTGTGTACTTAGGGTTCTGAATTGCTGAGAATCGTGAACTCAATGAACTTCCCTTCTGCTGCCTAGAATTTACACAAAATTATAGTATCTAAATATCCATGTCAAAGCACTTGCTAGTATTAAATAGCCACACTTTTTCCATTAGGTCATTGTTTCTAAAAGTTTCATTTGTCACTATGTGAGAATTTACAAATTCTCTCTGCTCATTGTATAAAGACATTTGTAAATGAGCTCCTTGAAGGTCACAGAGGTGAGCCCTTAATAAAGGGCATAGAATGTCCATTAACTTCAGCTGAAATTTCCATATGCTGAGTACTACAATTTCACATGCCTCACATATTTAGATCACCCAATATCCAAATCCTGTTTTGAATATTGTCATACTTTCCAAATATTCCAGAACTTATGTGTGTGTGAGTGTATACATCTGTGTGGTTGAAAGAATGAAATTCCTCTCAGAATATTTTCCTTTTTTTACCAGGTTATGGGCACATTGCAGTTGAACTCTGTATAGATCCTTATCTTCATGATGACTTCCTCTTCAAGTCTGTGTTTTTACATATTTGTCACAGGAAGAATTTTTAATGGTATGACTTTTAATGATGTCTGTAAAACCTATTAATTTCTCAGGGTTTGGACAAAGAATATTTGCAATTAATTACACTAAGAAACAACCTGGATAAAAATATTGTCATACTATAAACTCAGCAGCCCCCATTTTGTACAGGATACGTATATAAAAACTAGAGTATTAGAAAAAAAGGGAATTGATTTTAAAGCTGTAATTTATTTGATCTAGAAGTAGCAAGTAAGGCTTACAAATTGTGATGAGACACATCAGTGACATGGAATTCATAGCTGATTCTTTGTGGCCAGTGAAAACTCAGAGTTGATGTACAAATTCTTGGTGTACTTAATTCCATGAGAGCTTTCTTTTAACAGTGGTAAAGCTGAGGTTTTAAAGTATTGAATACTAAATGACTCTAGTCAATTTCTACAACATCTATATCATTATTTTCTTTTTGATTCAAAGAAGCAAATTTAAAAAAAAAAAAAGAGAGAGAGACCCAATCCATACTTCTACTAATGATAGAATTGCCTGTTTTCAGAGTTCGTACGTATAAAAATAGTATTTGGAATGCTTTCATTAACAAAAAATTGTCAAAAAATCTACAAAGAAACATATTCCCAGACTACGGAAGCTCCATTTTGCCTTCATATTTAAATATTAGGAGCTTAGAAGCAATCCCTTAATTTTAAGGTATAAAGAAAATAAGACTGATCTGAAGTGTTTTTGTTTTATAAAATCAAGGAAATATTTTAATAGTCAGAAGCATGCAGAGGACCTGGACGTGTACATAAATGGTTAAATGTATCCACATATTGTCATCCTGCAAATGCCTCATCTGTAAAGTTACCAGGTAAAATAATTTTTAAAAATGCTGTGGGTAATTTATCCAAAATCTAAATCCAAAAGCCAAATAGACTTGTAAACCTGACCCTCCTGGTCCTTTTTGCATAGGAAAGTCAAAACAGTGGCATCTGCTACAACAATTGATCAAGGTTTTCCCTCCCTCCAGGGTGAACATAACCTGGAGTCAGCATCATCGGACGGTGTGGATCCAGAGATGATTCCCATAGGCCTCAGTATCACTTTTCCATTTAGCGTCACACCCAAACACGCTTCCTTATGGTATAAAAATGATAAAGCAGCATGTGGAAAGCTAAAATGTTGTAAAAAGCTTAAATTACAGTTTATTCCTCAGGCTTCAAGCACAAATTGAGAAGTGTTCAAATTAAACTTACTTATTTGTCACACCCCCAAATTGTAATCTGATAGTACAGGGTACTTGCAAACAGAGGCAAACCCCACAATTTCGCACAGGGATAGAATCAGACAGAAAATGTCATATAACTATTGGGGTCACTAAAGGATGATGGAAAAAGTCCCTCTTCCAATCATTCTTAAAGTCATGTATTTTAAAAATCCAATTTACCTGAAACACATAGATGCATTTTCTTTGGAGAACTGGACCATTGTGGTAAGAATTTTTACTTCGAGGTCACTAGCGACAACAACAAAATATTATTTAAAACAATCTGAAAAATAAAAGTCCCAAGAAATTCGAAGAAAATTAGCCTATTTATGAAAATATGAAAATAATTAAGCTTGTATACTATATATTTAAACAGTTGCTTCACTGTTGAAGGTTTCATGAACTTCACTCATGATAATATTTTATGCAAAATGTATGTAAATATATATTCATAAGATAATGGAACTAGAGAATTTAGATAAGAGTCTGCAAGCCTTTTCGTAACCGGATACTTTGGAGTTGGCAAAGCATTTTTACAGATGCTCATTTAACCTCACAACAACCCTGAGAGGAGGCAGGGAAGTCCTCTCCATTTTGCAGTTTTGAACCCCAAAACTCTGAGACTTTTGGGGCCACATCACGGGATAATAAGTGTAAGGATAATATGTATAAATCTCCTCTTTTTCTTTTTTCTTGCTCCTCGTCCTAACCATTTTCCTAAGATGCCAAGCGTGTAAGGACTAATCAGACTGTGAGATGGAGGAAGTCTGACCCTGTGTGAAGAACACGGGTAAGTAAAATTCAGTCTATGAAATTTATGTGAGTTGGAGAATACTCATTGACTCTTTTCACACTGTGATGGTGTGAGGTCCCTATTTTTGATGACTGCTTATGGTGAAAGGAAGTGAATGATACTGAGGTACAAACCAATTAGCGACATTTTTAACAACTTATTTTAGACAGAGGAATGATCAAAATTTCCATGTTAAATGTGCTAACACAAACAGAATGCAAAGAATCAAATTCCCCAACGTGTGCTGGAGGATAGCTGTGTAGCTACTTTTAAAATTAAATCATTCTCTGACATATCAGATTTTTGGAACATACTTTCAACCATTCTCGGAATCTATTTTAAAAAGGGGCTCTCTTGTTATAATAAAAGGGGGCCAATGGGATCGAGACAGTGGTCTCGTGCTCAGTACAGCACACAGCAGGTGCAGCAGAGTTGCATACAGTGTAGGGCAGGCAGCAAATCCCCATGCTCCATCAGTTCCATATGGAGAAAAGAAGTGGGGAGGGCAAAGGGAAATGGTACGTCGGAGTCCATGACAGAGTGGCCTGTTGTACTGGAAATACCTCATGGAATTTAAACGAGAGACAAGGCTAATAGGATCTGTCACAATAAAAGAGTGTGGTCTTAAGGGTCTACCCAGAAAAGTGGAAAAAGGTCATGATGACCTTTGCAAGTTTCCTGTGGCAGTGTACCACCCCTATAAATCAGTCATCAGTGACCTGGAGCCTTTTTGTTTACTTTGCTTTTGAAAAATAAATCACAAAATATTAAAACAAATATCATTGGTTGGCTTAATTCAGGTAATCTTAATTAAACAGAACCACAGACTTTATTGAGCAATTGAAAATATACACAAGGAACAATAGATTTTTTTTTCTCTGTATTTTTGTTTCTTTGTTCAGATTTGACTGTCTTCCCATGAGATAACCCAGTTTCCTGATGCAAAGGGCACTTGTCTGCACAGGAGCTGAGTACAGCTTGCCCAGGTCCAAGTACCGTCTGGCACACTCCTTTGTCTTTGCTGAGGTTGAATCTCCACTTGCTCAGGAAGCAAATTCTACAATAGTTGCAAGAATTGACCCCCTAAGTTGTTCTTTCAGATTCTATTTCTCCATAGAGTTCTGCTAACTTTTTAAACTCGGGTCCCCAGTCTCCAAGGTAGTGATAATCCTGATCTGATTGTGTGGTGACTGAATCCAGGGAGCTGATAGACCCCGCTTCTGATCGCTGACCCTCATAGGCGTAAGTCTGAAGAGAGTCGTAAGGGGGGACGCTGGGGTCTAGGTCCGCTTCTGCTAGTCTTTGCTTAATAAATTCGTGAACATCTATAGTTTCCAGGGCAGACAAGGTCTGGTGCCTGGGGGTGAGCTGCACGTCGGGTCTGATGTCTCTGCGGTACTTGAGCTCCTCGGCAGCCGCAGGGTTCCGCAAGGCCGAGATGTCGAAGGCCTCGGTGTCTTCCTCCCCACCTCCCTCGTCGTCGTAGGTGACCACGTTCTCCCGCACGTCCTCCTCTGAAATGATCAAGGGCTCTTTCTTGCTGCGCCTCAGGGTAATAAAAAGTACGACAATTGCTGAAGAAAAAATAGAGGATAGAGAGTTAGGAACAAAGAAGGAAATTCTCTGAGTTTTGGCATCAGCAACGTGCAATCTGTCATTTAGCGCTTTGCAGAGCTGGGCCGGCAGGGGGCGCCCACTGCGCTGAGCAACGCAGGTAGGTATTCAATGCCTGCAGGAATGTAGAAGATGATCACTCCCTTGAAACGTGGCAAATCCCCGATCTTCCCTAGAAAACCATGACGTTTTTATTGGGCAGGATAGGAAATTCAGTTTTCTTAACTCATATTACAAGATAACCATTCATTGTTTAAAGACAAGAAAAAGAATGGTAGAAAAGTGATATGAATCCTTAACTGGAAATTTATATTAAAAAAAGAAAAAAGAACGAAAGGCTGGGTTTTAAATCCTAACACGTAAGAAAGCTGAGGTGGGAAGTTCACTGGAGGCAGGAGTTTGAGACCAGGTTGAGCAGGAGTGAGACCTTTTTCTATACTGGAAAAAAAAAAAAATTGCTGGTGCTGCAGACTTGTAGTCCCAACTACTCTGGAGGCTGAAACAGGAGGATGGGAGGATAGCTAGAGCCCAGGAGTTGAGGTTGGAGTGACCTGTAAGATGGCACTGTAGCCCAGGCGACAGAGGAAGAGAAAGACTCTGTCTAAAAAAAGACAGAGAGAGAGAGAGAGAGAGAGAGAGAGAGAGAGAGGAAGGAGAGGAAAGCTTCACTGGAAAAATAATGTAGTGTATAGTGTACTGATCAGTCTATATCTAAAGACACGTAATTCTTCTAGGTAGATATGCTGAAGGCAGGACATTTTAAGTTTCTGTAAAGTTGAAAGAAGTTTTAACTTTAAATCCTTTACATTTTCATGCTTTGTAGAAAATAAAAGCAGTGACATTTTAATCGTTGCACTCTTTTGCCTATTATCCTTTATATCTCTGTTGTATGCATTAATAATTGCATTTGCCCATTAAGCTGCAAAAGAATGTTATTTTATTTGTACATGACCTATGTTACCTAGAAATGTTTCCATTTACAAATTTCCTTCACATAATATATTTATTTAATCTTCACAACTGAACTGTAGCTTTACTCTACTTGTAAAATGAGATTGAGACTCAGAACACTTGAATATCTAAGATGAAAGGGTAAGATCACAAGTGCCATGTGGAGGAGCTTGGTCAGTAACCCAGGACAGCTCTGATTAAGGTTAATGATGTTTGTATCTATAATATTGCACTTAATTAAAAAAATATGAAATAATGAATTGAGTGACCAGTGGAACATGTGGCCTTGGGTAGCTCTAGCTAAATATGGTTGATTAGTCATTATTACTAATAATGTTGCAACCAGTTGATAATGGGATAGAACTGGATCTTGGCAACCTTATTTTGGCCAATTATTTAATATTTTCAAGTCTATTTGATAATATTAAGCCATTATTGGATAGAAAGACTTCCACTATATCACTTTTGTTAAACTGTGTTATAATAAGGATAATAATAACAATAATTTATAATTTATCTCAGGTCTGTAGACTGTTATCTTTATGCTTAGCTAATGTTATGGTTTATGATGGTGCTTATGGGACTAATTAATATTTTAACATTCCTTACATTATAATAATAAAGAAAGTACATTCAATTGACATCTAGGGTTATTAGATTTAGCAGATAAAAATTCAAAGCATCACACACAATTTAATGTGAATTTGACATAAACAACAAGAGAAAATACTCACATATAAATTTTCCTCAACTTAAATGGGGCTACATCCCTATAAATCCATCATAACTCAAAAATATTCTAAGTCAAAATGTATTTGCTCCAGTGATGGATGCACGAAAGGTCTCGACTTCACCCCAGTGCAATATTTCAAAGTAGCAAAATAGCATTTGTACTACATAATATTAACATACAAATAAAAATTACAAAAAAAACCCAAAATGCATTTAAGAAGATGACTAAGCTATCAAACTTTAAACAAGCTCAGAACACTTACACTCGCCTACACCTGGAAGAAATTATTTAACACGAAGCCTATGTTGTAGTAGATTTATAAAGAATTTTGAATCAAAATTTAAAATATTATTTCTACTGAATGCACATCACTTTTCACAACATTGGAAAGTATAAAATTGTAAATGAAACCATGGTGTCTCAAATATTAGCAATATGCATATATGCAAATATTGCATTAAGCCTACATAACAGGGCTGTCTGGAAAGTACCTAGCTGTAGTACCTTTCTGTAATATGAAAAAAATAGACATATGGTTGGATACTTTCTCAACAGCCCTTATACATGTCGAAAATACTATCATTTTCCATGACATATGTGTACAAATATGGATCCATATGCTCACATGTTCATTCTGCATTGTATCTGGCAATTCTATTATATGTGAATTTCAACAAATGATTGTGAAGCAAAAACATCAGGTTAAGAAAAGACCACACCTGGCACTCTAGAAACTGTTCTCTTAATCGTTTACCACTACAAAGAAGCCTCTATCTTTACGTTTTTCATTATTGTTTCCTTGTTTCCCTTTTTAGCTTTATCCTTCTTTTATTTATACCCCTGAACAATATAGATGAGTTCTGTCTATTTTGAAAGTAGATAACGTATGGCGAGGAAGAGGTATGCATTTTAAAGCAAGAGACAGGACAATGATGAGAAGGAAAGCTTGTCACGGTGCACTAGGAGGAATCGGATTTTGCAAAGGAAAGGCAAGAGGAGGCCCCAGGGAATGAAGTTAGAAAAAGAGAGGGAGAGAGAGACAGGATCAGAGAATCATCCAGAGAAGTATAGAACAGAAAGATCTTGTCAAGGTAAAGAGAAAGTGTGCTGGGGAAGACTATAGCAGATGTGGGAAATACTGAACCACCGCATTTGGAACAGAAAGTTCACTGAAGGCTGAAAATGAAAGGACGTGTTAACGCTACATGTGCCCTGATCTACAGATAATTATGTACGGAAAAAAAAAATCCCACACATGGTGCCTGCATTTCAAAGATAATACTTAATATAGTACTTTATTTGGAGACAAAAAAGATACTTGCTGAATGCAATAAATATGCATTTAATACCTCCCTGTGTGTTTTAGAATAAATCCATCTTACAGCTCTGTAATTCAAGCCCCAAACAATATTCTTAAGTAACTCACTTTATTCTTTCCAGAGGTTTAGATTTATCATGTACTATATATCACTTCTTATCTTCATAATTAAATGAGGAGGCTATTTTAAATGGAAAGACTTATTTTATAGACTGCCTAATTTATTACAGAAAAATTTTCTTACCTTTACCAATAAGTCATTTTCTATTATGTCAAAATCAGTGGTTAAGGTTAAAGGAATTTATGTGCATGCAGAACAGAGAAAATATAATCCATATTCTTACAACGTATGGAGGTCAATGTGCACCTTTCAATATTTGCATAATTTTTTGACCTGTATGTATGTATGTATCATATTTGCCTAATGAAATACAAGGTATAATGTTTTTTTCTTATCATACCCTTTAGTTGTTTATTCTCCAAAAGTTAAGAAAATATTACTGATATATTTTAATACAAAATATAGACATTATTTAAGTTTGAACCCTGAAGATTGACATCTATTTTTTTTTTCAGGTATAGATAGTTATTTGCTAGTAATCCGTGATTCCAAGAAATACCTACTTACCATAAGTGTCAATTTAACAATAATAGAAATCTTGACATTTTAAGAGTGAAAGGGGATTTTGTTTATAATTGTATCTGATCATCAGGGAAAACATGGATATAGGGTCCCTCTAGTTAAAGATAAATTGCAAATTCGTATCAGCTCAAGAGGAGACTGTTGAAACAGGGACAAATCCCATGCACTCTTCCTGAACTGCCTTTCATTCCTCTCTGTTCAGCAAATATTTCTGGAGCAGATGGCATGAAGTAGATACTCCATAAACAATTCTTACGTGGATGAGCAAAAGGAAAATTCTATCTCTGCGAAAGTGGTGATGTGGCATTGGGTTAACTGAATCTACCTGAACAGAAACATTCTCACGAGCTAGGAAAATAATTTTTTTAATATTTCTTCAGTCACCATTCCGTTACCAATAACTAACTTCTAATTGCATTTGAGAACATTGAATGTTTCAACAATAAGTAAAATCTTTCAAAAAAAATCCCCAAACTAAAATATATTTTAAGAAAATGCGTGCAAATGATAATTATACATATAAATTAGAGGGTTAACCCTTATTTAAAAACTAGCAGTCAAGGGAATATATTCAAGTGACCCCACTGGTCGGTCAAATCACACATGTGAATAAAATGCCTCTTCTTACTATTGCCCATCTAGGAACATTTAATATGATACATCCAGGGTATTGTAAAAGAAAGAAGAGAGGACTTATTCTGAAATATTTTGAAGCAGATTTTGACTGCATAACCTAGATGGAAATTTGAATAAGCTGTATTCTTTCGAGAGGTCTTAACTCTAACATAAATATTTTATTCCTAGCATATTTATTTTCTTTTCTTTAAATGTGAACGTAATTTTTGACATTCTTTTGTTTGTTTGTTTTTGAGACAGAGACTCAAGCTGTTGCCCTGGGTAGAGTGCTGTGGCATCACAGCTCATAGCAACCTCCAACTTCTCGGTTTAAGCAATTCTCTTGCCTCAGCCTCCCAAGTAGCTGGGACTACAGGTGCCTGCCACAACACCCAGCTATTTTTTGGTTGTAGCTGTCATTGTAGTTTGGCAGGCCTGGGCTGGATTTGAAGCCGCCAGCTCAGGTGTATGTGGCTGGCGCCTTAGCCTCTTGAGCCACAGGTGCCCAGCCTTGACATTCTTGACATTATTTATTTATATACAAAATTAAGATGAATTTGTTAAGTTTCATTAATTAATTTTATTCATAGAGAATTCAATTCCTTTTTTGGATTCATTTCCTCATATCATTTATTTTTATATGTACTATATATCATTCCAAGACTTGCAGTACTAAGTATTTTCATAACTTAGGTTGACTCCCAACTGGCATTTGAATCCATTATGTACTGAATCCCAATTTACTCTCCAAAATATCTTTCATCGCAGATTTTTGTATCCTCAAATGTCACCTGATGTTTTTTCACATCTGCATATGTTGGTACTTACTTATAGAAATGAAGGACACTGAGATAGGGAGATTATCTTGGTTGGCTTGTGGAGTGCTTTGGTCATACCATGCCGTGGCAGTGGCACCTCACATTGAAATGCTAGAGTTTCGAACCAAAGGGAGCTCACAGAGTCATTTGAAAGCATGAGCGACACACAGCTTGATGGTTTTCTCTCTGTGCAATTCCACCTTCTTCTCTCAGTCCATCACTCCCTTCACACCAAATTCACTCAATCCTGATTTATCAGGAAATTTATATCCAAGAGTAGGAAGCAATCCATATGCTGTTTTCCCTGAGGTCACCACCTTTTTCATGTGAGGTGTGAACTGACAGGATCAGAAGTGTATTTCACATCCCCACACTCGGTGACGTCTTAGACTCAGTGTGATCAAGGTTTCCACTGCCACCAGCTCTCTTCGCCCTGGCAAGTGGTAGGATAAGGACTCAGCTACCCCTGCTCTAGCAGCAGATTAGGATGTACCATGTTTCCCTGAAAATAAGACACTAGCTTATATTTATTTTTTCTCAAGAAGATGCACTAGGGCTTATTTTCAGGGGATGTCTTTCTCTACACGCCAAAATGCATGGTGTGCCTATGTAGTGTATCAACATCACTAGGTCTTATTATCAGGGTAGGGCTTATATTTAACAAATGCATAGAAACCCTGCTAGGGCTTATTTTGGGGGGAGGTCTTATTTTCAGGGAAACATGATATCACAAAGGCTCATTCTCAATTCTCTCCTAGCCCTTCAATGAAATGGGCCTGAGGACAGTAATCTCAAAGAAAGTAATCTCAATTTACAACATAAAGATCTAACATGTAAAGTTAAACTCTTTGGTTTTCAACTACCACTTTCAGAAAATCGGTATAGACTACATATTGATTCTGAACCTGTGAAGTATTAAATTACATGTCACCCTAATAAGACAAAAGCAAGCATTCCAAAATTTTATAAATGACCCTAGGGTTTTTTCAGCTGAAACTTCACTTTCATGAGTCCAGAAATAGAGATAAAAGAATGTGTTGCCTGAGATCCCACCATTAATTTTTGGCAAAATTAGGACTGGGGTTATATAATCACAGTTATCAAAGGGCTAAAAGTGAAAATTTTTGTTAATGGTAACATATTAATTTTATATTTAGTTTAACTGCTAGTATTGAATGTTATTTAAAATAACTAAATTAAAATCACTAAAAACGTAGCTACCTTTGGTGTTTGTGATATTTTCTTTGAAAATCATAATCTCATGAATTAACATGCACATTATTTTAAAATTATAGATTAGTAAATTTTGAGTTCATTGACTAGATACTTTCTGAATAACAATAAAGACTTTTATAAGTGCCATAAAAAGTATAAATACTATTACAGTGTATGAGAGTTTCAGCCCAAAATCAGGAAATAATTCTATAACCTTGCAATAATACTTTAAAAAAAATGAGTTTTAATAAAAAAGGAAAGATTAAGAAGAAGTATCAAGTAATAGTTTGTTTTTATCAGACAGGAGGGATACTATGATGTTTATAAACATTCTGTTACTTCAAAGAAGGAACAGCATTTTCAGAAAAACCAATTAAAATAAAGTAACATTTTCATGCAACAATTAAATGCTCTTTTAGATTATATACCTCGAAAATGTATCTGGATGTTAAAAACATGAATTGCATTTAAAATTTTTATTTTGATATATGAAAATAGATCCATGATTGAGGTAACTTTCAAACAAATTTTATTTTGATATATGAAAATAGATTCAAATTGAGGTAACTTTCCTAACAAAATTCTAGAAGAATTTATGTTGAAATCACTGAGTTCTAGTCTCTATGACTTCATGTAGGAACTCTAGAGGGATCCAGAGGTTTTGTTATTATAATGTTTTGTTTTTTCTTTTCTGGGTGGTTGTGGTCTTATATATTTTTTAGTTTTCGAATAAATACGCTGTTGAAAGCCTAATTTTTCTGATTTCTTTCTTCACCTGTGTCTACTAGACAAGACTTCAGCTGTAATGAAACAGTTCTTGCCATGGTGCCAAACTTCCATGCTCCATGTTGCTAAGTGCAACTGTTTAAATTTGGGAGCTCAATTAATTTAAGCTCCGAGCAGATTTTGACATGTTGACTTTCGAATCACTACTTAACGCACTGCTCTTTCCTCTCTGATACATTTTCACCATTGGTTTTTGTGACCTACTTTACGAATTTTCTTCTTTCTTTGACTTCTTGTCTGTCCTCTGTTATCTCATAGTCTTAGTGATAATATTATAGTTTCTCACAGCTCAGTTCTGTCTATTGTCTATTTATATATGTATATTTTGGGGTCAGGCTTGGTTACGTCACCAAAATGTATTTCCAATGTTGGAGGAAGTTGAAGGAAGATCAGAGACCACATTCAAGCACAGAAGAATCGGCCTTGACCTCATTCTAATCGTAGCAGATAATCTAAGTTAGCAAGGATCACCTTTGATTTCAGTTGAAGTATTTTGACACTGTTCCCTTTTCTTCAGGTCCACTGTAAGTATGCAAGTCCAAAACATGGTATGTCTGCAGGAGACACAAACACGGTCTTTCTGATTGCTTTGCCTTCACGCTTTCTTGCCACTAGGAGATCTGCTCTCCATTTCATTCATAGAATCCTTTTTTCAGAGTGCCAAGTTTATAACAGGACTACATTGATTTAAAATTTCCCTTACACTCACCCCCACTTTGCCGTGCTGCACAAAGCCCACCCCTCCCTTCCTCTTTCTCGCCTCATTCCACCTTGCTTTCCACTCCACCTATACAAATACATGTAATTCATCTTCTACCCCAGGAGAAAAACAAGAAACATTCTTTGCAAGATGATCTCTGCCTCAAGAAAGCACACAATCTTTGTTCATGTATTCACATTATGAAAACGGAATTAAAAGACCGACAGCTAAGAGAAAGGATGATGGTCACAACTATGCTAGAAATACAAATACGGACTCACTTTATAATATAAAGCACAAAGACCCCCAATGTCTGTCTGTCTTGTTATAAAAATACGGATTTGCTCTCTTTTTTAAAACAGTGCAGTCTAATGATTTAATAGTTCTCTGAGCTTTAAATGCAGCTGTGGTAAGATTTAGAAAAAGTGCTTTTTTTTGAAATCTCAAATTAAATAAAAACTATTGTTTTTAAATGTCATATAATTTAATTTAATGAAATTGATTATATCTAAGGCTAAAAATCATTAGAGTCAGACTTACGTTAAAACCCAATTACCATTAATGATTAACTAAAATTTTGGACTAGTAGAGGTTCAACAAGACATCTATTTTGATTTGGTTTTCAGATTCATTTTGTTTCATTATTTGTTACCTTACATGTTAATTTATTTAATTGTACATATTAAGGTATACCACATGATGATTTGAAATATTAATATGTAGTGGATTGGCTACTATAGTTAGGCATATTAAAATGTCCATCATCTAATGTTGTTACTTCATTTCTATGTGTGGGGAAAAGAGTACCTAAAATCTACTCTCTGGGTATATTTCCAGTACACAGTACAAAATTATTGTTAACCACAGTCCTCAAGCTGTAGGTTACACCTCTGTACTTGTTCATTTTATGACCATACCACCCTGAATGGCTGATCCTGGGAGCTAAGCAGGGTCAATTCTGCTCAAATTTACTTTAGAATAATGCCATCTACATTCCAGGATATAAATTTTACAAGCCCTTTCAAGATGCTGTTCAAAGTATTTAAGTATTAATTATTCCTAAAATATATACTTTCAAAAGCTGTTCCTTTCAGATCTTATCCTTTTATCTGATGTTCCAACTCTTTCATCATATTTGAGTCAAATTATTTTTCAATTAATGATGGTATTGAAAATATTAATGAAAAAGAAATCTGTGTGGCCCTGTTCTGTTAACGACATTCTGCATTCCTAATAATTACACGCTGTCAGAATAATTTTCCCTCATTCACAGTTGCCATCATACAAACGTAGGTTTTGGAAGGACTTACCCAGGAGAATGACAACACAGAGAAGAATAGCGATTAAGGCTCCTGTACTCAAACCCGCCGAGGACAGGAACGCTTCTGCATGGCAGGTCCGCACGCGCCCATCTCTCTCGCATGCACAAACCCTGATGGTGAGGGTGCTGCTGCTGCTGAGAGAGGGGATTCCACCATCAGAGATCATAATGGGCAGATAATACACATCCTGAACAGTTCGACTAAATCTCCTCCGCCTTGTCAGAATGCTGGCTGTGTTATCTATGATAGACACAAGCAAAACAAAATATACTTAGTAAAGCCGCCATTAAAGATTCACATTTCCTCTAATGGATAAAATGGGTGTGTGTGATTTTCTTTCTTCAGTTTATGAAATGCACAAGGGAACATGAAGGGGTCATTATTAAAAAGAAGCTAATATTGGTTCTCAGATTGAGAAAATTATTTTAAAAAATTAACACATCCAGAGGAAAAAGGAGGAAGCAATAAACATTTTGGGTGTGGACATCATAGCTAAAAGGTTTTAAAGGCTACAGATGGCTTGAAGCCAATGAGTCCTATGCATGGAGGTGAGCTAGTGGGGCTTGCCCCAAACCTAGTGGCTCTGGATATCAGCAATGGAAACAGATATCTGTATCTTTAGCACACTGTTTATGTGATATAAATGCATTAACAAGTTGACAAATCGCCGGTCTAGATGGAAATATCAGATAAACTTTTTAAGTCTTAGCTGAGATTTGAAGCACTCTTGTTAGACCATGACAAAGTGAATCATGAATAACATAATTAATCATTTTTTCTTAAATGTGTTCTTTAAATGCCATGGACCACAATTTGATCAAACCATACAACATTATAAGGGAGAGGATGTTAAATTCCTTATTTTACAGATGAAAATAATGATTTAAAATGAATAACATGAATCCCAGCCTGTAAGTCACATGAAAATCATAAAGCTAGTTCATTACTGGGACCCAGCATGTGTACACTCTAGAATCCTATGTGAAACCACAGTATCCCCCTCTAATTGGTATTGATGTCCTTAGTGCACACAGCATACACTTATCTTAGTTTTGCCATTTTAGGTGAAACGCTCTGTGGTACACACTTGGATTCCCTGTTGCAGATCCTTTCATGGCATGACTTGTTGCCCTAGCTGTGGACTGCCACCTGGCTCACGGTTATGCTTCTGGAATAGCATGTAATTAATGACACACAGCTTTAAGGTTTTAAAGGTTGAGCTACCCCATCCTCCATATTGCTGACAATACTAAAGGACAAATCTAGCTCCAGAGCTTTCCATAGTGTCAGCCACTAAGAGGCATTAAACTACACGGGAGCTCCATTTCTCACTCTGCCCTACTCAATTCTTCTTCCTTCTATTTTGGTCTACTTTTAGATCCATCCCAAAGTCACACTCCACTGGCATTCTGCACTCCCACCTCCACTTTAGATTCGGCTTCTTGGAGAACTCAACCTACAACTATAGCTATGAGTTAAGCACTTTGCACCCAAAACTAAATAGATCCTCTGGGAGGCCAATGTGGGGGGATTGCTTGAGCTCAGGAGTTGGAAACCAACCTGACCAAAAGTGAGAAAGACCCCATCTATAAAAATAACCAGGCATTGTGGCAAGTTCCTGTAGTCACAGCTGCTCAGGAGGCTGAGGCAAGAGCATCACCTGAGCCAAAGAGTTTGAGGTAGCTATGAGCTATGATACCATGATGCTCTACTGAGAGTGATAAAATAAAACTCTGTCTCAAAAACAAAAGTAATTAGATAATTGTAATTAAGTCTTCTTTGTTCTCAAATCAATTCTTTTTATTTTGAAAGCCAGAATTCAGGTATGTTCCCGATAGTCACCATCCAATATTACATAATGTTTTCTTGGTTGTTCATTGTTAAATTAGTGCAATAGAACATAAATTAAATTGTTCAAATATCCAATGTAACAAGAAAACAAAATGCAAGAAAATATACAAATACATGCACACTTATGATTGAGTTGTTGGAGATCAATTATAAAGCAGAAATAAGTAATCTAAAGAGGAGTTAAAAATATTTTTCCCCGTGAAAGAAGAATTGTAAACAAATGCATCTGCTTTTTATCCTTAATGAGGTTATAAGTAGAGAAAGAAGAAGAGAATTTGCATTGTGTGAATTATATATAAGTGTAACACCCATGGGTACTCTCCCAGAAAACCTGACCTTTGAGGAAGCAAATCTACCAGTTCTTGGGCGTTACATGATGATTAATATAAATTTGCTTCTACTGCAAGGAAAATGTATGTATTCAGTATTTATGGGCATAAACATGTCTAGAAGACTCACAGTTGGTCCTTTAAAGGTGAAACATAAGTCACTGGTCCCTGAATCTCAGGAAATATGAATATGACAGCATGCAGGGTAGAGAGTTGTCTTTGTATGACTTTGGTCTGGTATACACTTTATATTATTAATCCTGATGCATGCTCTTTTTCAGGATAATTTTTGGGAATATCATCAGAAACAAGAATGCCAGAATAAGTTTCTAGAGAATTTTAAGTTCTGAGAAATGGAAAGCTCTAAGACATGGAGACCTTAAAATATCTTGTTTCTTTTTTCCCAGTTGAAAGTTTGACTTTTGAAAAGAAAAGAGAATGCTGGAAGCAAAAATCTTCCTACCTAGAAGGCATAGAACAACAGAATAATGAGATCTTTACAAGGGATATTCTATACCTCACTATAATTGAAAAAAAAAAGTACTTGGCAGTGGGCTCACTGAACTTGAGCAAGAAAAGTCTGAACACTGAGGAAGAATAAGAAATATGTGTGTGCACATGAACAGAACAAAATATGTCTCATTGCATTGGAAAGTTAGGCAATAAGAGGAAAAATAAAATTGCAAACATGAAATGTAACA
>NW_003852428.1:7556639-7608694 GCF_000181295.1 Otolemur garnettii | reverse complement strand
CTAACTAGTTAAAAGAGTCTCAAATAATTCAGTAAAGACACGACATTTACAGAAAACTGAAGTATTGTTCATAGTTTTAGATTTGCCAATTTAAAAGTGATGCTTTAACCCAATGGGATGTGATTAGATGACTTTGATTGGGACGTCAAAACAGAAACATACATCATATGAAGAATACTTGAAACAACATAGTGCCTAGATGTCAAATAAGGATTTAGGTGATCAAAATGTTCCTGAAAATATCCAGAAAAAAACTGGAAACCTTCTACATTAATGTCTTGCTGATTTCCGTCAATATATTCCTAGGATTCCCAGCAAGCACCCACTCAGTTCAATGTAGAAATAAATAGCTTTGAATGTATTTTAATCTTTCAGAATAGATAATGATACATCATTTATTTTGTTATATAATCCCATTTTTTGTTCAAATATGATATGAGTGCATGTAGGAAAAAATCAGTGAGATGGCTGTGCAGATGTATATATATATATACACAGGGTGGCCATAAAGTTTGTGTGCAATTTGAATTAGTTGTGGCATTTTATACTGCACACGAACTTTATAGCCATCCTATACATCTGATTCATGACAGCACTCTATAAAATGTTCATGTTAGGACTGTGAAAGAATTGAAATTTAAAAGTCTTTGAAAAGCAATAGTAATTATATAGATATAGTTTCACGTTTGTAGCTGTAAGATTCCCAAATGTCGTTTTGTAGTAAGTCATAATAATTTTATGAGGCTCTTCTTACACAATAGTAAGATGTATTGTTGGATATACAGATTGACTTGACAGCAGCTGGATTTTTCAGGAACAGAAGGCTACATAATAGGACAGCACAACACAAGTCACGCCTTGCTTCTAGAGTTCTTACATAATTTTATTGAACTAGTAATATGCACTCTATTATTTTTTGATATTTTGAAAGATCTCGTTGAGTGGACCCCAATCTCTGTCCTACTGTAGTACTGTGATACATCTTAATATAAAATAAGGCAGGCATTGAAAATACTCCCTGAGGCAAAAATAAATCCTTTTTCATAGTCCAAAATGATTTTATATCTTAGAAAATTAATAAAACTCTGAGCATTTGAAACGCACATTATCAGACACTTACATAATCCCTACTACTTCATCAGTTTCCTCTCCTGATAATGCAGGTAGAAAGATGTGTTTTACCTCATTCATAGCCAAGCATGAAGACCATTAAAATTTTATTTCAAATCTGTCCAAATAGCAGAAATGTTTGAAATTTTCAGATATGGATCTCAAATTTGATTTTTGTAACTTTGTTTTTAATTTGAGGAGAAAGATAGGCATTACAGCCTCAATTTCCACCAGAAAGATGAACAAGCTGATTTCAGTGTTTTTTTATTTTTTCTATTCCTGCCGCAGCACTAAGACCCATTTATGATTTCACTATTATCAGAGCTCAGGCATCAAACAATATGATGTTTCCTGCAAAGCTTCCTTGACTTAATAGGTACTTGATAAATAACAACTTGAACTGTACTCAGCGGGACCTTATCTCCTGTTACAGTTTTCTTATCATCTGTACATGTACTAAGAAATTAAAACCAAAAAGAACCAATATATCTTATAGTATGTCAGCAGTATGATCTCTTTATGCTCTTTAATGAACATTTATTCCTTCATCTTCCCTTTTTGCCTGTCTTTAAATCTTAGAATGGCCCAAAGCTCAGTTTTCAGACCATGAATTCTGCTTGTTTATTTAAGTTTGTAAACATCCTTGTGGCCTCACTTGTCTTTCTGCCAAACCACAAATGTATGATCCAATATGTCATTATGTTCTGATTTGCACCCTGCAGTGTCATCCTCTGACCATCTGCCACACTCCTTTCTGACAATCTTTAAATTGTGAATAACAGAATTGTCCATAGTCTAAGGTTTATGCTTTTACTCATAAATAATGAGACAAAAATAGTTATAACCATCTTAAATGACTCCACTAAGTACATAAAGAGATTTAAACCACACTCTCAAAGGAGATGAGTAACCAATGTAATGAAATTTACATTTTATTGATTGTGTGACACATCGGCCCGTCTAAATTTCTTTTGTCTTTTTTTTTTTAATTTTTTGAGCTCAGTTCTCCCAATCTCAGCAAGAAAATATCTCTTCCTGCAAAGCTACCATCTCTTACCAACATGTTAAACATCAGATTTGAAACTATCCAATCCTTCTTTTTTGCCATTAATTATGTTTGTATATACACAACCTGTCTATTAGAGACTTTAGAAAATGAATATAAATGCACATGTGAAACAAAAATATGAATCTTAAAGAGTACAGCAAAGGGTGGTGCCTGTGGCTCAGAGGGGTAGGCTGGCGCCCCATATGCCGGAGGTGGCGGGTTCAAACCCAGCCCCAGCCAAAAACTGCAAAAAAAAAAAAAGGGTACAGCAAATCTGCTCCAAAATAACACATTCATTTACATAAGTGTTAATATAGGAAGAGAGGGGGATAAAGAAGAAAAAACACGTAATCTTTTAAAATAGTAGTCCAGCCCAAAACAAAAAATGATTTGTAAACATAACACAATGTTATAATAATTGCAGAAGTAGGATAAGAGAAGAAGTTTAAAAAAAAAATGGAAAGGTGAACTACATTGGAAACCCTCCACCTGTTGTTTACTACACACCCTTAGCAAAGAGTGTTATTTTTAGTAAGAAAAGGATGAATCAAAGCGGAAGAAAATATGTTTGGAGTCACTAGGTTTATAAACAGGGAAAAAAATTCTCAGTATAAATTCTTTGAGAGCTTTAAAAAGTGAACATATAATTCTATTTTAGTTTCACCTGCATGAATGCAGCGAGAAGCACGGATGGCTCCTGTAGCACGAGAGCGGAACCTACATTTTCACACAAAGAAAGCACTTGGCATGAAATGATATAATTAGCAATGCTTCTGCTTTGTTTTCCTACTTCTGTATTTTTTCTTGGTCTGAGCAGCTTTCCCTGCGTTGCCATTGTGAGGAGGAGCATGAAAGGTGAGGAACGCTGAAGACTGGAAATCCGTAAGAGAAAAAAGAGACGTCCCCCACCACAAACACACGTCAAAAAATAACCCCCAAATCAATAGAGCAGGAGGTCATCAGAGAGGGAACAAAACCAAATTTATCTACCTTAAAAAAGAAAGAACACTGAAACAAATTGCTAGAGTTGATAACACACATTTTTTCCTGTGTTAGGGTCACGACTGTATGCCACTGTTCAACTTTTCACGAGGCGAACTTGTGTGTTCACCTTTAGGTAAAGGACCACGACATGCTGTCACCTGTGGCTGGAAAATGTGAGTAAGTGAAGGCTGAGATCTGACTGGCAGGAGAAAGCACAGCCACAGAAGAATCAAAACAATGTGTGCTGCCTCCTCCCGGACCCCATAAGTGACTCTGCAGGACACGATTCCTGCCACCTCCATTAGGGGATGTTTGAGGCTTGATTTGTGATTTTGGGTAGATTATGTGTGGGTTATTTTGCTCAGAAACAGGAAGAGTCTCTAAATGGTCTCTTGAAACCCTGTGGGTAAAGACAACATTTCACATGGTTATTCTCTGCAGAGAAATTAAGCACATTATGACACCAGCTGTGAGTTCTTGTTGGAAAGACAAAAATAAACTACGGGAATATCATCTACTAAGACTCGACAATGTCAAAGAAATACAGAATAAAAATTAAAAAATAAACTCACGGTTTCTGCTATATAAAACTAAATACCTGCATTTCATTACCAATGGAGAGTGACATTTCAATGAAAGGACTCCAAACATAACATTTTTTAAGTTTCACAGTGAACATCAAATACAGCCCTTATCATAACCTCTAACTCAAGCTTATAGTTACAGACTTTCACCCACCCCAAATAGCCACAGGGAAAATATAAACAATATTTTTCTATGTTGTTTTTTAAGTGTTCTGTGAAAAATCATAAAACAACTTATAAATAATGTGATCTTCTTCCTTTAGAAGTAGAATGTTACAAAGAAATAAATAAATGTAATAAAGTGAAAGAAAACAACTAAATGTTCAAAATGGTGCAACAGTAGAAAACTGACAGTCTGCAGAACATTTGTTTAATATGATGAAAACATAATTTTCAAACCATTTTTACTGTTTTTAAAAAAATGTGTTATTTGGATTTATTCATTTTTAAGAATGAAAGTATCTACAAAAATTAAACAAAAATGCAGGTCAAAGAAGATAACCTGGATAACAGTATGAGTAATAGATTCTCTTTCTTTCTTTTCTTTATTTTCTTTCTTTCTTTATTTATTTAGTAGCTAGATTCTCACTCTGTCCTCTGCACTACAGTACTATGGCATCAGTCTAACTAACTGCAACCAGAAACTCCTGGGTTGAGTGACCCTCCTGCCTCAGCCGACTGAATAGCTAGGACTAGAGTATCCTACCACAACATCCAGATAATCTTTTTATTTTTAATACAGATGGGGGTCTCACTCTTGCTCTAGCTGGAGTAAAAGATATTCTTAACAGCAAATTGTCAAAAAAAAATAAGCATTTTCAAATTTGAGAGACAAATTAAAAGGGATTTAAAACCCTGTAAACAAACAAAGATGGAAGTGCCCACATGGGCACTAGTAACAGCCGGTGACCAATGGCTGCACAGGTTGCCCTAAAGAAGTCCTAAAGAAGAGATCATGTTAGTGATCTCTTGTCCTACTAAAACCCGTAAGATTTACAAATGCACCTTATAGCTAGAATGAAGCCTAGGACTTAGGTTGTCAAATATCATTGTACCAAGAAAAGCCTAGTCCCTCAGGATACAGAATAAAGATCATGAAACAGAACAGATTACCTTTGTAGGCCAATGATGATTTTATACTGGAGAATTAGGTATTAGGTTAGACCTGTATATTTCAAAATGAATGAACAAATTTATCATATGCCCAAAACTTGGGTTCAAACCTATATTGCTACATTGTGTGACAATATATCTATAATTTATTTGCTATAGATATGAAGAAGTTAAAATTATGGAATGAAATTTTTGATGCCAGATTAAAAGTTTATCACAGTTTAAAGAGAAGGTGATATTAGAGAAAAAAGCTACTTTTTAACATGCAAATATTTCATACTTTTATTATTATGCTAGAATAATACAACTTAAAAATTCTCTAACTTAAAATTCACCTTCTAAGATCTAGTTTGTTTGTTTGTTTGTTTTTTGCAGTTTTTGGCCAGGGCTGGGTTTGAACCCACCACCTCCTGCATAGGGGGCTGGCATCCTTCTCCTTTGAGACACAGGTGCCACCCTAAGATCTAGTTTTTAATTTTAAATAAGATTGTGTTATCATCATTATATTAGTTAATAATAAAAATAACATCATTATTAAACAAAAATAATATGCATTTAGGTCTATATTGTAATAACAATCTTTTTACTTGCTCCAAACCTTTAGTATTTAATAAACAGAGAGCAGCAACTTTCTAGATACATATTGAAGAATGTTGCTAAGTACAAATTTTTCTAACCACCACAACTTGGTCCTAAAACAAATAAAGGATAGAAATCAGAGTATTTTATTTATTTTTTGAGCACAGAATATAGCGTAGTACTTAATAGTGTGTTCTCAAGAGTGAATTCAAATAGCACCGAGTGCTCAGCTACACTTCCCGGGTTAGCTTTTTTTCTAACCCATATAACTGTTGTTGCATTCTTTCATCTCTATACTGTCTTAATTTCCCAGTTACTTGAAAAATATTCTGATTTTCTGTCCCCGGAGGATTAGGTCTCATGTTTAAGAGTGAAATCATGGTCCATCTCTTTTCATAGCACAACTCTGGTAATCTTTCTAACGTCATTTACTTTTCACTGACTTCTGTTACAAATTAGGTTTCATAGTGATAGGAGTCAAAAGGTATTAAGCAGGGACTGGGGGAGGGGCAAGGAGAAGAAGGGGAGGGACTTCTTTAGGGCAACCTGTGCAGCCATTGGTCACCGGCTGTTACTAGGCGGGGCAATGCCAGGGGAGGGACTTCCCCTGGGAATTTGGTTGAAAGAGCAGCCAGCGCAAATAAAGGGCCAAAGGAGGCCAGTCAGTGAGAGCTTAAAGAAACCAATCAATGTAAGCTAGCTTGGTTTTAAAGATTCAGTTAATGTTTGCCAGCAGGTTTGCTCTGGCAGACAAGGCACAAAACACCAAACTCAGCTGAACTGCAATAGCAACTGAATCAGGACCTCATCCATTGTGCTGGAAGTTTTCCTGTCTTCTGATAAACTCTGTTGTGTTCCTTCTCTGAAACTGCAACTCTCCCAGTTATCTTGGCAGTTTTCTGATACCAATAAACAAATATTTTCTTGAAATTTCAAGCTTTTTATCTTCATTATCATTAGGAGCTCTGGTCAGTCAAAACTACCTATTTTACCCCAAACTACATGCATAAAGCAAGAACCACGTGGGAATAGTGTCGTTAAGTAATTTTAACATAAAATGGGATGCTTTGAATTTAATTAAATTTGCGTTAGAATCCCATCCCGTGTACTGAGAAAGACCAAGATCCCCTCTACAATTTCTAAGGACCAGGGTAGGCTGTAAAACATTGTCATTCTTTATGCAATCACCATTTCAACCAAATTTTCCTTTTTTTCTTGGGCACTTATGGACCAGGTCCTTCTTACAGGCCTGCTATAAATCTGCATGTCCCAAAGTAGCACATGCTCAAAGTGAAATTATTAATGAAGATTTGGGTAAACAGACTTCCCTGAAGAGCAGCCAAGTCTAGCAGATATCTGAAGACAGTATCTAATGACAAATACGGTAGCCCAAATAGCAATTCCAAGCTCATTTTCTTCCAAATATTTACTAGGATAACACACACTGCTATATCAAGGTGACACAAAGGTAGATTCTGAAGGTGACGTCCAAAGCTGAGAGGCTTTGAGATTTCCAAGAAGATACTCAGGTACTGTCTCAAATCTACTCACTAGCCTTAATGACATTGGAGAGACCCCAGGGAATTAGGGCTCAAGAATCTCCCTAAGAGGAAGAACAGAGGACAAGAGCAGAGGTCAACTGAGTTGAAAGACAGAGCCAGTTAGCACGTTTTGGATCATAGTAACACGTGCACATTTCCATGAGTCTTAAGATACTATAAAAATGTCAACAATTTTAAAAATATAGTTCCAGGCATGGTGGCTCCTGCCTGTAATGCTAGCCTTCTGGGAGCCTTGGGCAGGTGAATTGCTTGAACTCATGAGTCTGAGACTAGCCTGAGCAAGTATGAGATCCCATCTCTGCTAAAAGTAGAAGAACTAGCAGATATCATGGCAAGCACCTACTTGGGAGGCTGAGGCAAGAGGAACTCTTGAGCCCTAGAGACTGAGGTTGAGGATGGCATCCTTTCTCTGAAGCCCGGTTTGTCTTGCCATTGTTTAATGACACTATTCCCAGGTGCCTCTTGCTAAAGGAAAGTCTGAGTAAAATAGCCAGTTTGTGACTGACTGATGCTGACACTGATAACATAGAGGAAAGCTTGAAATTTCAAGAAAATATTTGTTTAACAGTTTCAGAAAACTGCCAAAATCACTAGACTAGTTTCAATTCCAGAGGGGGATAAATGTGGAGTGGAGAGCTATTGATTGCAAGGCCTCTTTTCTTCTGCAGGTATTTGCTTACCCTAGATACTGACAAGATTCCTAGCTGGGGATACAGAAATTGGGAAAGCTTTTGAAGCATCCTGGGCTTGCAATTCAATTAGAATTTGAGAGGCCTCAAACACATGACAGATTTTCCCTACAGGCATTTGTTAAACTGAAAGTTTAAACTGAAAGTTAATTTGGAAATTTAACAGAAAGCTAAAGCCTAAGCTGAGAAGGCCTGGAAGACAAAGAGCTTTTTTGCCTTATCTTAGTGTTGAGCAATGATTAATGGGCCAGCGAGAGTGGCAAGCAGCACTCCGTGGAAAGCCCTAGGGTCGTGCTTTAGGAATAGAACAAACGGGAGACAAGGGAGTCTAAGCAAACTGGCAGTCAGCCCTGACTCAGCACAGACTCTGACTGGAGTAAAGTGACAACCCTTCTCTCTAATCGCTTAGCACAGAAAAGGGTGAATACTCTTTGGAGAAACAGATCATCATCTGAGCCTCTTCTAGGGCTACGGCTTCATTTTTGTCCCCTCTGAACTTGATGCACTTTGTCACCAAAGCCAACGTGTTAGGAGGAGGGGCCTCATGGACGGTGTGTAGGTCCTGAGGGCTCCACTCTCGTGAATCGGTGAATGCTGCAGCTTTCTAAAGGGATTTTGGAAGAGGATTCTCTCACGTCTGCCATCCTGCCATATGAGGAAAGACTGGCCTCGTTTCTCTGGAGGACGCAGCATTCAATTTGCCATCATGAATATAGACACCAGGCCCTTACCAGACACCAAATGATCTGAGACTTCCCAGCTTCCAGAAATGTAAGAAATACAGTTTTATTCTTCAAGAATTCCCCACTCTCAGGTGTTTTGTTATAGCAGCACTGAATGTGTGACATTCAATCAAAACATACTAGACAGATCAAGGAACAAGACTATACATTCCAGGCTTCCCTCCCTCACCCTCAAACCACAAGGGAAAAAAAAACCTGGCATTGGGAACAGATATTAGAATAAGTTGACAATGATTATAAAATCACTACCATTAACATGTTTAAGAAAATAAAAAAAGAAATAACTTTACCAGCAATGCACATGTCTGTAAATGAACAGCATGGTTATTTGCCAGAACAATGAGTATTTGGACCACGTTTTCTTTCAATGGATATGTTTTCTCCACTAGGATTCACTCTTGTTCCCCCAAGCAGAGCATTAGCTCCACACTGGCTGTATTTTCTCCCAATATATTCACAGTATGTGTCACAGTGAGTAATAAAAACTAGGCTTAATACAATAAACTTTTAAAATTCAACATGATAGAACATTCCAGAAAACTGTAATGCTCACATAAATTATAAATTATCCGGTTCCAAATTAATCAGGGGGATAGACTATATGGTGGGGAAGATAAAATGGGAAGGGGAAACATCTCGGAAAACATGGGGCATTGCTGTAAATTTACCCATTTAGCAAGGATATCTGTTATTAAATCAGAAAACGCCATTAGGGTAGAGATGGGGAAGATCTTCTCAGTGGGTATGAGGGAATTAGCTGCCTTATGATTCAGGGGTAAATACTATTAGGTACTCATTTTTTCTATGGATTTTGTATATACACAGTAATAAGTCATAATAATTGATTAGGTGCTTTTACAATAGTTTCTAGTAGGAACTATTTCAATAAAGTATTAAGGAATGTGAAGGAAGTCTGGTCTAAGATTCTCCTGTACTTGCAGGCTAGTAAGTTAGCCTGCCATGATGTTATGGATGTGGGAAGATGGCGCAAAACTCCTAGGTCAGGGATAAGGAATTTTCACTGATGGCACAGAAAGCAGCATAAGTTTTTGTGTGGTTTTTTTTTTAAATATTCATCCCCTTATATTCTAAGGTGGAGGGAAATGGTACATTAGAGCTCAGGTGCGTCCTGAGTGCTCAGCAGGTACGTATCGCAGCTAAGGAACCTGAAGTTTCAGAAGCCTGGATCCTTTTTAATGAATTGCAAGAAAACTTGCCAAACACTTACCTCAGAGAGTATCACTACCTTTGATATACTACACAGCAAATAAATACATACTTTGTTCCTAAGGGGGACATTAGCTATTTCTTCCAAGGCTAAGCATTCTAGAGGAGATAGTTTGGAAAAAAAGGGATGTTAAGTCCTCTCCTTGCAATACAGGAAGGAATGTTAAGAGATTAATAGAGAATTGTCTCCCAGCAAGAAGATCTTGAGGGGTGGGGGAAGATCCCAGAATGTGAAGAAGTTCTGGCAATATTGTTCACAAAGGAAAACTGTTTCAGGGTCTTAAATCATTTCCTAATAATTACAGTTAAAGATGATAGATAATACTTGCCTACTCACAATCCATTGTGTATATAGCACACAAATGGACCTTTAGAAATCTCGCTACTACATAATTCCCATGATAGAGTTTCCATATCTTCCGTTTATATTGTGATGAAGTTTATTTGAAACAAAGAAAAGAAAAAAAAGGAAATTGACTTGTCACAGTGTACAAAACTGTGAGAACTGGCTGCAGCCTGCCTTTCCAGTCAACCTTTACTGCGATTTCCTAGGCAAGCAGTCCCAGGTTATGAATGACACAGTTTCTATGGGCTTGTTCTCACGTTGAATTTGCATGTAAGTTGGAACAGGCCTATTTACCGATTACTGTTATCACCTCCATTTGTAAGTGGAAGTTGCATGTCAGTTGGATGTTTGTAAGTCGGAGACTTAATGCAATAGCCCCCATTAGTAATTGTGATTTGTATGTTTGTATAAGATGTTTGTAATTCGGGGACTGCCTGTGGACATCAAGTTTTTTGAGCTCACTCTGCTAGTCTTCCCTACCGTAAGGCCTCTGGAGTTGTTCAACTTCCTATCTACAATTTTTAGCCATTCTCTATTTTACTGGGAAACTTTGTTCATGACTCAGTTACCAATTTAAATATATCTCTCTTTAGGAACTTAGCCAAACTCCCTATTCCAAAAGGAGAACAGGTCTTATATGACATGGATAGCATGTCATTTTTTGTTTCATTTCAGGGCATACTTGCCCTATCACATTACATGTCTTTGAGAGCAGAAAAGGTTCCTGGAAATATTTGTGATGACATTATCACTTGCACAATGGTTGAATGAATAAATGAGTTTCAACTCAATAAGTTTATTACTCTGAAATAATGTTACATATGTTTTAGTGAACTATTTCATGTAGAAAATAAAGGAAATATTAACACTCACTCAGATTTTAAACATATTAGTATGCCACATTTGTTTAATATCATTTTTTTTTTTTTTGCCATTTTTGGCCAGGGCTGGGTTTGAACCTGCTACCTCCGGTATATGGGATCAGCGCCCTACCCTTTTGAGCCACAGGCGCTGTCCCAAGATCACTTTTTAAAGACATCAAACATGACAAATACAGCCTTCATATTCTACCTGATTCCATTTCTCTCCATTCCATCCCCATTGATCAGTCTTCTGAATTTGAGATTCATCTTTTCCAACTACATATTTCAATTTTATGAAATATTTATGAATATTCTATATATTAGATAACTATAGTTATACATGTATATAATTTGTACATCTAATGTATATCTTCACATATGTGGGTATCTATAATTAAAATTAAAATTTTAGTTAACATAACGTTTTCTAGTTCTGTCTTTAACATTTTCGAGATATATCGTTTTTTATACATGAGGTTTCCAGCCCTGTAATGTGAAAAATGTGAGTATCAACAATGGGTGGGTAAGTTTCACTTTCTGTTGCATCATGTTATCTAATAAGTCTTGGCCATGTTTTAAAGATGCTATTGACTTCTTTTTATATCTTGAAATTATGAAACCTACTTATATTAAGGCAGTTCTCATCATTTATACATTTTTATTTTTCAGACTAAATTCATTTTCTGATTAATTTCTTAATTCTTTCAATATCTCTGAAGTTTTTGCTTCTCAAGCTTTTCGTAAACAACAACATGTGATTCTCTTCATCTCCATGGAAATCATTGCTCTGAGCTCACTCCTTGCCATACAGCAATAAGAAGATGAGACGGAATCAGTAGATTCCTGGTCCTATCCCTGAGTTAAAGGCTGTCTCTGCTTTCTCTTTTTTCCCTGAATATGTACATTCACGTGAACAGTGGGTGCAGAAAATAAATGGCTTTAATTTTTTTCTTCTAGATTTCTTTTATGTTCTGGGGCCATATAAGTGTCTGTTAACTCAGGTAATGTAATGCCTATGGACCTAGGATCCAGCAGGCTGGGGGTTTCTAACTTTTACTCTGTTGTGCTTTTATGCTGCTTGTTGCTTAGGAAAATAAAATAGTTATACAGACATAAATAAATGACTGCTGTAAGTATGAACGTACGTACATATGGATTCATCCTGACATGACTATTCCATTTTTAATTTTACCTTTGTATGTTATTATCTATAATTGCCTTATTTATGGAAAAAAGGTCATGTGATTCTAATACAGTTACATATGGTAACATACATTCTCCCAAGGCTGAAAAGTTGGTATTTCTAATCACAGATTAGTGAATATAAAGACTGAGGCTCAGGAGGTGAAGGGGCTGAATTTAGGTTGGGCACTTGGCTTAGTCAAGTCCATGTTTTCAGCTAGTACCTCCTTTTCAAAAACTGCTATACTTTCTACCAAAGAGTAATTCTATGTTATTTATGATTTCATCAATTCTAAAAAAAATGGAAAAAATATTCTTACAAATATGTTTAAACATCTTTACTATGAAAGTTGGGACATGATAAACATCCATCTGTATGGTTAAAATTAATGTTTCAAAATAAATAAACAAACAAGTTTTGTATACGTTTTGAGGAGAATACCTTACATGTGAGTTGTAGCACTGGTAATGTCATATCAGTGAATTAAGAGATTTTAAATACAATCATTAATTAAATTCACAAATTCCAAATATAATAATCTTGTATGAACTTTTAGTTGCTGATGTGGGTGTCAATGAAAATACCACTCTCCTGTTTTTCTGAAGTGCATTCAGAGTTATGCATATGAAGCTTAATAGCTGAAATTTAACACATATTTAAATTTATTATCAAATTTTACTATAGTATTGTCACATATTCAATTTCTTTTTAAAACATAAAATAAAATTTTTGTTGTAATAGAAATAATTTCAATGGAAATATAAGCATGCGTGTCTAGATTTGATTTCAGTCATGAAAACAGCAAGATAAATGCTGTCTTAGATTCTGAAATTCTTGAAATATAAGAAAATATAAATTTACTTTTTAACATGATTCATGCATTTAAGTGCCATAAATATATTTGGATTGGGAGATGTGATGTTCAAATATAAGTAAATGTACGATAGTCATATGCTATTTGTCATGCCCAAACAATACCTATTCTGATAAGTAGAGCTGATATAGGGCTACTTAAAATGGAAGAGACAATTAAGCTGTTTATGTCTCTGTCAACCTTCTCAAGGCTTCAGGCACACTACGGTATCCTTTTTATATTTACAGAACATTAGGGATAATGGGGAAAATGCTTTTAGCAGGTTGTCATTTAGCAACTTGCTTTTTTGAAAATTCTTCTTTTAGAAATGTACAAAGAGGAAATTAAATGTTTGCTTCAAAATATATGTGTGATTGTTTCCTTTATGTGATTCTGAGATAAGCATTAAATCCTACATAACAGCATATTTAGATAAACAATATCAAAAATAGTATGGAGAAGGGGAAAGCTGATACTAATCAGAAAATTTCACAGACTGAACAATGTACTGTTTCCTTAAGGGTAGGAAGAACGCCTTGTACATAATCTTGAGAAATCTGCCAAACCAGATTTCATATAATAATGAATCTTCCAGAGTAACCAACATATGGAATTTCCCCCATGCCACAATAAGAGGGGTTTAAACAAAAATGATCCCCAAACCTTCATGTTCCACAGTATTCTGTACCTAGGCATATCTATCTTTCAACCCCTATTTTGGAAGTATTCTGCTAACAAGAGGAAACATAATTTGTACAACATATACCAATAGCTTTGCTAATGCAAGATGATGCATTTCCTTTTGTAACTGTCTCTAGGACATATTTTTCATTTTTGCTAATTTAAATATTTTCTCCCTCCTAGCAGTTGCAGGAGCTCTCATAAACAAGTTTGTCAGCTAAGATTTCTCTTAAAATTTTGCCCAAGAGCACATTACATGTACATTTCTTGTTTAAAGGGATGCTTCTGAATAAATTCAATGAAAGTTATTCGTACATATGGCTCAAATTTAAATACAAGCTATTCACAAATCATAACACATTAACATCCAACTGACTTGGAGTGCTGATTTGCAAGCTGTTCATGGGTATATAAGAATAAAGGAAAACCGATGAAGCTTATTTCAGACAAGTCAGAGCAGCAACCACGTAGAGCAAAAATATATATATTTATGTTCACCTTCATTGTCTTTAAGAGTGAAGTTTGGATTCATCGGCAGGCGTTCATCAAGGAAGAAGTTAAACCTTGGTCCATTGGCAAAATCATCCTTATCAGTGGCACTGATGGTGTGAATGACCTAAAGAAAAGATAAATAATTGATGGTAAATTTAATTTTGCTGATGCCCCTGATTGTAATTATTGTCTATTAATTATTAAACAAAAAAATTAAAAATCCCTTCATCAAATTTTGTTTTTAAATTTAACTCATAATATTACAGATTAGCTTGGTCTTCATTGTATTAGAGTTTAAGGAGAACAAGGCACACTTTATAAGGTTTCACTCTTTTTTTTTTTTTTTTTTATTTGCAGTTTCAGGCCGGGGCTGGGTTTGAACCCGCCACCTCAGGCATATGGGGCCAGTGCCTTACTCTTTTGAGCCAGAGGCACTGCCCAAGGTTTTACTCTTTATGTTATCTAACCTGGCACAAACATGATTTTTTCTTTATCATTCACAGCATTGTAGGACCACGTAGTTATAAGATCTTTGTACGTACCATGTTAGAAAAGACTTAAAATATTGTTTGCACAAATATAAATACCCCAGTGTTGATACGGCATAGTCTTGCAGAGTATGTGGTTCTCAGTCAATAAACGCAAGAGCAGTGGAGTCTTACTTTTTTTTAAAAAATCTTTCAAGAGTCCTCAGATGGTGAACCTGAGTCTTGGAAGAATTGTGATGTGCCACAAATCTCTACAGTAGCGGCCGAGGTAAAATCAGACACTTAGTTATTTATTGATAGAGTCTTATCTCTAGTGGTGAAGAAAAAAATTCTAAAATATACTTTTAATATACATTAAGGAGCAGAGTAAAGTTAGACTATATAAATAAAATATTCCAGGTGGCCCAAGAGCTGACCACAGATTTCAATAGCCATGGCCACGGTATGCATTAAAGGAGGCCAAAACGAACATGAAATATGGTATTTTCAACTTTTAATAATGATCCTAATGTCTACGTGTCTTC
Organism: Otolemur garnettii; assembly: GCF_000181295.1. NCBI lineage: Eukaryota > Metazoa > Chordata > Mammalia > Primates > Galagidae > Otolemur > Otolemur garnettii. The sequence continues at coordinate 7,593,625 of NW_003852428.1, read as the reverse complement.
TTTCTAGAACTTCCTTAGAATAATTAAAAACAAAGATGGCAAAATGAGTTTAAAACTAAAGTTTATTATTTGTGAAATACAAGTCTTTTTAAAATGGTTACATTTTCATAGAAGATTTTACTTAATTTCAGCTGATTTCATATTTTACAAGGGAAATAACTCACTAAAGGGTATCACAGTTAAAATCTGAATTCTTTTCCATGTCCTGAGTCCATTAGTTTATCGGGGAGATGAGGAAGAATGTAAAGATTTTAAGAAAAAGTTGTCCGTGGAAGTAAAATTAGAAAAGTATGCATTTTCATTAAGTAGAGACGTGCTTCAGGGTCCAGAAGTGATAAACTTCCACCACGTATTCCCCCACCTCACCCCTTTCTATCCTTTCCACCAGTGCCAAAAGGTATTTGTTCAACAAGCAAACCCAGGTGCTCCTCACCCCTCATCTCCAAAGAAACTTATTTCCCTTTCTATTCATCTCTATATTTACTCATGAGCTCAAAATTTCGTCTTTACTTATTGATTGTTTTCTTCTGTCATTTAAAGCACAACTAGCTTCTGGACAGACAGTTCTTTGTCTTGGCTTTTGACTCTGAGTAGGAGAATGCACTGATGGATCATCAGGAGCAGTGTGATTATTTATTTTCAAGTGCACAGAAAGGTTCGACTAGAGTTCAGAGCGCTGTAGCAGCTGAGGCTCAGAGGAACATTCTCTATGCATCAGTTAATATAAAATGGAGGTAGCAAAATTGTCAAATATTCAAGTGTGTCCTCAAGGTTAAAAATACAAAGCAGGTATTGCAGAGTACGCACACACATCCCTAAGTGAGCAGGGCCCCCGCCCTTCATTCACTGTGATTCTCCGGGCTGCAGCCTTGTTTTCTCTATGGTAAGGACCTCATAACACAGTAACAGAGCTGCCACTTTACTACCTGCCCTGGAATATAAATTAGAGGCATTGGCGGGAGCAATTCATTTAAATCAACTACACTATTGTATGTTTTCTGTCATCAGACCTGTGGGATTATTATTTTCCTTTTTACTCATGCCAAAGTTAATTTATAATTTATTTTAATGTCTTCTCAATATTTGACAAACATGAGTTTATTATAGTTTACGAACTGATATAATTTATAGTCTACTGTGTTTTCTGTGTTTACTACAATGTCCTCTCTGTTTTTATACAGGCAACTTCAAATCTGAATGGAACACACACTCACTACTAACACATTTGGTTTCTTAGAAACTCTCAGTGTCATCTATACAGGAAATGCTGATTTTATTATCAGGTTTTGTTTAAAAGTGTCTCATTCATCTTGAACTCTTGTAGAATTGTTAATTATTCATCTATGTTTCCATTTTGTACCCATCGTATTTATGAAAATAATGTTTCTAGAACTTAAAATATTGGTCTGCTTTTTTCCATAATTCTAGAATACTTTTTTTTTTTTTTTTTTTAGAGACAGAGTCTCATTTTATCGCCCTCAGTAGAGTGCTGTGGCTTCACAGCTCACAGCAACCTCCAACTCCTGGGCTTAGGTGATTCTCTTGCCTCAGTGTCCTGGGTAGCTGGGACTACAGGGGCCCACCACAATGCCTGGCTATTTTTTTGCTGCAATTTGATGAGGGCCGGGTTTGAACCCACCACCCTCAGTATATGGTGCCAGCACCCTACTCACTGAGCCACAGGTGCCCCCTAGAATACTTTCTTGATCTGAGATATCATGCTCAATTTTTCTAGGTCACAAATCACCCTGTTCCTTTCTTCAGAAAACAGGATTTGTATTCAATGTCATCTAAGACTTCACTTACAAACATACCTAAGAACTTGCCATGTTTATGGTTTTTAGAAGACAACATTTCTGGCAAATATCTACATAATTGCAAAGTTTACATCATCAAAATTATCTACCCCATTGCCAGAGTTCCGATGTATATGCGCTTTGTTACCTGTGCTTTCCATTTGTGCAATTGGTTGGTGAGGTAAAATCTCTAAGAATTTCTTTTTTTTTTTTAATTCTCATTCCTTCTAACTAAAACAAAATGTTCTCTACCATATACCCATGATCTAGTTAGTGCCTAACATGCTTACTTATTTTGAATAGTATGGCAGAAATAAAATCACAGATTTAGTCTTCTTTTCAAAAAGGGGGATAAATAAATTGATCATTGATATTTATAAATACCATTAGGACACTTTCTGATGGTTACCACAAATACCTGTAGCTACTTTTAAAAATACATTTTCTACAGTTCATTACTGCTAGTCACTTTATTAGGAAAAAAAAATCAGTGTCACACTTTTGCTAAAATATCATTAGATTTTGGTAAATGAACTAGCCTTCAGCAATATAATTAAAAAGAAAGTTCTAAAAAACATATCATACTTATACAAATTAATCTATGTGTCTGTGTCAAAATATACCCTTTAAAAGGACTGCATACATTTATTTGATAATAATATCAACTTTCATAGGGAAATAGGCTTGTCTTTTCAAACAGTGTAAAACCTCTATTGATCTACTTAACTTTTTTTGACACAGTAATATATAGTGAATCGCATCGGACTGGGACAGAGGCCAGTGTTATTTAACAAGATGGGTTCTTTTTAGTGTTTTGTTGTCTAAGTTTTCTTCTAATGAAAAACAAAAAGAATCTAGAGGAAATTTAATATGAACAAAACACAAAGCTATCTCGTTATTTTTCAAGGTTTCTGAGTTAGGCATATCTAAATTCTTTTGAGTTCACCCTGCTTTGGGATCTGACTTCAAATTTCATGCATGCATGGCTTTCTGGTTAGTATGGTTAGTATTTTTTTCACTCAAGGTACCTAAAAGATTATTTTTTTCAAAACAGAAAAATATATTGACTCAGAGGACTACATTGTTGCAGTTCATGCTGATATCTGAATTACCTGAACTCTGCTGTCATAAGTGGTTTAAACTTCCCTATAAGACCAATCTGTTTGCCATAGCAACATACTGATATGTTTAGGTGTCCAGCATCCATAATAGAAATATCTGTAATTCTAAAAGCAATTGCCATTGAAAGAGGGACTGTCATACAGCTAGGCAGTACACAGACTTCAGTCAACTTATTTCCCAAATTGTTTAAATAGCTTTTCCTATTCTAATCCTGTATCAAAACACAGGAAATTCTTCCAGAAGTGCTATCCGTAGGAGTTAAAAGAGTCAAAGATCGCAATATTAAATTAAAATAAAAAGAGCCAGTCTATTTCACTCTGTATTGGGTTGATCACACAAAGAGAGCACTTAGATTGATAATGGATTTGTTTAAATATATATAAGGGCAACAAAACTCAAACGTGATATTTTCTCCCCTCAAAGTTTCAATTCGTTTTTGGTGTGAGATTTGGAAACACACTGAACACCACCACAAGGGTTCAATTCCCTCATAATTAAAGATGGCTAACTAGAGTTTGAAGGAATGAAAAGAAGCAATAACATAACCTAATCAATTCAAAAACAGAATCAAAATATCTTAGAATTTACCATGTTCAGTGTATCAATTACTTCCTTAAAATTAAAAACAAATATGAAAAAGAAAATTGCCATGTAAATGAATGGTTAAGGAGACCCACCCAAGGCTCGTTATAATAACAATAATGCTAACAATAATAATAATATCACAGGTATAGCCATCTCCTAAAAGTATAATAGTTTTTCATGCAGAAAAAATAGTAAGTCATAAAAGAATTTGAAACTTATTGAGTTTTGTATTTATATAACCTCAGCATTAAAAAGTCCCTGAAATTCTGGCAATTTGTATTTTAGAGATGGGGAAATCCCTTGTTAATGTCACTTAGAATTATTTCACAAAAATGCTGCAGAGTTTTTATGGTCAATGCAGAGAGTAAAACAGAGAGCCTGGCAGGTAATGTTATATATTTCGAGGGGAACAGATCCTAGGACGAATAGATCAAGTGAACTGATCTAATGAGAAAAAAGTGGAAAATGTGAGTGGTCACCAGAAAAAGTTGAGGTCAACAGAAAAATTCAAGGTCACTGTCCAGAAAACTGAGACCGGCATTTTAAGTTTAGGGGCCTATGTTCACATATGGAGAAAAAAATATGTCAACGGAGCCAAGAGCAAGGTCCATTTGTAATTTGCCTAGATTTTCAGCAGTCTACAAAGATGGACTAGAAAGTGTGTTCTGCATAATAGTACAAGAACATTCCCTATTCTCAGCACTTTGGAATAAGTTTGAAATTTAAAAAATATAATTTACTTGCTTATTTCAATAAATAAATATTTTAAAATGACAGTTGATCAGAAAACAATGTTTGGTGCAAATATTAGATTGAGTCCTTATATCCTATTTCAAATCATGTTTTCAATTACCGATTTTTAAAACTGTGAGTAACCTACTAATCATACAAATAACGGTTCATTGAGGGAAAGCCCTAAATTTGAAGAGTTGCTATCTAATCCATTCAGAGGATTATGGCCGTTTGGGCTGCTTCCAGGACTTGGCAATTACGAATTGAGCTGCAATAAACATCCTGGTGCAAATGCCTTTGTGGTAAAATAATTTTTGTTCTTCTGGGTAGATACCTAGTAATGGAATTGCAGGATCAAATGGAAGGTCAACTTTTAGTTCATTGAGGAGTCTCCATACTTCTTTCTGTAAAGGCTGTATTAGTTTGCAATCCCACCAGCAGTGCAGAATGAATGGACAAACTGTGGCATATGTATGCCAAGAATACTACTCAACTATAGAAAAACATGGAGACTTTACATCTTTTATGTTTGCATGGATGGAGTTGGAACACATTCTTCTTAGTAAAGTATGTCAAGAATGGGGGAGAAAGTATCCAATGTACTCAATACTATTATAAAGCAAATCTATAAACACACTCTCATAAGAATGGTAAAACAAAAATATAGTCTAGCAAGGAGGAGAGAGGGAGTGGTGAGGGGAAGGGAGGGCATTTGGTGGGATCTCACCTAATGTACACAATGCAAGGATGTATTTCAAAATCACTTAGACTAAATTTTAAATGTCTCGCCACCAAGGATAAGTGAGGTGATGATGATCTTAATCAGTTTGATTTAAGCTTTCCACATTGCATACCAAATCATCACATTGTACTCCATAAATCTATACAGTTGTGATTTTAGTGACAAATTAATAAAGAACAGTTTTTAATCTAGAGAGGTAGTCATTAGATCTTAATAGGGGTAATATTTATTCTTAGATATTTTGTTTTTTAACATGATGCTAAGTGGGATCATGTTTAATTTTTTAATTGTTTGTGGTATGAAGAAATATAAATAACATGCTTATATTGACCTGATTTGTAACAAATGCACTAATTTCATCCAAAAAATCTCATGGTTTATAGTGACATGGTCACTTTCATTGTTGTTGTTGTTAACCTGTGTTAAAGTTAGTCAAATGCTTTGAATTAATCTGTTGAGGTGGATTTTGATTTTTCTTTGTCTCATTTTAATGTATTATTCGTTTTTCCCTTTATTTTGTTTGGAAATATTTTATTTATGGTATTTATAACTATGGACATGAGAACAGCTATGGTTAAAATAATGTCTTCATCATATTTTGATATTAAAATTATGTCATCATTATAAAACTTTTAAAATGATTTCACCTTTTTTTTTAATTCTTAGATTTTAAAAATTACTACAACAATTTCCCTGACATTTTGGTAGGCTTCATCATTAATGCCATGATAACATGATTTGCTTGTCAAAGCTTTTTATGTATATATTAAATGTACTTAGCACCTAAAAGTTTAATCAGTCTTTATTCTTGTGCCAGCTTTGATAAATTATTCTTTCCTAAAAATGTATGTTTGTATGTAAATTTTCGAATTTTTGTGTAAAATAATTTATTGTAGCATATTATTTTTTGTTTCAAGATATTAAGAGGTTACAAATACTTTTGTTACACAGATATCTCGTGTCAAGGTTAAGTTAGGCCTTTTAGTATGCCCATCAACAAAACAGTGTTCACTCTACCCGACAACTATTTATTCTTTACCCTCCCCCATCCTCCTATCTTCATAATTAGTAATGCCCTCTACATATATTTGTGACCATCAATTACTTCCCAATTATTGACTTTAGATATCTGTATGATTTGTGGTTATCTTCCCTCTATTTTCCCTAACATTGTTTTTGTGTTATCTCCCTGGGCTCTCTCTCTCCCTTTCTCTCTCTTTCTCCTTCTCTCATCAGCCTTAACAGGGACTGTCCCCACCTTTTCAAATTATGAACTGATTGGCTTCTTATTGTTTGCTTTTGATTCATTTCTATCTCATTGATCTCTGCTCATAAATATATTTATCTTTCCCTCTATATCATTAAAATTAATTTGACTATTAATTTTCTAACTTTTAAAAAATGAATTGTTAAGCTTTAATTGGCATTCAAATCAATAATTTTCTCTATTATATGTATTTGAAATTATAACTATCCAACTATTCATAGTTAACTGTTACTTAGAAGCTTTGATCTATTTTCCTTGTCTTTCTTCATGGACTATTAGATTATTTACAAGTTCATTTATTTGTTTCCAATATAACGTTTTCTAGAAATAGTTTTGAATTCCTGATTAGCCATATTTATTGCAAAAATGAGACTAATAAGGGCTATCCTTTGCAAATTACTAAAACTTGCTGTTTGGCCCAGCCAATAGTTAATTTTTGGTGAATATTTTCAGCAAATTTTGAAATGTGTTACCTAAAGTCGATGTAATTGCCAATGAATACAGTCTACTAATTGTGATATTCAGTTTTTTAATATACTTTGTGAAATTTTATGTGAATATTCTCTTCCGTTACTTGTAAAAGTGTGCAGAAGCTCTGAATTTGATAATAGAGTTGTCTATTTCTCTTTATATTTCTATCCCTTTTTGCTCTGTTCAATTGAGGGCAATGTTGATAAATATATCTACATTGAATATAGTTATTTCTACTTGGTATACCAGCTGCTTATATCATAATGAAATTTGTCTGTTTATAGCTATTATTTCCTTTAATAATGGGTGTGTGTGTAAGAGAGAGAGAGAGATTATTTAGGAGTGTGTTTAGATACCTTCCTTATTTTTATTTCAGATTGTTTTCTTTATTTTTTCTTTTAGAGACAGAGTCTCACTTTGTTGCCCTTGGTAGAGTGCTGTGGCATCACAGCTCACAGCAACCTCCAACTTTGGGGCATAGGTGATTCTCTTGCCTCCAGAGTAGCTGGGACCACAGGCGCCAGCCACAACGCTGGTCTATAGATTGTTTTCTTTTTATATTGATAATGGATCTCTTATAAGCACTATTTTTTTTTTTTACACTGCTTGCATTTGTTAGGTAAAGTCCCTCTTATAATTGTGTCCTGCCTCCATGTGGTGTGTCACACCATGAAATAGTCCCCACCCCTCTTCCTCCTTCCTTCTCTCTGCTCCCCCCCACCTCCATCCCACAACATGTACTAGGTCATCCGTTGTTCTCATATCAGAATTGAGTAAATGGGAATCTTGATTCTCCAATTTTTTGCTGCTTTACTATGACAAATTTATTTCAATTCAATCAAAGATAATACAAAAGATGTAAAGTCTCCATCTTTTTTAGTGGCTAAATAGTATTGCATGGTACACATATACCATGACTTGTTAATCCATTCCTGGATTGCTGGGCATTTAGGCTATTTCTACAGTTTAGCAGTTGTTAATTGAAGTGCAATAAACAGTCTAGTGCAAATGTCCTTATGATAAAATGATATTTTTTTCCTCTGGATAGATGCCCAGTAATGGGATTGCAGGATCAAATGAGAGGTCCAGTTTGAGTTCTTTGAGGATTCTCCATACTTCCTTCCAAAAGGGTTGTCTTAGTTTGCAATCCCACCAGCATTGTAAAAGTCTTCCCTTCTCTCCACATCCATGCCATCTGCAGCCTTGAGACTTTGTGATGTGAGCCATTCTCGCTGAGGTTAGATGATATCTCAGGGTAGTTTTGGTTGGCATTTCTCTGATGATTCGGGATGATGAGCATTTTTTCACATGTTTGTTAGCCATTTGTCTGTCTTCTTTAGAGAATGTTCTATTCATCTCTCTTGCCCACTGATATAAGTTTTTCTTGGCCTTTTCATGTTGATTAATTTGAGTTTTCTGTACATCCTAGTTATCAAGCTTTTGTCCGATTTGTAATATGCAAATATCTTTTTCCATTCTGATGGCTATCTATTTCCTTTGGTTGTTGTCTCCTTAGCTTCCCAGAAACTATTCAATTTAATTAAGTCCCATTTGTTTATTTTTGTTGTTGTTGCAATTTCCACCGAAGTCTTCTTCATAAAGTCTTTCACCAGTCTGATAACTTCAAATGTTTTCCCTCAGAAATTTTAATTGACTTTTAAAATTTATTCTGATAACAAGCACCATTTAATTTGATTACTCAGTAGTTTAACTTAAATACAGATGAATACTTTAAATTCCCCAATTTTATATTTTCTTCTTATATTTCCACTTCTTTTCAATTACTTATGTCTTATTTCTTACCTTTTAAAGTGCCATCAACACTACTTATAAGAATTGTACGTGCCAAAATATCTCATTTTCTTATTTTGTTGAGGCAAAACTATGTCTCAACAAAAAACATAAGTTCTTCATTTTAACTTTCAATATTACTAATTTCACAGAAGTTTCTGGATTATGTTGGAACTATTACATTACATTGGTCATGAATCGCTAATTTTCATAGGATCACATTATTAGTTTTTTAATATGCCATTCTGGAATCCTTAAAATAATTTCTATATGAAAAACATTTTTTGTCTTTATCTTTCCCTTCCTAAAACATAGGAAATCATACACAACAGTTTTGTAGGTAAATGAATTATTGTGAAGTTAGTATTTGTATATATTATTATATTCAGGGAATAGGACTTTAAGCCTTGCCTTATTTAGCACAGTGTTTTTCTTGACTTTACTTTTGAGGATTATTCTTAGTAGAAAATGGATTTAATATTTCCAGTTATTGTCTTATAACTCTTGGGACTTATCTTTTCCTTGTTTTGTGCATTTATCATCCTGATTTTACTTTTATTATTATTACTTTGATCTATTTTGAGACAGAACCTCAAGCTGTCACCCTGGGTAGAGTGCAGTGATGTCACAGCTCACAGCAACCTCCAACTCCTGGGCGCAAGCGAGTCTCCTGCCTTCACCTCCCAAGTAGCTGGGATTACAGGTGCCTGCCTCAACACCTGGCTATTTTTTGATTGCAGCTGTCATTGTTGTTTTGGCGGGCCGCGGCTGGATTTGAACCTGCCAGCTTAGGTGTATGTGGCTGGCGCCTTAGCCATTTGAGCCACAGGCGCCCATCCTCTTTCCTGATTAAAAAATAAATAAATAAATAAGCCTTTAGTATTGTCCTAATGAAGGTCAATATGGATTTTATGTATTTTAGGTTGCCTTTTTAAAAAATAAACTATTTTAATTAAACATCTAATTGGAGATTCATAGGCAGTTGTGAGAACTAATACAGAGCAATCACATGTAAACCTTACCTATTTTACTACGCAGGTAATTTGTTGCAACATGGCATGGAAACCAGGGTACTGACATTGGTAAGGGCAACATATAAAACATTTCATGAGAAGGACACTTCATATTGCCATTTTAGGGTGTCACTCACTGCCCTTATCTTTTTAGTCACTAGCAACTAGTAATCTATTCTCTTTAATTTTGCTGTGGTAAGAATGCTATTTCAATGCTATTTCATACATTATTCAAATTTGGGGAATTGGCTCTTTTATTCACTCAGAACAATTTCTGGAGCTTCATCAAAGTCATTGCATGCATCACCTATTTGCCCCCTTTTATTGCTGGATCATATTTCACTGTAGTTATGAACTACTGCAGCCTACTTGAATATTCATCCACTGAAGGACTTCTGATTTGGTTCTGGCCAAGGTCTGTTATGAATAAAACTGCTATAAATATCCATGTATAGTTTGCTGTGTGTACATAAGACTTCATATCTCCAGCTGAAATGCTCCAATGAAGTGGCTGGATGATATAATTGCTTGGTTAGTTTTGTGTGAAGTTGCTAAAATATATCCTAGAATAGCAGTACTTATTTATACTCTCACCAGCAATATAGAAATAATCTAATTTATCCACTAACAATTGGTCAAGTTTAGCTTTTATGATAAGTGTGTAGTGATTTCTCATTGTAGCTTTAACTCCAATTTACCTGATCACTAGTAATGCTGAAGGTCTTTTCATGTGATTGCTGTTTCTATATCCTTTTCAGTAAATGTCTGCTTATATCATTTGCCTATTTTCAAGTAGGACCTTTTTTCTTTTTTTACTGTTGAGTTTATATATTATTTATTTATTTGTTTATTTGAAGTTAGAATCTTGCTCTTTTGCTGGACTAGAGTGAAGTGGCATCATCATACATCACTGCAACCTCAAATCGCTGATCTCAAAGGACACACCTGCTTCAGTACCTTGAGTAGCTGGACTACAGGCTGGTACCACTAAGCTGGGTTACTTTTTTTTTTTTCCTTTTTTACTAAATCATAGCTCTTTACATTGATGCAGTCATGGGGCACAATGTGCTGGTTTTATATGCAATTTGAAATATTTTCATCAAACTGGTTAACATAGCTTTCATGGCATTTTCTTCGTTATTGTGTTAAGACATTTACATTCTACATTTTAGGGCAGCGCCTATGGCTCAGTGAGTAGCGTGCCAGCCCCATATACTGAGGGTGGCGGCTTCAAACCAGGTCCCAGCCAAACTGCAACAAAAAAATTAGCTAGGCATTATGGTGGGACCCTGTAATCCCAGCTACTTGGGAGGCTGAGGCAAGAGAATCACCTAAGCCCAAGAGCTGGAGGTTGCTGTGAGCTGTGATGCCACAGCACTCTACCAAGGGTGACAAAGTGAGACTCTGTCTCTAAAAAGACGGAGTAACACTTTTATAGCAACAAGGTCTTGTTATTGCTAAGCCTGGCCTTGAACTCTCGACCTCAAACAATTCTTCTACCTCTGCGTTCCAGAGTGCTAGGATTCCAGATGTCAGTCACCGGGCCTGGCCTGCTGTTGAATTTTGAAACCTTCTTTCATAGCCTAGATACTAATCCTTTGTTAAACATATGCTCTCAAAATATTTTCTTCTATCCTTGCTTGACTTTTTACCTTCTTACCAAGCTCTTTGACAGAGCAAAGTTTGAAATTTTGAGGAAGTCCAATTTGTCAATGTTTTCTTTTATGAACTATACTTTTTAATGTCAAGTCAAAGAATTCTTTATCCCATCTTAGGTCCTGAAGACTTTTTCCTACAGTGAATTCCAAAAAGAATTTGCCTTTTGTTTTCTTGCTATCTCTCATTTTCTAAAGTTTTATTTTGATGCACCTCCAAAAACTTACCTTGGTAGGCAAGTTTCTTAGTTTTCTTTTTCTTTTTTTTCCCCTATGCTTCTTGAGAATTTGGCTTAATATTTTTTTTTCTTTTGTAGAGACAGAGTCTCACTTTATCATACTTAGTAGAGACAATCATGGCATCACAGCTAACAGCAGCCTCCAGCTCTTGGGCCTAGGCGATTCTCTTGCCTCAGCCTCCAGAGTAGCTGGGACTACAGGTGCCTGCCACAACACCTGGCTATTTTTTGGTTGCAGTTTGCCAGGGGCTGGGTTTGAACCCATCATCCTTGATATATGGGGCTGGCGCCTTACTCACCTGCTCCACAGGCACCACCCATTAGCTTAATATTTTTTATGACTTCAGAAATCTTCTCCAGTATTACTTCTTTTCTATTCTTTCACTCATACACCTCTGAGAATTAAATAACTGCCATGTTAGACTTACATGTCCCTGTTGCCTTTCATACTCTTATTTATATTTTCTGCTTTTTCTTTTCATGTTTCAAGATGGATGTTTATCCCGTACTGTTTTCTGGTTCCCTTATTTTATCTTTAGCTATATCTCAGCTGCTGTCATTATGAACAATTGAAATACTGGATTTTTAAAAATTTAAATATTTCCTTCAAATATTAAACATTTACAATTTTAATTTTATGATGTATATTAACAATATCAAGTTAAAATTTGTGCATCCACATAAAATATTATTCAATTGAAATAAGATATTAGTAAGTACATAGTAGTATATTGATACTGTAAAATTCTTTACTGTTTTGGAAATGGTGATATAGAAAATATTTAAACATATAAAATAATAATGTTAGTATATTGTTAAGTAAATACAACATATAAGCTGTATAATACTGTGAAATATTTATCTACTTTGTCTTCATTCACATTTTATAATTTTCTTATGCACATGTTAAATAAATAAGCTGAAGGCTATCAGCCAGAAATCATTAATCTACTTTGAGTTCCTTTGTAATATACCGCAACCTAACTTACTTTGTAAACAAACAAAAGAAAAAAAAAACCCAGAACTTTTGCGGATCATTGTACTAATAAATTGTTGGGTTTCAGCCAATAATAGGAAACCAGCCAATCAGATCATCATATCCAAATATGGTAAATCCCTCATCATATCCCAAAAGGCAAACATACAGCTGTAGCCAATCACATGATTCTATACTTAGCTTCCAGGTTGAGCCAACAAAAACTCATTGCTCACAGGGATGGACAGGGCTCTCTGAACCTCTTCTGATTATGAGTGTACCCCTATTCATAAATCTTCCTTCGCTTAAATTAACTCTATTAAATGTATTTTGTTTAAAGTTTATCTTTTTGTAGCAATGCACATGACAGAAAATTTATGTAAAAAATGATACACACACAAATATATACACAGTATTAAAAACACAGGCAGTGATTACTTAGCAAGGCAGTATAGATTGTCTCTATACAAGGTGATGCTTCTCAGGACTATACTTTCATCACAAGTTTGAAAATTATTTAAAGTGATTTGGGAAGTTATGCTGCTTTTCCTTCTCCAAGACAATAAGAGAGTCTTCTCTACCAGCTAAATCTATACACTTTGTACCCCTGGATTCATCCATGGCAAACAAACTTTCAGGAGCAAGCATGCCTTCTTATTATCCCCTCCTTTAAGTGTGAGTATGACCTATGTCATGCTTCTGAGCCTTCTGAATATGGCAGACGGACTGATGCATCACTTACTTGATCATTGTAGTATATCAGATTGTTTTGCTAGAAGTTTCACTACAGAGACTCCCCACATTTGTTTGATGAAGTAAGCAACCACACTGGGGAAGCCCATGTGGCAAGTAACTCATACCGTGGGTAGCTTTGAGGATCTAAAGAAAATCCTAAGACCCTTAGCTCTATAGCTGAAACTAACACAAGAGGCTGAACCTCTTGCTGACACCTTGATTAGTTATAAAAGGCCACTGACAAGACAGAGCTAAGGCCAGCGGAAATGTACAGCCTACAGTAACTGGGAGAGACTAATATGTCTTGTGATAAACTGCAGATTTTGCGAAATATATTTTTGTTTTATAGTTTGTCTCGTACATTTCCTGTCAAAGTTGTAAGCGTGCCCTGCCCCCAAAATGTCTGCATTCTACCCTTAGATGTGAGTTAACCTAATTGCTTCTCCTCCTCCCACCTACTTGATTTCCATTGAGTTTTACTTCCCTGTGTGCACATAAACATTGTCTACTTCTAATTTAGTATTGAATACATGCAGTGTTTGTTTTTCCATTCTTATGAACTTTCACTTAGAAGAATAGTCTTTAGGGCAATCCAGGTTGTTGCAAATGATACTAGCACCACTTATTTTTATGGTTGAATAGTAGTGATGCATGGTATACAAATACCTGCAGAGATACAAATATCTTTGCTTATGTACTGATGGGCATTTGAGTTGTTTCTGCATCTTTGCAATTGTGAATTGTGCTGCTATAAATATTTGAGTGCTAGTGTCTTTATGATAAAAGGTTCTTTTTCTTTGCCTTTGGGTAGATAACTAGTAATAGAATTGCTGGATCAAATGGTAGAGTTTTTTAGAATTTGTTATATATCAGAAAAGCCACATCCCCTTCTCATCTTTTACTTGTTCTGGGTGCTACAGCTTCACCAGTTTTTCTCCAAGTTGCCATGCTTCTTTACCTGGATGCCAGGCTATATCCAGCCTCTTGCCTGAGGTTCAAGTTCTTCTTCCTTCCCTCCCATGACCCCAGTACTACTCACATATTCTTCATGTTTTAAAAACATAAATATTTTTAGTACACACATTACTCAATTATCAGTCCTGTGTCATTCCCTCATATTCTCCAAAGCAGACCAAGAAAGTCCCAACTTCTCTACTCTCTGAACTTCATAGGGACATGAACATTCACTGTTCCCTCTTCACATAATGCAGAGCTGTACAGAAAGAATTTCAATATAACCTTCTTGGAATGATTAATGTATTATTCATGATGGGTTCATTTTTCAAAGTTACATTTGGGATCCAGAGAAAATTAGTCTTCTATGATTCTCAAAACATTATTTGGTACTTAAGAAAAAATCATTTTCACTGAGTATAAAATTACACTGAGGGATTTGGGGAATTATACCTAAGAATAATAGAAATAAAGCTGCTTGTATTTCTTCCATTCAAATGATAGTAAGGAAACAATTAACTTACCTGGCCAGGCTTAGAATTTTCACAGACAACAATATCATACTCCTTGGCAAGTTCAGGGGGATTGTCATTGACATCCAGGACTCTAATACCCACTGTGACATGGCTCAGCAAACCAGGATTATCTGTAAAACACACAGGGATGTATTTAGTATTTCCATGCACGCTTCTGAAGCTTGGTTTAAAACAAATCTCCTAAATACTGTAGGTTGTCACTAGTTCCATATGCTATAGCAGGTCTTTGGCAAAAGACAACTTTATGATGGCACTCTTGGCTAGAATTCATTAACTTACAGAAAAATGAAAAATGCGCACCAAGGCATGACATGAATGCCAAAGTGATATTTTGTCATATCAAGGAAATTACATGTTATTCAGCAACTGGAGTGGGAGAAAGTTGTCAGGATTCATTGTACGCTGTCAGAGTCTAAGGAAGGAACAATTAGTTTCATTATTAATCTAAGAAAAGCACAGCAGTTGATAGAAAATAATTATGTAATATTTTAAGAGTTCAACATCTAAATCTAAATAAACTCAATGAAAATAGAAAGTAAATTTCTTTATACGAAGTACCATTTTCTTCTCAAAAGAGAATATATGTATGAAGTGTGCGATGTTAAGTCACACTGCTGGAAAAATAAATAATAATGTAAATGAGAATTTTGAAGGGAATCCATATGTAACTCTGAGAAATATTAACATTTATTCTGCTACTTTAAAATATATCTTACACTTACTATTCCCATTTTTTTCATTAAGTGAATTAATTCTGAAATATAAGACAAAGGCAAACATGGGGTTCACTTATGTCAAAGCAAGAGGTTCAGAAGACATGATAAAAAAATTACATCTTTTTACCCTCACCCCACTCATGGGTAATGTGTCCATCATCCACTGAAAAAAATTCTAAATTAAAGTTATAACAACAACATAAAACAGTAACAAATAAGACTAATATACTCCACTTAAATGCTTCCAGATTTATGAAACAAACCTTGATTACACTGAGTAATATGATATCCCCAAAAATCATAATAGCTGAGGAATTTAATACCCTGGGGGAAGATCCTCTAAACAGAGACAAAGATACAAGGGTCTTAAATGGGACCCTAGAACAAATGGGCTTAATAGACTTATACAGAACACAGAATACCAAAGCTAAGGAATATACTTTCTTTGTATTAGCCCATGGAACATACTCTAAAATAGATCATATCCTAGGATACAAATCAAACCTCAACAAAATTAAAAGAATTAAAATTATACCTTGTATCTTCTCAGACCACAACACAATAAAGGTGGGACTCAACCTCAATAGAAATTTTCATCCCCTTGCAAAGGCATGGAAATTAAACAACTTTATCCTGAATGACAGTTGGGTCAAGGAAAAAATAAAGGAGGAAATTGTTAAATTCCTTAAACATAACAACAATGAAGCTACAAGTTACCAAAACCTGTGGGATACTGCCAAAGCAGTCCTAAATGTATTGAATTAGACGTCTGCAATCTGAAAACTAAAAGAGACCAAATCAGCAACCTAATCAATCAGTTTAAGGAAATGGAAAAGGAAAAACAATCAACCTCAAACCTAGTAGAAGAAAAAAAAAATAACCAAAATTAGTTGAGAAATAAATTAATTTGAAAACAAAAGAAACATTCAGAAAACTAATGAAACAGAAAGTTGGGACTTCAAAATGGTAAATAAAATCAATAAACCTTTGGCCAAATTAATTTGAAACAGAAAAGTAAAATCTCTTAAAGCCTCACCCAGAAACAGAAAAGAAGAAATAACAACTGATATCACAGACATACAAGTGACTATCTCTGACTACATGAGAAACTCTGCCCAGAAATTTGACAAGTGAAAGATTATGGTTCAAACCCTGAATTCATGCTATCTCCCTAGACTTACCCAGGAAGAAATAGATCTTTTTAACAGACCAATATCAAGCACTGAGATGGAAGAAATAATAAAAAAGCTACCAACAAAAATAAAAGCCTCAGCAAGTTGGCATCACATCAGAATTCTATTACACCCTCAAGATGAGCTTGAACCTATAATTGCAGAACCTATTCCAAACATTGAGAAGGACGGAAGTTTCCCTAATACATTCTTTTTTTTTTTTTGGCTGGGGCTGGGTTTGAACCCACCACCTACAGCATATGGAGCCGGAGCCCCTACCCACCTACCCTTTTGAGCCACAAGTGCCACCCTCCCTAACACATTCTATGACAGAAACATCACCTAATACTAAAACCAGGAAAGGAACCAACTAAAAAGGAGAGCTACATACTAATTTTACAAGTGAATATAGATGTAAAAATGCTGCATAAAGTCTTAGCCAATACATTACAGCTACACATTTTTAAAAATTATACATCATGATCAAGTAGGCTTCATCACAGGGATGCAAGCCTGGTTTAACATAGGTAGAGCCATAAATGCAATTCACTATGTCAACAGAAGCAAAAACAGAGACCATATGATCCTTTCAATAGATGAGAAAAAGCATTTGATAAAATTCAGCATCATTTTCTAACAAAGAACACTTAAGAAAATAGGTATAGGTGGCACATTCTTAAACTGATTGAAGCAATCTATGAAAAACCCACAGCTAATGTCATACTAAACAGAGTAAAATTGAAAGCTTTTCCACTTAGAACTGGAACCAGACAAGGATATTATCTATCACCACTACTATTCAACATAGTGCTGGAAGTTCAAGCCAACACCATCAACAAAGAGAAGAATATACAGGGCTTCCAAATGGGGGCAGAGGAAGTCAATCTCTCCCTTTTTGCCACTTGTACAATCTTATACTTAGAAAACCCCAAAGACTCAACCACCAGACTCCTGGAAGTGATCAAAAAATACACTGAGGTCTCAGGATATAAAACCAATGTCCACAAATCAGTAGGCTTTGCATATGCCAGTAACAGCCAAGGTGAGAAGCAAATCAAAGACAAATTCCCTTCATAGTAGCTTCAAAGAAAATCAAATACCATGAAGAACCTCTACAAAGAGAATTATGAAGCCTAAGAAAAGCAATAGCAGAAGACAAAACAAAAGAAAGAATACATGATAGGCTTGGCTGGGAAGAATTGACATAATTAAAATGTCTATACCTACCAAAGCAATTTACAGATTCAGAGCAATTCCCATTAAAGTACAAATATCATACTTGGAAGATTTGGGAAAAAATAGTTCTTGGTTTTGTATGGAATTAGGAGAAAACAATCACTGTACCAGAGTTTAGGCGATATTATAAGCCCACAGTGATCAAAACAGCATGGTATTGGCACACAAAAAAAGAAATAGACATATGGAACTGAATAGAAAATGAAGAGATGAAATTAGTCTCTATAGCCATCTGATCCTTGATAAACCCAACAAAAGCATACACGGGGGAAAAGACTCCCTAGTCAATAAATGGTGCCGGAAGAATCAGAAACCACATGTAAAAGACTGAAACTGGACCTGCACCTTTTCACCACTTATGAAATTTGATTCAATATGGATAAATGATTTAAATCTGTGATAAGAAATGATAAAAATTTTGGAACAAAGTGTGGGAAAAACTCTTGAGAATGTAGCCTGGGGAAAGTGTTTATGAAGAAGACTTCAGTATAAATTGCAACAACAACAAAAAATAAACAAATGGGACTTAATTAAATTGAATAGCTTCCATACAGCTAAGGAGACAACAACCAAAGCAAATAGACAACCATCAGAATAGAAAAGATATTTGCATATTAGGAATTGGACAAATGCTTGATAACTAGGATCTACAGAGAACTCAAATTAATCAACATAAAAAAACCCCAACAAACTCTTATATCAATAGGCAAGAGAGATGAATAGAACATTCTCTAAAGAAGATATATCAATGGTTAACAAACATGAAAAAATGCTCAGGTGTCCCTAGTTATTAGAGAAATGCCAACCTAAACCACCCTGAGTTGTCATCTAACCCACAAGGAGAATGGCCCACATCACAAAGTCCCAAGGCTGGAGATGCTGGTGTGGATGTGGAGAGAAGGGAATACTTTCATACTGCTGGTGGGACTGCAAACTAATACAACCCTTTCGGAAGGAAGGGTGGAGAATCCTCAAAGAATTCAAACTGGACCTCCCATTTGATCCTGCCATCCCATTACGGGGCATCTATCCAGCAGAAAAAATATCATTTTATCATAAGGATATTTGCACTAGACTGTTTGTCACAGAGCAATTAACAATTGCCAAACTGCGGAAAAAACATAAATGCCTAGTGATCCAGGAATGGATTAACAAGTCATGGTATGTATGTATGTATATCATGGAATAGTAATTCAGCCACTAAAAAAGGTGGAGACTTTACATCTTTGGTATTAACATGGATGGAGTTGAAATACATTTTTTATTAGTAAAGCATCAGTAAATTGGAGAAGCATGAATCCAATGTCCTGAATTCTAAAGTGAGGTCAATTGATGACCTGGTACGTGGTATGGGGTGAGGGAAGGGGGAGCTGTGAGAGGGAAGGAGGGGGGAGCCATTTCATGGTGTGACACACCTCTTGGAGGCAGGACATAATTATAAGAGGGACTTTACCTAACAAATGCAAGCAGTATAAAAAAAGTCTTTTCCTTGTAAGAGATCCATTATTAATATAAATAGAAAACAATCTTAAATAAAAACGATACAATTACTAATGAAAGTCATATACATACCCCTGAGCAAGTATGCACGAGCACACACGTGCACACACACACACACATATATATTCCCCTTATTTAAGGAAGCACAGTAGCTATAAAGAGGCAAATTTCATTATGATAAACAGCCTGTATACCAAGTAGAAATAACTATATTCAACTTAGATATTAATTATAGAAATACTACTTGGTATACAGGCTGTTTATCACAATGAAATTTGATAAACAAATTTATCAAATTTATCAACATTGCCCCTAATTTAACAAAGCAAAAAGGGGTAGAAATATAAAGGGAAATAGGCAAGAGATGTAGGAACAACCCAAACGCCCACCAACTCAGAAATGGATTATAAGCTATATTATATGTATCCATGGAATACTCTTCAGCTGTAAAACATATGGTGACTTTTCATCATTTTCAGTAATGTGAATGGAGTTGAAACACATTCTTCTTAGTAAAGAATCACATGAATGGAAAAGTAAATACCCCATATACTCAATACTAATATGAAGCCAGTAGATGATCTAATTCATACTCACTCAGGGAAAACTCAATTCAATTCAAGTATTCAAGTAAGGGCGATGGGGAGAAGAGACAAGGAGGAGAATGGTTTGCTCCTACTTAATGGGCAAATGTAGGGGTGTATGGCACACCTTTGGGGTGTGGGACATAAGTACAAGGGAGACTCTACCTAACAAATTTAAATATTGTGACCTCGTGGTTTATACCCTCACATTGACCTGAAATAATTTTTTTTTAAAAAGGAATAAGACTAGTAAAAAAGCAGATAAAATTTAAAGAAATTTATCTAAATTGTCAGTACATTTGCCCTAACTGCCTTCACTCATCCTGTGATTTTTTTTTCCTTTGTAGTATAGTTGAAGAAATTGAAATTAAGGTGACATATCAGGGCAATCAAACTTATGATCCTTCCTTCTGTTTTAAAGCACTTCAGTTCATATGATAATGCCAGTACTATTCTTAAAATATGTATTGTTCTACCTTATATGGGCCCCTTTATTTAAAATTGTTTTATATACAGTGTAACTTAAAGTTCATTTTACTATTATTGCTGTTATTGTTATTATGTGAACAAGTTGCAGTAAAAGTATTTTTTGATTAACCCACCCTTTCCCACTTGATGTGCAATGCCCTCAGTAACATATATTATATTTTTATGTATATTTTATTTTTGGTCAGGTTCTGTTTTCTTTTTATTTGTCTGTACTTGTGCCTTATGTTCTAACTTCATACAGTAAGCCTTGATAAACAGTAGAAAATTTCTCCTTTATTCATCATATAACTGTGAATGATCTTAGTGTTTGTAAAGTTTAGAAAATAGTTTCATTTCTTTGAACAACTCTCATTTCCTCTTAAAAATTGGCAAAAATTACTGGCAGACATTTAACAGAAGAGATAATATGAATAGCAAATAAACATGAACAAATTTCATTCTCATTAACATTCCATATTACAACGCTATAGAGATGTTATCGTACACTTCTAAATATTAGTATACTCAATCCAGGTTAATACAAAAGGTCTAAAGTAACACATTCTTCTTAGTAAAGCATCACAAGAATAGAGAAGTAAAAATCCAATGTGCTCAATTCTAATATGAAGGTAGTAGATTATCTAATACAAGGTAGGGGTAGGGGAATAAGGGATGAGGAGAGGGTAGGAGGAAGGGGGATGGGGGTTGTGGCATAGGGCACACCTCTTGGAGATGGGACACAATTATAAGAGGGACTTTACCTTACAAATGCAATCAGTATGACCTAATTCTTTGTACCGTCAATGAATCCCAAACAATACCAACAAATATTAGTATATTTCTTTTGCATGGTTGTGAAGTTGATAATACTTCATTAAATAATTAATAATTGACTTCCATTGTTGCAGCCAGTTTTCACTGCTCTGTCTTATTTTGTTTGTTAGTCTATCCATCTCCCTTATTGACCTACAAATAATTTCTACAGTATCACCCAATTTGATTGTGTTGTTTTCAGACAATTCAACTTATGTTAACCAAATTTTTTCACATAATCTATTTGTTTTAGTATTTCATCAAAGAAAATATATGGGGCCAGGTGCGGTGGCTCACACCTGTAATCCTAGCACTCTGGGAGGCTGTGGCAGGTGGATTCCCTGAACTCACAGATACTAGATCAGCCTGAGTCAGAGAGAGACCTCGTCTCTAAAAATAGCCAGGTTTTGTGGCAGGAAACTGTAGTCCCAGGTACTTGTGAGGCTGAGGCAAGAGAATTGCTTGAGCTCCAGAGTTTGAGGTTGCTGTGAGCTATGATGCCACAGAACTCTATCGGGGGTGACAAAGTGAGGAGATTCTATCTCAAAAAAAAAAAAAAGAGAGAGAGAGAGAGAGAAACAAAGACATGCATGTTTGATATTGATACATATACTCTAAATGTATTGCACTGACTGTCTATATAGTCAAATACCAAATGCTTTTTAAAAACATCTTTTTAATTACTGATCCTTTCATCCATGTACTAAAGTATTTCTAAGAGATATCTGCCCCTAGTCTTTTTCATGGTGTTTTTAGTTTGAACATATTTTATTAGTTGAATAAAAAGTTTCAATTAGTTTTATAACCCTGATAAAATTTACTTTCTTTTAATAGAAATGGACTTTCTTACCACTATGACAGTTTTTTAGTTTAAAGTGTGTTTTGATACTAATTTAGTTCCACCAGATTTCTTTAGGTTAAATTGTCTATTTTTAATTCCATTCTTTATTTTGAAAGTTTGCCTTTATATCACAGATATGCCTACTACAAGTAGTATAAGATGATTTCTTTTAATTCCACTCCAGTAAGGTATATAATATTTTTAATAGGAGGGGTTTATTTAGTTTATGCCATTGTAGTTAGTAAAATGTTTTATTAGTGCTGTATCATATGGTTTAAATGTGTTGCTTGTCAGTTGTTGCTATTGTTGTTGTGATGATGCTTTTATCAACCTGTCAAATTTGACAGGGCGATGACTCAAGATGTCTAAAGTCCATAACTGTGATGCCTGACAAATCAACGAACAGAAAAATGAGGAGGCTGGTTAAATTAAATATTAAAATGTTAATTAAAAACAGAAAGTGTACAGTGATTCATTTTTAAGAAATTTTATCCTGGCGTCTAAAAAAATGAGTAGGAACTAAGCAGCACACCGAGGGGAAAGGAATAGGGAAGAAAGAAGAAATTCAAGAAAATATTGTGTCCTCAAGCCAAAGAAAGAACTGTTGTTTTTTTTTAAAGAGTTGTCAGTTATACCAAATGTTGAATAAGTAGAAGAATGAGGGTTACACTTTGGATTTTGCAATATGGAAGACAGGAGTAGTTGTAAAATAGTGAAGTTAAGAGAGTTATCAGAGTAGGTTTTAAGAGTACAGAAAAGAACTAATGTGCCCACTGTGAATATAGCCAGTCTCTCAAGGAGCTTTTCAGTAAATAATATGGAATAATAGAGCTTTACTTGAAGGAGACCTCTGAATCAAGGGTTTTCCATCTTTGCTTTGGTTGGATAATACTTTTTTTTTTTTTTTAGTTAGGAAGTAAAGCATGTTTTTGAGGACCAGTATGAATTAGAGAGGAAAAAATGAGAGAATGCAGGAATGGTGAAAGATGATTCATAGAGTGATGGCTCAGAGTTAACCAGAAAGACAGGGTGCAGGACAACCACAGTGGGGTGGCCACAGACCCAGCAGGAAGAGTTCATTTATGTTAACCTGAAGGGAGACAGGTTTATGGGTATTAATGACCATAGTAATGATTATAGTTAGAGATATGACTACAGGAAAATATGGAAGCACTTTTCTAAGTTAGAAAAGCAAGACTACTTGATACAGTACCTGTGAGAAAATTAGAAGAGCTACTAGAAAGTTAAGGAGAGAAAAATTTATAAAACAAATACACAGCAATGCTGTGTAAAATGGCTTGAGCTATTAGAGTTTCTTTTGAATAAATAAAGTTTTTCTAATTTTTCTAGAATATGATATTGAGATTGGGATATAAAATTAGTAAATCATATAAATGTATTATGTAAGAATAGAAAATAAAATCTAGTTAATATTATAATTGCCTCACTAAACTGCTAACTGCTCTTCATTGTATAGGACCTCATAGGTTTTAATGGAGTTGACTACAGCGGATAACAAAAATATGGGCCTACATAGTCTTGAGCCAAAATGGATAACCAGGTTCTTTAGCCACTTCAATTATGGAGAAATTTCATGTATTAAATATAATTTTTAAAGACAGCTGAAGGAAACTAGTTAAAGTGACATAAAGCATTATTTTTTCTAGATCTGGGAAATGTTATCTAGATATGACTTTGGTATTTTCATGGAGATTGCATTGAATCTGTTAAGTCACTTTGGGTAGTGCAGGCATTTTAACAATGTCGATTCTACAGATTCATGAGGTGGTGGGTTTTTCTACTTGTTTATATCATCTGCTATTTGTTTCCTCGGTGTTTTTTAGCTTTTTTTTAGTGATATTTACCTCTTTTGTTAAGTATATTCACAGTTATTTTATTTTCTTTGTAAAAATGGTGAATGGTATTGTGTTTTTGATTGGAATCTGATCTTGACTATTATTGTTGGATAGAAAGGTGACTGGTTTGTGGACATTGGTTTTGTAATCTTAGACTATACTAAATTTACTTATAAATTCCAGGAGTCTCTTGGTGGAATTTTTGATGATTTCTACCTATAAGATAATTTTATCGCAAAAAGTGATAGTTTGACTGCATCTTTCTCAATCGGGATACCCTTAATCTCCTTCTCTTGCCTGTTAGCTCTGTCGAGGATTTCCAGGACTATTTTGAATGGAAGTCATAACACTGGCCATCTTTGTCTTGTTCTAGTTCTTATTACAAATGCTTTATACTTTTCTACATTCAGTATGTTGGCTCTGGGTTTGTCATATATAGCTTTCATAATTTTGACATATGTTCCTTCCATACCTAGTTTTCTGAGAGTTTTTATCATGAAATGGTGCTAAATTTTGTTAAATGCTTATTTTTCATCTATTGGGATGATCATATAATACTTATTTTTGCTTCTGTCTATGGGGTGAATCATATATATTGATTTACATATATTGAACCATCCTTGCACACCTGGAATGAAATCCACTGGATAATGGTAGGTTATTTTTGTTGATATGCTGTGTAATTAGGTGCTAGTATTTAATTGAGGATTTTAGCACCCATTGTGTCCTTTCCCAGCTTTAGTATCAAAGCAATATTACCTTTGTACAATGAGTTGTAAAGGATTCTTTCCTTCGCAATATTATAGGATAATTTCTGCAGAATGGACACAACTCCTCTTTGTAGGTCTAGTAAAATTTGTCTGTAAATTCATCTGGTATATATCTTGTCCAAGGTTTTTCCATGTAGAAGAGAAAATAGCTCAAAGAACCAAAGCAATCTTAAGCAAAAGAACAAATCAGGAGGTTTCATATGTGTGTTACCAGACTTCAAACTATACTGCAAGGCTGTAGTTAACCAAATCAACATGGTATTGGCACAAAAATAAAGATATCAACTAATTTAAGAGAACAGAATACCCAGATATAAAACCATCCACATACTGCCAACTTATCTTTGAAAATGGAGACAACAATATATTCTGGGAAAAAGACACTCTATTCAATAAATGGCACTGGGGAAATTGGAGAGTTGCATGCAGAAGAATGAAACAGTGAAACACATGCACTTCTTACAAAAATCAATTCAAGATGTATGAAGTACTTAAATGGAAGGCTTGAAACTATAAAACTCTAGAAGGAATTATTGTAAAAGCTCTTATAGGTATTAGTGTAGGCAAATAATTTATAAAGATGATGTCTAATGCAATCACAGAAATAATAAAAATAAATAATTGGGACACAATGAAACTGATTCTGACCAGTGAATGAAATAATTAATAGAGAAAATAGCCTATAGAATGGGAGAAAATATTCTCAATATATTCAATAAAAGACTAATAACTGGATAGAGAATTCCAGCAAATCATCAAGAAGAAAATCAAATAACCCCAATAAAAAGTGGGCAAAAGAATAGCAGCCTTGAAAAAGAAGATAGACAAATGGCCAATAAACATATGAAAAACATATTCAGTGTTATTAATCATCAAGTAAATGCAAATTAAAATCACAATGAGATATAAACCCTACCACAGGCTCATTATCAGTCATCATGGCCTATACTAAAGGTCTAAAAACAAATGTTGGCATGGATACAGGGAGAAAGGGATGGCAAATTAGCAAACCTCAATGGAAACCAGTATGGAGATGCCTCTAATGATTAGAAGTCAACCTACTATTTGATCCAGCCATCCCACTACTGAGTATTTGCCCGAAGGAAAATAAGTCATTTTTTCTAACATACATTTGTATGTGAATGTTTATCACAGAATAATTCACCAATGCAAAGATGTGAAATCACCCCAAATGCCCATTGATTCATGAATGGATTAACACATATACCGTGGAATATTAGTCAACAATGGAAAAGAAGCCTTTATGCCTTTTGCAACAATTTGGATGGAACTGAACAACACTATCTTAAGTGAAGTTCTAAAGAATGGAACAATTTACACCATATGCACTCGCTATGAAATTCGATATAACTCACGAGCACACATTTTCATAGAAGGAAATAAAACTCAACAGAAATCAACTAACTGGAGTAATCTGTTACACGGCCATAGATAATTATGCATTGATACATATATACTCATGTATATATATACATATATGTATATCTACACACAAAACAATTTCAGTATAAATCCTACATAATAGATAGGAGAAACCCTGTCAGGGTGGTGGTCATACTTAAAACCATGACTCAAAAATTATACAAACAATCCATGTAATAAAAAAATTTGTACCCCATAATACCTTGAAAATGAGAATGTCCTGAAGCAGCAACATTTTTAATGGCCATGCAAATGACAGTCTATTTTCTCAGGATGTGAATTGGGGTACAGATATCCCAATTCAAAGTGACACTCATCTTTTTAATATTTAACAATTATTATAGTATCTGTTAGTTGTTACTATACGATAAACATACTAAGTCGAAATATGACATAAAAAACAATGCAGGAAAGGAAAAACAACAGAGAAATGAAGACAGAGACGTAATAAAAGCAAACTCAAAACTTGACGTATTAGGAACTTTACAGGTATAGGAGCAAATAAATATCTTTTAAACCTTACAACAAACTGGATTTATTTCTTCATCTGTTTCTGTTATTGTTACTTGGAACAGAAAACACTCTAATGGATTTCTAATGAATTCTGATAGCCATTTCCAAGATGGCATTGACACTTCATCATGGTGTTCCTATACATATTAATGGCCTCATGCATTTAATAAAGTTGACTAGTTTAATAATAAAATATTGCAGAAGTAACACTGAGTGATTCCTGATCCTGGTGATAAAAAAATGACAAGCTCAGCATTACCCCCTTAGGTAACTCATTCTCAGTCAACCAGCTCCCATGTAGTTAGTACACTTAGATAGCCCTATACAAAAGTCCACAAAGTATAGAACTGAATTCTGCTGAAAACCAGCACCCACTTGCCAACTATGTGAGTGAGATGTTAAAACTATTTCCCAAGGCTCTAGACACACTTTGAAATAATTGAAGCCCCCTCTAAAATCTGGATGAAAATCCTATGAATGCTTCTGAATCTGAATAACCTACTTAAAATGTTCGCTTCTTATTACCCTTAGAAATTACATGAGGCACTATTTTTTTATTGATATTTTAAGTCTTTATATTCAGAGTAATCTGTTGCGGGGAAATAAGTATGCATTGATACATAAATTATGTGTGTATATACATATGTGAACATATATGCACACCTCTCTGTATATATACAAACTCTTCAGAAGAGTATTTTATTTGATTATTTTATATTGGCTAAGTCAATATTAATTTATTTGTATGTTTTTCTCATTACCTACTAAGACTGTGCCAATTAGAATTTCTTTGTGTGTTAGGGGAAATTGGTAATACTAATATATCTGTGGAAGACAAATTGCATACATCAAAATAAGCACATTGATAATAGCAAAATAATGTGTAGCAGCTACAGGGACTTAAAAGCCCACACTCTACAGTGATGAGTTTTTATGTTATTAGATGCAGCTGCTAATGAAAAATAACTCAAGATCAAAATTGAACCAGGAATATGTTTACAGAATCTAAATAACACTTCTGTCACCTGAAATCAACAGTAAAATTAAATTTGATATTTGTAGCTTCTAAGTTTTGAATATTTTTTCCATGAGAGTTGAAAAAAAAAGGATCAATGAATAAAGAACATGTAATCATTGATTTGATTCATGTCTATGATCTTTAGAGAGAAAAAGTGAAACAGAGACCTGATGTGAGCATTCCTATCAATGTACACAATAAGGAATTGCTTCATTTTTAGGTTTTGTCAGTAGAAGTTTTCAGACACATTGTAGGTTTGAATAAAACAGCATCTCCCTGAATTATGCTCCTTTCGGCAAGCAATGAATGATAGAGTTCTATTTTGGAAAATCGATAATTTGGCATGTATTTTTATATTTAGTGCACAGAGTGGGCAAAATGAGATATTTTACGTTGATTGAGGAATATATAGTTTAGTGATCATTGTGTTACAGAGTGAGTGATGAAGACGTTGGCCAGATAAAGTAGATGCAGAAATGAGCATATAAATCTCAGTATTTAACAAAATTGTATTAATGAAGTTCTGTGTACCGGGAAATTCACTTAGTATTTGATATTATGATTCGGATTCCAAGGCTTGAGATGGTCACAATCTTTTACAGGTAAAAAAATGTTACAATAAAATACGTTAAGAGCTATATTTAAAGTGTGCATAAAAGTAGGTCCTAGTTGTAGAAGAAAAGGAACTGTAAAATTGTCTAAGAAATTGATAAATATTTCATAGATGTACATTTGTAAAAGTTCATACAAATAAATAACTATTCATAAAGCAGAACAAATTGAAAATTGGGTACTGAGGGATGAAAGAATTGTAAAATTATTGAAAATCTTGGCCTGTTTGGGGACTGTGATTAAAGGCATGATACATGTTTTTCACAGGATTAAGCCAAGAACAGAGAGGGCAGTGTCTGTGATGGAAATTCACTCATGTTGTTTGGGCAGTTTATTTCTTAGGAAATCAGAAAATGTGTGTAGGTATCTGCAGGCATATGTGTCCCATGGGATTGATACGAAGTGGCAAATCAAATTCTGATTGGACACTATGCTTCCTAACATTTATATCTCATGAGTATTTCACAGGGCAAAGGTCTTTAAGATTTAGCAAATGAATGAGGATCCTTTGGAGGGCCAGATAAAATCGAGGTTGTTGGGCCACAGCCACAGAGTTTCTGATTCAGTATATCTGGAGTGAAGCCCGAGGATCTTCATTACCATTTTCCCAGAGAACACACTTAGATAACTACTGGTATGAAATTTAAAATACTGAGGCTTTTCCCCAAGAAATTTGAGTCTCAATATATTGAGACCAGTAGTGGGCATAGCACTCAGGTAATTCACAATGTGACAATTAATCAGTGTTGAAATCCAAATATTATGAATGAACAATCACTTAGACACCAGTGTGAGTGATAAAGTACAGGGTACAGTGGTGGTTAATTCCACATGTAACTTGGCTTGGCAGTAGGATGCAGAGATATTTGGTCATCAATTATTCTAGGTGTTCCTGTGAAAGGCTTTGAATGAGATTAACATTTAAACTGGTAGATTAATAAAGCAGGCCATGTTTCATATTGTTGGTGAGCTTCATCCAATCAATTTACTTAACCCCAAGTAGGAGAGAATTCTGCAGCTTCACAGTCTTAAAACTTGAACAGAAGCTCTTCCTGTTTCTATGGCCTACCAGTTGTCAGTCTCAAAGTGGAATATTGAGTCTATGTATTTTGGAAATACTAGCTTTCATAATCATATAAGCCAACTTTTAAAATACAATAGAACCTCTGTAAGTTGACCACCCAACGGTGTGTAACAAACTGGCCAACATATGGAGGTGGTCAACATAAGGAACTAGGTCTCTTGTATTGATAGATACACATGGTGCATGTCAGGTCTATGAAAATTAGGTCAACTTAAGGAGGTGGTCACTGTAGGGAGGTGGTCAATGATGGGGGTTCTACTGTATTGTAGTAAATCTAGCTCTCTTCCCCTCTATCTATTTGCCTTTAATATGCATATACATGTAGACACACACACAAACACATACACACCGTGTTACTCTGTTTCTCTGGAGAATCCTAACTCATATGCAAATACAGGCATATTTGGAATCAGAACAGAATATGCAGGCCAGCCTTCACTCCTCCTTCACTTCAGGATGAATCCCTGCATTATCCTTTCTATGAAACCCTCACTGATCCTCTTAGAGAAATCAAACTACAATGGATTTGTGTTCCTTCCGTTACTAAAAAATCCTGTTGCAACAGTAATTTTCCATAATGCTACAGTAAATCTCCATAATTTATCTGCTTACCTTGTCTTATGTAGTAGATTCCTAAATACCTCACAGGCAAAATAACATCTTCACTATTCTTAGTGCCTAAAATACCACATCACCTATCAATTATGTTTGAGTTAATGAAAGCATAGTTTAGGATAGACATGAGTGTAGATCATATCAACATATTAGAAGGATACCTGAGAAAATAAAAATTTCTAAGAAAAAGGAAAGAACTATAAATATGGTTATATAATAAATATCACAAACAATCATTGGAAGATAAGGTACAAAATGTTCTTATTGGATTTGGCTGTCAGGCAATCACTAATGATCATTTAGGCAAGTCCTAAAGAACAATGGGGATAGTAACATGATGGAAGAATAAAATGAAGATTGAGCCATAGCATGTAAATTTGAAAGAAAGTTTAGCATTCAGAAAAGTTCCCAGAGCTGCGAGGTAAGAGCCCAGTCCTGCTAACACATGATTTCAGTTTTGTGAGACCTTACTAGAGCAGCAGTCCCTAACCTCTCAGGACCAGGGACTGGTTTTATGGAAGACAGTTTTTCCACAGGCTGGTGGTACGGAGAAGCTTGGGCAGTGGTGTGAGCCATGGAGAACAGTTGTAAATACAGATGAAGCTGCTTTGTTGGATCACCCACCACCCATTCATCGCCTGCTGGGTGGCCAGTTCCTAAGTTTCATGGAAGATACATTTTCCAAGGAGAGATGATGGAGGAGTTGGGAGAGATGGAGTTTTGCCACCAGGCTCCTAATAGAACACAGACTAGGCCATGGACCAGTACTGGTCTGAGGCTGGGAGTTGAATACCATAGAAGTAGGGAAACCAGTTGAAACCCACGTGGACTTCTGACCGGAAGAAAATCACGTGATTACTTGTTGCATAGCAATAGAAATGCAATACAAGTTACCAAACAGCTGTATCATGGATTACATGGAGGGAAGCATTGTTACCCAAGGAGGAAATGTTCAGCGGGTATTTATTTAGTAAGAACTATATCACAGGATAGTGATGATAATATAATACTCTCTACTTCTATGACCATAGACAACTTACTGAACTTATCTAATAAATATGATCCTCTTTACAATTTTAAAAATAAATTGACTTCACAATGCAGCATTTGAAAATAAGTAATAAGCCTTTGTCAGGTAAAATACTTAATAAATGAATGTGTTGGCCTAATAAACTCCAGCCTCCCTGCAGAGCCATGATGGAGTGAGCCAAGATCTAGGAATCAGATTATTTAGATTCATATCGTATGTGAGCTTCAGTTTCTTTATAAAACAGTAATTAAATGTCATTTGTATTTCATAGATATTTTTGTTAAGATGATATACCTTTAAAAGTATGTCATACAAAATGCAAGATAGCTAATAATTATGCTTGGCAGCAACAGGAGGGTATCAGCCCAGACTGATGTTTTCTGCCTTTTCCATGTGACTGGAAGGCCAAATAAAAACTCTCACCTGGAAACACAGTGTTGAATAAGTCAGAGTCAAGCACCACGTAATTACCAGCTACACTGCATCCAGGTCCCATCTGCACGGTTCAGTGCTCTTCAGCTGTGACACCTGGTATTCTCACACTGGGCCTCTGACATAAGAATTTTTCTCCAAGAGGAAGCCACATTGATTTTTTTTTTTTTTTTACACAGGGAGATAATTTTGCCATCATTTGCTCTTAAATCCTGATGCATTACTTCACCTGCCTAGAGGGGGCATCTTTCTTTCTTAGTTGCTCTTATACTCAGGGAGACATAAAACAAAACAAAACAAACAAACAAACAACTATCAAACATTCATTACTAAATGTCATTTCACAAAACCCCTGGCTCTTCAGAAATTGTTACATGAGAAATGTTTTTAACAATGTGATTTGATAAAGTATCAAATACAAATTTTAATGTAGATTGTATCAGAAAATATTTTGATAATATGGCTGATACTGAGGTTAAGGTTGCAAACAATTGTATGTGGAAGGACTCCTGAAAATATTAACAGGCAAATTAGTCCAGGCAGCCAGTGCGTACATGTGCAGTGTTTAAATACAATATCCCCTCATGGCTATAACATCTTAACTAGTGCTCATTCTTTCTATACCCTTGTTTAGGATTAGGATTCAATTATATTTTAGTAATAGTCACTGAGGTAATTTTCAAGATTTCATAATCACTATCTGAAACTTAAAATGTACACTTTACTATACTCTTTTTCATAGTAGAGAGTCACTCAATCCCCATATGAAATATTAGCACATGGTAAAAAAAAGTTTTACCTATAATTAGGACGTTACTTTAGTGAAAATAGGCATTTCCTTTGATAACGACTGTAGATGGTGTAATTTTCATGGTAAACTTTATACTCATGTGTATTCACAAATTAGTTTCTACCTGATGCAAATATTAATTAGAACAAAACAGTGAATCATAACTAATCGAAAGTACAGCTTTTCATTGAAATGACTCTGGAGTTGATTTTCTTCTCTGATTTCTCTTTTATGCTCAGTGTGCTCATCAATGTTTTCTTAGATTAAGTAACCCTTTAATTCCTCTCTTTTTTTTTTTCAAGTGATATTATAATAAGTCATTAAAACACAACCAGACACACAAATAAAGTACACCTAGTCTGGCTATTTTGAAAATACAAACAACCCACAATGATCATGAATTAACCTACTCATGGATTCTTTATAATACCCTCTCAAAAGTAATTAGTTAAAGCTTTCTT
Organism: Otolemur garnettii; assembly: GCF_000181295.1. NCBI lineage: Eukaryota > Metazoa > Chordata > Mammalia > Primates > Galagidae > Otolemur > Otolemur garnettii. The sequence continues at coordinate 7,561,057 of NW_003852428.1, read as the reverse complement.
TCAAAGAGAAGATCCTGTTGATAACAAAATCTAATGGAAGCCATTGCGGCTAATTTTATAGATGTCAAAAACCCAAGAAGGACAGGTAAATTAGAACAGGTGAGGGTAGCCTGATGATCACTATGTAACAAAGATCAGTATAAAAGTACTCAGTCCACAATGTGTTATCACCTCACAACCATAAGAATAACTGTCATCAAAAAGAGAGTAACAAATGTGGGTGAGAACAGGAGATGTGGGAAACCTGGGAATATAATTTGGTCCAGCCTCTTTGGTAAACAGTCTGGTAGTTCCTCAGATGATTGACCATACAGTTGCCACATTAGTTACCAGAAATCTCACTACTTGGTGTATACCCCAGAGAAATGAGAACATTTCTACACAAATACTTCCGCACTAATTCTCATAGCAACATTATTCATTTTAGGAAAAAAGAGAAACAACACAAATGTCTCTCAATTGATGAACGGAGAAATAAAATGTGGGCTATCCATACAATGGAATAGTTGCTGGCAATAGAAAGAAATGAATTACCGAGGACTCATACTATAACACTGATATACTGTGAAAATATAATGCTAAGTCAAATAAATTAGTCACAAAAGACATACATGATTCTTTCCCATGAAATACCACTAATCGGCAAATCTATAGAGAAAAAGTAGATTAATGGTTTCTTCACTTGGGTTGAGGGCTACTTGTGGTTGAGAACTAAGGGATGACAGACATTTATGAAGCAATGAAAATGTTCCTAAAATTGTTTGTGATGATGGATACACAGCTGTGTGAAAATACTAGAAGCTATGGAATTCTGCAATTTAAAAGGACAAATTATATCCTATGTGACCCAAATCCACATGAATCTGTTAAAAAGTTTTAGTATTATATATCTTCTGGAAATTAAAAAAAGAATACATTTTCACTTTGTGTAGCACAGTCCTTAATGCACTTTTACTTCCTAATATATTTATGGTTCTCTCAAGATTGAAACCTTTCATAAATACAAATATAATTTTTGTATGCAATTCCAAAGTAGGATAATTGTTACCTTTGGTTTACTTCCCAATATACAAAGGAAATCTTTATTGTTGTGAAGGTGATGTATTTTCTTAAAGTTATACTCTAATTTCATTTAAGCAAAATCTTATTTATCTTTAAGAACTCAGAAATATTTTTCTCTCATTTAGACTTGGTTTTTATGGTTTTTTTTTTTTCCTGAGCTTATGTATTTACCACACACAATATTCCACATGGTGGTAGAAAAAGAGTCTTATTCAACTTTATGTCATAGATTTTTTTTGACCTGGCTGTTGATGTTCCAAGAGCTAGCCTTTCACTATAAGTTCTATTAGGTGTTAGCTGAAGATTTGTATGTTGTATTGATAAAACATACAAAGCCCAATTATATATCTTCACTTCTTTTTTTATTCCACATTTGAGGGACCCTTCTACCCATGTCTTGATGGATTAAGTAAGGAATATGCAGAAGAAAATGCCAATACCACAATTAGGAGAAGAAACATATGTCCTTGACTTAGGAATGAGGACTAGTGTTCTAGGATGCCAATTTCTGATAACTATGCTGAGATAACAGAAGGAGAAATATATCAGATGTATTCACTGCATCTGACAATGAGTACTTACATCTAATATGCACTGTGCCATCTGCAACACCCTAGCATCAAAAATAAAAAAAAGGTCAGAGCCTTGCTCTCAAGGAAATCTCAGTATTAGCCTTCAGGTAAAAGTGACATCATTTCCTATGATACAAAAAGTAGTTTACCATTTTCTGAGGCAGCAACTGTGATGTTGTACCAAGGGGTTTCTTCTCTGTCAAGAACCTTTGTAGTCTTAATGGTTCCAGTATTGGCATCAATGTTGAAAAATCTTTCATCTTCAGCATTGTAGTTGATGAAGTATCTAGATAATGAGAAAGATAAATATTATTTTTATTTGATGGAATAATGAAAAAAATATATCTGAACCAAGGGAGGTATATATAAAATGTATTAATATATCTAAATATAAATTTAAATTTCTATATTTGAATCACAATTTTCATGGTACCTTTATATTTTTAGCATTTACATCAAATACTCTTTTCTGTTAGACTTTAATTGTTTGTTTTTTTATCTTTTTAATTTATTTTTATAAATACATAACAGTTATATATGTTTTGTAGTACACATGCTAATTTTTCATTTTTAAAATTTATTTTTAGATTGATTACTGATTCAAGAAAAGATTTCACTGAATAAGTTAGATAGTAGAAATATAGTACTGTCAAGATATAAAACAACATCTGGATAGTCTATAGTATATTTAAAGAAGAAATGAATCTTTAGTAAAAATTCTCCTTACAATAAGTGTACAATTTTAGGATCCTTGGCAATGTCGGAGATGGATTTATCTCGAAATGTTTTTTATAGCTCAGGTGATAAATACATAATAAAAAACAAAACACTTATATTTACCGCCATTGTATTTTTATCCCCCTTGTTTATTCAAAAAAAATGAGATGGAATATGAATTCAGAGAGAGAGGGGATCAAGATGGCTGACAGGTACCAGCCTCCCACAGAAGCTCCTGTCCAGAGGAAAGGATAAAGTTCAGAAAACACCCAACAAAGTCGAAGATTGGGAGTCCAGCAGAGAAAAGAGTGGTACCGGCAGGACACCTCTGCTGAGGCAAGTGGCGACTCCTAGAAGGCAATCTATAGTTACATAATACACCCAATGGAAAAGTGTCCATCTCCTCCTCCAAGAAAGGTATGCTTTTCCTTTATTTCCTCTTCAGTCATTCCTCTGAGTCTCCTACAGGTGATTGATAATCTGAGGACCTATTCTCACAGGGGGTCTACTACTGGGAGGGACCCTGCTGAGACTCCAAACACCCTCTCCCAGGCAGAAAAGTTGAACTGGCGTTTGCACTTCCATTTTGAGTTTCCAGTCCACCCTCCCCTCCCCCCTTGCCCACAGAGACAGCGAAAGGAGACCCAAAGCAACATTCCCCCACCTTTGTGGGACCAAGCCCCTGTCTGGTTCCTGCTCTGGGAGAACTGCTTGATCCAGGCTTCTTCCACACAGACTGATCCCACCAGCCAGCACATTCTGTGCCCAGCTTTCTTCCTGGCTGCTGTCTTTGCTTCTTGGTGGTGCATGACCATGACTGACTCCTGCCAGTTGGCTACATCGCCCAGCCCACCATCTCCCCACTTCCCAGGGCCTTGGCTACGCACATCCAGGAGACAATCAGAAGAAGTCACTGGCAGAACGGTGTTAGGGATGGTCTCCGAAAGGTGCAAATTCCGCATGGGGCAGAATCAGTGGAAAAACTCTGGTAACCAGAACAACCAGAGTAGATCAACTCCCCCAAGGAAGGCTGGTGCAAGTACAATTGAAGACCCCTTCCATAAACAGATGTCTGAAATGTCAGAAATTGAGTTCAGAATCTGGATAGCAAATAAGATCAACAGAATGGAAGAAAGGAGGGAACTGGCATTTCAGATTATTCAAAAGCTGTCCCAGAAATTCAATGATTTCAAAGATAAAATGATCAAGGATTACGATACACTGAAACAAGAGGTTGCAGCCCTTAAAGATCTGAAGAGTATGATTGAATCCCTTGTTCAGAGAATGGACCAGGTAGAAGATAGGATCTCTGACACTGCAGACAAAAATTTTGAACAGTCTCAAGCATCCAAAGATCATGACCAATGGAGAGCAAAAACAGATCACTTACTCAGAGAGCTCTTGGATAATTCAAAGAAGACTAATATTCACCTCATAGGAATCCCTGAAGGTGAAAAATTTGCATCACAAAACACAGAGGCTCTCCTTCATGAAATTATGAAAGAGGACTTTCCAGACATGCCAAGGGATTCTAAAATTCAGATAGTAGACAGCTTCAGAACCCCAGCGTGACTCAACCCGAATAAGATATCCCCCAGGCATATCATAATCAACTTCACTAAAGTTAACATGAAAGAGAAAATCCTGAAAGCAGCTAGATGCAAGATAACCTTAACTTACAAGGGGAAGAATATTAGAATGACTACAGATCTCTCTGCTGAAACCTTTCAGGCTAGAAGAGGGTGGTCATTGACCTTTAACATCCTAAAACAAAACAACTTTCAACCCAGAATCCTGTATCCAGCTAAACTGAGTTTCATTTATGATGGAGAAATTAAATACTTTAATGACATTCACATGTTGAAGAAAATTTGTCATAACTAAACCAGCCCTCCAGGATATCCTCAGACCTATCCTCCATAATGACCAGCACAATCCTCCACCACATAAATAATCCCACCTAGAAAATTTTGATCAAATTCCAATCTCCACAGTGATAAAAGGAACAAAGATGTCCACTGGACCTTCAAAAAACTCAATACCCAAAAGTATACCAGGCTTATCAAT
>NW_003852428.1:7520965-7553304 GCF_000181295.1 Otolemur garnettii | reverse complement strand
ATCCAATGTACTCAACCCTATTATGAAACTAATTGTTAACTATCATAGGAAAGCTATAATCCAATTGTAGTCCAAGAATATGGGGATAGGGGAGAGGGAGGGGAGGGAAGAGGGAGGATGGGTGAAGGGAGGGTGATTGTGGGGATCACACCTATGATTTACCCTATAAGGGTACGTGTGAATTTTTCTAAATGTCAAATATAAATGTCTTAACACAACAATTAAGAGAATGGCATGATGGCCGTGTTGGCCAATTGGATGAAAGTATTTCAAATTGTATATGGAAACAACACACTGTATCTCATGATAGTATTAATGTACACAAATAAGATTTAATAAAAAAAATGAATTCAAGTATGTTGAATTTTTTTTCCTTCTTCAATTCATGTAATTTTGCAAGATCTCTACATATGCAAATTAAGTTTGACCTCCAGCTCAATTGGTAATGGAATGAGTTGAAAGTGTTGATGTCCATTTTGCGCCTAATTTTCATGAGACTTTGCATGTTTCCTCTGAAGCTTTGCCACTGCCACGGGAACAACATTCCCAAGCTCAGCCACTTGTCCCAGCAGAGGGAAGAGATTCACATGGGGCAGTTGTCTCAGTTAATGCTCCATAACCTGCAGCAGAGCCACCTTGTAACTGTGCAGGTGCAGGTTAAATGGGCCAGAGAGAAGCATAGCAGCATGGCTTCAGCTAACCCACAGACACACATGCTGTAGCCATAAATAACTTCAAATGATCTTCTTGCCTCAGCCTCCCCAGTAGCTGGGACAACGATACCCACCACAATTCCTGGCTATTTTTAGAAATGGGTTCTTGCTCTTGTTCAGGTCAGTGTTGAACTCCTGAGCTCAGGCAATCACCCGCCTCAGACACCCAGAGTGCTAGGATTACCCAGCCTGAGCCACCACGCCTGGCTAAATCACGTGTTTTGTACCTCTAAGTTTTGGGGTTACGTGTTAGTCAGTGAAAACTAATTAACATGCATGTGTAAACATAGTAAATCATTACCGTATGTTCTAGAACAATTCTAGACTATTTCAGAACTATTTAAAGAGAGAAATATTCTCTTTCCCTTAACACTAATTATTTTTCTCCTTTTAAAATGTCATCAAAAATACCATTTACTCTAGACCAGAAAGCTAAAGAGAACTGATGATGAGAACAGAGCTAGGAGAAGAACATGGTAACAGAGAATCCAAAGTGTAGAGATCCACATTAAACAGAAAAGTGGCAAGAACTAATATATGTCAATGTGGCTGTGCGGAGCGGATGAGGCAGATGGCTAGGAGTTAGGACAAGCAAGCCCCATAGATAGCACATGAAAAAGGAGATTTTACTCTTATAAAAGCAATGAGAATAATGTTAAATGAAGGAAATAAGAGATCGATTTAATTCTAAAAAAAATCACAGTGTCTACCTTGATCTTGGATTGTAGAAAGCTTACAATTTAGCAAAGCAATGGTGTCATCTTGGACAAAGATGGAAAAACAGAAGAAAACTGTGTAAAACAGATAAATTAGGTACAACTTACAGAACTTTCTGTTGGCGTGATAATGGTAAAAGGGAGAGATCATGGAAGACTCTTTGCATGTGCGTGTGTGTGTGTGGGAGTTTGTCTGTGCAAGCTTAATCTGCTAAGCAATTGATAGACTCATTTACTGAGATGGAAAAAAGAGGGAGAATAGTTTGGGAGACTAATTATTTTTTACATGCCCATTAGAAAAACATGTGCAATATAAAAAGCAGAGATCAGATATGTATGAAATTTGAGTGTTTTTCTGAACAAGAAATACACATTAGAGGTAGATTAGCATAAATTTAATCATAACAGTATAAGCTCATTTGGAAGAATCATAAGGGAAATGAAAAGAAAAGATTTGATCATGACAGTACCTTATACATTATGCTATATGAGGCATGGGGTTTCACAATTATTTACACCCTATTCTAGAAAATATAATGAATATTGAGTCTCCAGAGCCTATTCAGTTTAGAGTAGTTCACTTTCTGCATGACAGAGGGTAAAAGTCAGGCCAAGAACAGGGGTTCACACTGGTAATCCTAGAACTTTGGGAGGCCAAGGTAGGAGGATTGTTTGAGATCAGGAGTTCCAGAAAGGTCTAAGTAAGAGCAAAAATTTTTGTTCCTACAAAAATTTGAAAATTAGCAGGGCATGGTGGCAGAGACCTATAGTCTCAACTACTTGGGAAGCTGAAGCAGGAGGATCACTTGATCCAAGGAGTCTGAGGTTACAGTGAACTAAGATGACCCTCCCCCTGCACTGTGTGGTAGAAGGGATAATAGAAGAAGACCAAGGAATGAGAGAGAGAGAGAGGAGGGAGAGAGAGGGAGAGGAGAGAGAGAGGGAGGGGAGAGAGAGAGGGAGGGGAGAGAGAGAGGGAGTGGAGAGAGAGAGGGAGGGGAGAAAGAGAGAGGAAGGTAGAGAGAGAGAGAAAGAGAGAGGGATGGAGAGAGGAAGGAAGGGGGGAAGAGGGCAGAAGTGGGAGGGGAGAGAGAGAGGCAGGAGGGAGAGAGAGAGAGTGCCAAAGGAGAGGAGCAGCCCTAGGGAGGAGAAAAAGTGGCAGCATGAGATTTCATGGAAGCCAAGAAAGAAAGTTCTGGAAGAACTTGACAAACACTGAATTCAGTTCAGAGGTTGAGAGAGGGTAGGAAGGGTTGATTCAATTTGACAAGATGGGCGGTATTAGTTAACTTGTTATCTTGACAAAAGTAATTTCAGTGAAATAGCAAAGGATTGGAGTTTAATGACAGTGGACACCAGAGTATATTGAATGTGAATATATAAAGCCCAGGAGTCCTGACAATTGATTGATACCTTTTCCTCTCTGCAGTTCAGAGAAAAGGCACATTATTTCACTGGAGAAATGATTCGAACAAATTATTTATTTTCTGATATGAGAAATATGAATCATTGTCTTTGCGGAAGGAATAATCCTTTTGAAAGTATCTAAAGTCGTAAAAACTCATGGAAAGGTGAACAGGATTGCATTCCAGAGCACACATGTTGTGATTTTCCATCTAATACAACAATGACTTTCTTCCATTTTAGCCTTAGGAAAAGATATAAGCTAGGTAGAGATTCAGAATAGATGTTTGTGGTTATTCAGCTACCACGAAATTCATCATATTTTCTAGAACGAAGTTTAAGTGTAATTGCAACAAAACCCCAGACCTCTCACAGGTAAAATGTGTTAAAAAGATAAGCAGAAAATATTGCTAATGTGCAGAATCTTCCAACAACCTGTGAGCACATGCATAATATGGTAGAAGGTATTAACAGCACCAGGGAAAATGAGACTTACAGAGGAATCAAAGAAATCTATGAGCTCATTAATTTAAAAAAAAAAAAAAACACCTAAAAATGGACAGAATGTATCACTTGTAACTGTGTAATCAAAACAAGAAATTGACTGTTATACATTGATTGTGCTGATAATAATTATAAATTAATTGAAGCAAGTTCAACATGAAAACGCAATTTAAAGAATAAAAGGCACAGGTATAGAGCAAATCTTATTCAGAGATACTAAATCCAAACACTGCAGAATAAGAAGAAAGGTGTATGTCATTGTTTTATCCCAAAGTATAAACCCATGCTTCACTGAAATGATTATACTTTCTTTAAATTAAGGTTATACTAAAAACAAACAAACAACAAAAAAAACACTGGACAGCACCTGTGGCTCAGTAGATAGGGTGCCAGCCCCAAATACCAAGGGTGGAGGGTTCAAACCTGGCCCTGGCCAAACTGTAACAACGACAAAAAAAAAAAAAAAAAAAAACCACCAAAAAACTTCTTATCATACACCTTCCCCACCTTCCCCATAGGCTTGATGCTAAGGATGAGTGTTGAACTAACTGCCTTGGAGATATGGCAAGTCTTGTCACACGAAAAGATAACAACTTTTAAAATAGAATCAATAGGTATCCTGCCTATTTTATCATCTAAAGTTAATTTAAATTAACCTTCCTTTAAATACTGAAAGCCCTGACTTAATGAGCATACAATTAATTCAAGTAACAATAACAAAACAGTTGTATCTCCTGACATTATCAAAATAACTTAACAAAAAGAAATTGTCAATTTTGGGTTACTTTAGGAAAATTGCTTTTTGTATCTGAAATTTAGAGGATTTAAAATTGGAACATATTATTCAACTTCAAAACTTCTTGCAGTGACTCTCAGAAAAACTCAGATTATACTGCTACCAATGTAACCCCTACCAAATATGGCAAAATATTGCTACATTTTAGAGAGATGAAGCACTTCAGAGCCCTAATTCTAGAGAAAAATGAGCATTTCCTCTAAAAATATGTCATCTTTTTGCAGAGTCATAGCCTCTCTGTCTGGTTAAGTGAAATTAGTAATTATACCTTTTGAGTTAAAGAATCTTTCTATTTAGATTAAAAAATAAACCCATATTAAAATAGTAGAAAAATGGTTGACATAGTGCTAGGCATATATCTTAACACTATGTTAGTTGCTTTCTTAGAAGTTTTCTACTCAACCAGCTCTCTAGGGAAATCAACAACATAAGGGCTGGATATTGAAGGATGCTTGGATCCAAAGAATCTTATTCATGAAGTTGCAATTGAATTTTGACTCAAGTAGAACTAAATAGTAACGCTTACATATCCTTGGATTTCTGCCTAGACATGGAAATAAAAACTCAGAAAAAGAAAAAGTAGAATTGTGATAGAAAAGAAACCTATTTTAGAAATAAATGTAGAATCATTCTAATGTTAGTTACATAAAATTAAGACATGCCACAGGTCCATCAAAATTTATGAAACAAATAATTAAAAAGTGAGATATTATCAGTGTGTTACTTTTCAAATAATTTTCACAATAAAAGCTGTTTCATAACCTCTTTCAAAATTTGATTCATGAACATAACTCTTGCATACACTTACAAAGCAAACAGTCTAATTCATAGCTATCAAAAATGACACAGAAAAAATTGAGGCTAGAGAGCACACAGCCAGATAACACATACAAAATAAACGTTGAATTCTACTTTTCCCCTTAATGTACACTTCTGTGTATTGGAATTACATGTGAGGCAGAGAGGAAATGCTACATACATGTGAGTTATTTATAAATGTGGTCTAAAAGGAAATAAAAGGCAATATTTATAGAGGGGCACCTGTCATGTGCTAAATAGCACTCTAAATAGTAGCTCATTAAATACGCAAAAGAACTGTGTGAACTATCTACTGTGATTAGCCGCATTTTAGAAGGGAGAAAATGGAGAGACAGAGTAATGGGGAGAATTGCTTAGCATCAAGGATATGGAAGAAATTACAATATAATCTAGGTCCACTGAGTAATATTTGTTCTCTCCTTTTAAAAAGGAGAAATATTGGGGCCTTAACCATTAGTTTAAAAATGATCATTTGAAAGAGTATAAGGAAGGAAGAGATGTTAATAAAAGAGAGAGAAAGAGAGAAAATAGTATGATCTGAGACATTATTCATACTGAGTGCAGTAGGTTACTTTGGGATACTTTGGGAATTAGTTAAGGAAAGAGAAAGAAAGAAAGAAAGAAGGAAGGAAGGAAAGAAGGAAGGAAGGGAGGGAGGGAGGGAGGGAGGGAGGGACGAATGGAGGGAGGGAGGGAAAAATAAGTTGTGAACTATAAAAGAGAAAGAAAGTAAAGAAAAGAAAAGAAGAGAAAAGAAAAGAAAAGAGAGGGAGGGAGGAAGGAAGGAAGAAAGAGAGAGAAAAGAAATAAGTTGCAAACTAATATAATAGGTTCCAGAGATCAGCCTATAAAATTCTAAAAGAGAAAAACTTCAGGAAAGGCAAAGTATTTGATTAGTTTTCAAAGCTATATAGCTGTTAATTATACACATGTGCACTAGAGATTATCCAGAAAGTATGAAGTTTGCTAATTTCATATGATAAATTATAGAAAGAAAGGAAACAGAAATATAAGGTCATTGACTACTGTTTGCTAAAATTGGCTACCAGACCCGAAATGGGGAAAGAAAGTGAAAAAAAAAAAAGGCTTTATGTTATAGATAGGAAAAACAGACGTGTCCTCCCTCATCTACATCCCAACACGACAGTAAATATTACTATGCTTCTAAAACATGTTATACCTGAGCACTATTTTTGTTAAAATATAATATTCTTAGGTAAGAAATGAAATTGACTAAACCATAACACCTAGTTAAGCCAATGAGACAATAAAGGCATTCTTTTTGTAGATATAATGAGTATAGGCTGTGGTAATAGATGCCGAACTGTTATAATTGTGAAAATGGGGATATAGAGATTGGAAAAAAATGGCAACTGTGTTTGGATTCTGAGAGCCCGTGGTTTTCAAAGATACACTAAAAGGCACAAAGAAATGAATGTAGGGGAGAGACAAGTACCAGGAATAAATTTCCCAGTTTTCAGACACCTTATGTGTAGTAATCTCTTGGAGGACACTGAAGATCACCTATGACCTTTCTCTGTGTGTCCATGAAGTTGCAGATACCTTGCTGTTTATGTAGAATGTAAAGATCACTTCTAGCAAAAATTTGTTTACGAAAGAGACTAGCATATATGGAAAATTATATTGAACATAAGAGGCTCAGCACAGATTTGAGGCCAAGCAAAGCTGTTAATCACAGTTCTACCACTTATTATCTCTGAGATTAAGAAATTTACACTCAGAGCTGTCTCTTCATGAGCAATAAAAACAACTACTTGGTTTAATGTATTTTAGGATGAATTTCTTTCCTTTTCCTTCTTGCGAAACTTAGGCCTATTTTGATGTGGATGGTTATAAAAAATGAATAGGGGTTCTTTCTAATACTGTTCTGTAAACCCACTGGGATCTGATAAGGGTCACCACTGAATGCATGAGCGTATTTAGTCAAATAGCAAGAACTGCGGTCTATTTCTGAAAGATTTCTCTCAGAAAATTAATTTTTAATTTCTTGCACAATTCACATAAAGCAATTTTCTTTCGGAAATTATGCAAGGCTAAAGCTCTGTTTTTCAATCAACAATAACAAAGATGAATTACTTGGCCTCATAAGTGAATGAATAAACCAATAAATCCACAAATATATTGGAGAATCAGTTAATAATTAGCAAAAAACAAAAAAATCCCATATTAGTCTTTCACTTCTTTTGTAAATATTTTAGTAGAAGTAATCGTGCTATAAATCTCCATGTCTTACCTATCTAGACCAGTATGTTTGCATAGCTAGATATTTATAGATTCTTAGTATCATCCTTCAATGGATTCCTAATATTCTGTACAATATTGCTTAGATCATTCAAGAAAGAATTTTTTTTCTTTATAGTGTGCAGATGACTCATTTTCTCTTTCGTTGAGAAATATCTAAACATTGAAAAAAGCATGAATAAATTTACATTTCCCCCAATACTTCATGGAATCATATCTCTGGAAATAATATTAAGAAGCAATACAATTACTGATGGTTAAGCACATTTTTACACTTCAGGGTGTATTTAAGTAAAAAAATTATTTTGCAGTATAACTTGTTCAATCTACAGGCACATGTGGCCCAAAAGGTAAAGAGGAGGGAGGAAATATTAAGATATAGTCAAGGGCTACTCGCATACAATGATCTTTATAACCCTGTCGTTACTATTTTTGCTCTATGTCATGTTTGAAATTAACATTAAAATAGTATCTATACAAAATACCAGCGCAGAAGTTGTATGATGATGATCTGTAAAACGTCCCTGATGAGGTACTGGTGATCCCTCAGGAAGTGCCATTAAGTTAGCAGCAGCCCAGAATTTGTTCAGTGGTCCTTAAGAGCTGTCCAACCGGACAAGCTCCTTATTCAATTCCTTACGTGATTTCACACTAGCAGATAAATGGACACATTTAAACCTTACCCTGCACAGGTGATTTTCTCGCAGAGTTGCCATTTAAAGTTATAAATATGGATTATTATCTTTTTATTTTTACATCTGCTCTCTTTTCTGTCCTTAACATATGCATAATTTTACATATCTAGGAAATATGTTTTGAAGTAATCACAAAAGTAAAAAGAAAATGCATTATATTGAAATATGACAAAAATTCCTCATTCAAATTAGTACTTCATGGACCAACAAACAGGCGTGTAAGTTATGATCATAGCAAAGGCTTATCTCAGTATGATTACCTTTATTCAAGTATTTCCTTCAACAGAAACTACTTTGAACGAACTATCAGGCCATCATTTGACACCTGACTTCCCCTTGATTATGTAGGTATAGTCATGATAATTGTTTGTCATGCTACAGTGCATTGGAAAAGTTACTTTTCATTTCAATAATAAAATTTCAGTCCACAGAGGCCCTTCTTATTTTCATCATATTGTGTTCACTCCCCCATAAGAAAGTATATTAAAACTTATGTAATGAAATCTATTTTTATGTAGCTTGATTTGGAGAAATATTAATTGGTTTATAGAAAACTTCTTTCCATTGCTTCATTTTAGATACTTCCAGGTTCAGTATGTGAGTGGTAAGACCAAGCTCTTTAACGTTATACCCTTCCAATAGCTATTTAGTAAGTTTTATTGAATATGATCTCTGGCTGGGATAAAGTTTATGCAATACCTATCTTGTGGAATATCAGAATAGTTTGGCCTCATCTTTAGCTTAACAGAAAGTCACCCTGAAGTGTAGTTCAGGTCATTAAAATTTTAAAGTTCCCTTTGTTGTCTTCAGGGTTGCAATTTACTACGTAAGTCAAGCATCAAGAAAATAATCTTGGCTCGGCGCCTATAGCTCAACCGGCTAAGGCGCCAGCCACGTACACCTAAGGTGGTGGGTTTGAATCCCCAGATCCCCAGCCCGGCCCGCCAAACAACAATGACAGCTGCAACCAAAAAAAACAGCCGGGCGTTGTGGCCGGCGCCTGTGGTCCCAGCTACTTGGGAGGCAGAGGCAGGAGACTCGCTTGAGCCCAGGAGTTGGAGGTTGCTGTGAGCTGTAATGCCACGGCACTCTACCCAGGTGGACAGCTTGAGGCTCTGTCTCAAAAAAAAAAAAAAAAAAAAAAAAAAAGAAAATAATCTTTCTGAAAAAAATACAAAATGATTACTTCTCACATGGTAAAACAGGCTTGTGTTTAGTACTTAACAAAAATGGCAGCACATACAGCCCTTGAAAATCTTGGAAAGCTTTTTAACTTCCTCAATCAAAACTTCAATCCCAGGAAACAAAAGTAAAGAGGTAAAAACCTCTGTACAAACAGTTATAATTTTTTCCACTGTTATTTCTACCTGTAAGTAACTGAGCTATCCGCAATCCCATTAATCCTAGGGTGCTGGATACATACATCGGGGCTGGCCTGGGCCTGCCAAACAACAATGACAACAACAGCAGCAGCAACAACAAAAACTTCCAGGCATTATGGCAGTGCCTAGAGTCCCAGCTACTTGGGAAACTGCGGCCACAGAATTGCTTCAGCCCAAGAGTTTGAAGTTTCTGTGAGCTGTGAGGCCACAGCATTCTACCGAGGATGACATAGTGGAACTCTGTCACAATAAAAATAAAGACATCCAGTAATATCTTAACATGATCAAATAATATCTTTGATGTGAAAATAGTCTGAAACATATCTGGTAGCTACTGTTCATCTTTTCCAAAGTTTGAATCTTGTTTTCAAATTCTCTTAATCATTTTTTTCAGTCTCCTTCTTCAACTTTGCAAAACGACATTGTCCTAAGTTTGAAATATCTCTTACTCTTTTGCTGCTATAACATCCGAAATTAATGCTGTATTTCTAATTTCGATGTCCTCTTGAATTCTGTAAAAATTTTAGAAGTGCAGATGAAGGAAAAGGCATCCCTAATGCAGAGAATGTACTGGAGGAATATATCTACCAAGGCCGTGGTAAATCTCAGAACGGGCTGAGTAAACACCTCGAACACTCTTCAGCCATTTTTCAAAGATATCTTACATCAGAAAGATTTTTTAAAATCTGCCCAATATTTTCAAGTACGATCACAGTTTGATTTACTTTTTATGTTAACATGCAAACAGGCTATTCTTTGTTTTCTTTTTTCTTTCTTTAGAGACAGAGTCTTACTTTATTGCCCTCGGTAGAGTACTCTGAATTCATAGCTCATAGCAACCTCCAACTCCTGGGCTTAGGTGATTCTCTTGCCTCAGCCTCCCAAGTAGCTGGGACTACAGGCATCTGCCACAACGCCCGGCTATTTTTTATTGCAATTTGGCCGGGGCTGGGTTCAAACCCGCCACCCTCCGTATATGGGGTCAGTGCCCTACTCGCTGAGCCACAGTCACCGCCCTATTCTTTGTTTTCTTATGACTGTTCTCATGAACTTTAGAAACAATTGTGTAAACTATTTAATGTTTCCTTTTTATTACCTTAAAGTTATTATACAAAGAAAATAGTCAATGAGTAAATCCACAGATAAATTCATGTTTTACATCAGACTGGAAGAAAAATTAAGATGAGGGCACACAATTAGGTAAATTTGGCTGCTAGAGCTCTTTATCAGATGAGAAATATGACCGAGGAATTTCAATAATTTTTGTCTCTTATACTATAGTTTTGACTTTACAATATCAAGAAACTAAAATAGAAAACAATTTCACTTCTGAGAGGCTGTTAAGTTAAAAAGAGACTTGACTATCCTTAGCAACCCTTTTTCCAATGCAAGAAGTGAACCCATATGTAGGATGTCAGGTACCAACATTTGATCAGCGGCTTTCTGAGCATTTAAAGCATTACTTTTTTTCTAATCTGAAATGCTTGATTTTTTAAAATGCCCATGATTTTATATATTTTCCTTTTATTAGTTGAAGAATGTAAGAGACAGATATTGTAGGCTTAAAAAAATGGTTTTCAGCATAAAGCATAACTGAATTTGGATTCTGATCTTCCATTTTATCCCTCTGCAAACATGGTCAAATTAATTAAATTTGCTGAGCGTTGGTGTCTTCATTTGTAGAATGGAAACAATAACACAGACTGTTTCAGTGTTTCAGAGTTGCTAAGAAGGTTATATATATATATATATGCGCCATATATAAAATCCTTGTTCAATAAATAACAAGTAATGAATTGCCAGCCCATGTTTTTAATAGTCATGCAACATAAGGTCAGATTTCCAAGAAATCTCTAGAGTTTTATGTTCAACACAGATTGGTCATCTCTTGGTAGGTCATCTGTGAAATTCCTGAATTCCATTTGTAGTCTGCCAGCTAGTAATTGCAGCCTGTTTAAGTAAAAGATTTCTTCACTGCTGGTAAACAGCCAGGCTCTTATTTTATTTTTTGTTTTGTTTTGTTTGTTTAAAGGTGATGATTATATTGCTGCAAATTGCACATCTTATTTAGAGTTGAAAAGACAAAACCTAGACATGGCATATCCTTAGAAATGTGAAGTGTTTTATTAATAGTTTACAAAATTGAAATACAAAAGACTAAAGTCAGGAAAGCTTTTCAAAAACCTCTGTAAAACTCAAACTCCCTTTCATTACCGATTCTACAAACTTAGAGTTAATTGCATTTCAGGGCACACGGCAAAGTACATCTTTTCAATGTGCTTTTACTTAATTAGTACAAACATTGGGTCCCTGAGAAAGGTGGAAGTATAAGACTTGCTTTTGTGTTTGTTAATGTTTTATGCTTTTTTTTCACTGTTTGCACCTAGAGGCCTATGTGAATGACACATTTTTATTAAAATCGAGAATAAATATTATGTAAATTATACCCCAAACAGCAGCAATGGTGTCTAATTATTTTAAGGCAGCTTTAGTGGGATTCATTTTAGTTCTCTAACCAAAACAAAGCAGAGAGAGTAATGTACATGATAATATATTCCTGCTCTCTATATTAGAATTTGAAAACAACATACCAGTCATCCAGTATGCAACAACTGGCAGAATGCATGTATCATGGAAAGCGTTCACTTAAATACTACCGATAATACAGGGCATTTACTGAGGCAATTAATTATATCATGGGGCAATTATAGACTTACCTTTTTATTAATTGAAATTTATATATATTGAAACATCACATGACCATGCATGCATGTCAATTATACAGATGGAAACATATCTGCTAAAGACATATTTTCAAAGTGTCTTTCCATGAATACAATCACTACTGCAGTTTCACCAGGCTATGACTTAATTTTTCCTGCTATGCCAACCTCAGCACTATTGACTTGACTGATGCTGGACCACTCTTTGTGCTGGGGCTGTTCTGTGAATTACAGAATGTTGAGCACCATCCCTGATGTCTTTCCCTAGTGCCAGCAGCATCCTACCTCCTTTGGACTGAATGCTTGTATATTCCCAAAATTCATATTGAAGCCTGATGCCCGATGTGATGGTATTTGGAGGTAGAGACTTTGGGAAGTGATTAGGTCACATCTTTTGTTAGAATGGAAGCATACTAAGCATTGTATTTAGAAAAAGGAAAACAAAGCAGAAAAATACATAAAGATATCAAACTTTCAAGAACCTTCGGATTTCTGAGGCTATAAATACAGAGTAACTAAGTTGCTTTATGCATTTATGCAGCCCTTTTAATTTTGTCATAAATGAGACAAAAGTTTTTGATTATGCAAGAAAGTTTTAATTATCTCTTCTTCATAACAATATTATTCAATACTATTTGGTGAGGACTTACATGATGTGCTTGGCACTGCGCTAAGTCCTTCATTTTAATCTAATTTAATTCTATTAATGTACTTACATAGCATTAGTCCTTCTTTATACATTAGGAATTTGAAATTCCTCAGGGTTGAATGACTGTGTGATGTAGGAGACCATGCACCAAGCTTATGGAAGCAGTCACCGGCTCTTGAGGGAGGCACTGGGAGCCGGACAATCTCCTAGCCGGGATGGAGATGTTTGGCTGCCCAGAGACAAGCCCTCAAGCAGTTGCAGGAGTTAATGAGTTAAGATCCATTGCTACATTAGCAAGCAGGTGTTATACATTGGACACTAGTGGTGCCATAGGGTAGGAGTTAAGCCTAGGGAGAAAGAGCATGTAGTGATCATTAAGCATGTAGCTCTCGTGCGTGGGCCCCCACACCCGTTGAATAAGACTTGAGTAAAAGGCCAAGGCAGAGGTTGCTCAGGGATCTCCCTGGAATATGGGAAGCCCCACTCTTGTAGGCACTTGTACCTCCAATCTATGTTCCTATTTTTATTCTCATGGTGACAGGGTGCCACAGTGGTTACCAAAAGTGTAAGATCACTCAGCTAGTGGGTAGAGATGCTAGAATTCCAACAATGGTTTGCCTGTATTCAGTGTCCATTCTCTAAGTCAGCACTCTGCAGTGCCTTGTACAATTTAGTATTTATTGAGTGACTACCAAGTGCTGGCCACTTTGTTTGGTGCTTTATGTACATTGCTTCGTGCACCTTCTCAATAACTCTGAGAGACAAATATTACTTTTCTCTTTCACTTACAAGCATAGATAATTGCCTAAACTCACACTGCTAGTTTGACCAGAGGAATCAGAGCCAGACATGTGTGCATTCCCAAATCATTACTTTGTGTACTGTATATATACTTCTTACCACTAAAGAGCCCACATATTCTCTCGTATGTATGCACAGTTCTACAACAATTTTCTCAGTTAATCATGTGCCCATTCTTGAAGCCAAGTGGAATAATTAATACATGTGGTTAATAATCTACTTATGAAAATAGCCAAATATATTTTTAATTTGATAGAAACCCATTCAGCAAGCTAGTCAAAGAATCACCTAATATTGTAATTTAATTACATTAATAGGAAAAAGCATAGAAATAAAATACTTTAAGTATCTCCTTATTTGTGTTAATTAATATGAGAAGCAATAAAAATCTTTATGCATCTAAAAGATTAAAGCATACGATACCTCACTAAGCTATTAGCACTGTCGGGATCCTGTGCCAAAACTGTACCAACGATGGTCCCAATCTTGGCATTTTCGTAGACTTCCATGACGTAGGAAGGCATGGAAAAGAGTGGTGGCTCATCCACATCCCCAACAATGATCTTCAACATGGTAGCATCTTTAAACGGACCCAAGTGAGAAAAGCGGAAGTCCAGATGTGTGTTCGCTCCTTCTATGTTGAGAGTGTAGGACTTCTTTTTCTCATAGTTCAGTGGCTGTGGAGAAGAAAAGAGAGTCTCAATTAGTATGATTTAATTACATTTCAAATAAGAATTTTTTTAATTTTAAAAAGTAGCTGAGATAGAATTAAAGTTATTCTAGCTTTCTTTTAAAACAAACTGTAAAGTTAGCCTAAGTAATAACATCTAAAACAGAAACCATGTCAATTCACGGCTACATCAGTAGTGATTTTACACAGCCCTAAATTTAGTGATAACTAAGTACAAAAAGGTATTCCCCACAAGCAAATAAATATTCATTTATGGAGACTTATTATTGAATTTCTTACAGTAAATTCTATCTTTCAACTTACATGGTTAAGCCTAATAATACGTGCTACTAATTTCTAAAAATGTTAACTTTTAAACAATTTATCTCAAATCATTAGTTTTTAAAGTGCAGCAGCATCTCAATTTTACATTGCTTTTAAACTTGGTATCTTATTTTTAAGTCAGAAAAAATTAGATTTTTAAATTAATATTTTCTTGAAATTTAAAGAGAAAGAGTTTATATGGGATTTTTAGGTTCACTTTTGGCATTTTCATTGTATTTGCTAATTTTTGTGTATTGTGGAATCATTTCATTTCCTTGCTTTCACTCATTTTAATATATTTTGATGTTTATATCAACTGTGATTTTTTTTTCAATAATAGCTTAATTTTTTCACATGCAGGCTTATAGTTTTTGGTATTGAGCCTTTATTATTCTTTGTAATCTTTTTATTTTCTTTTTCTTTTTAGTTATCAAATTAATATTTCTATATGCTGTGTTAATTACATAAGTCAGGTATCATGAAATTGACTTAGCTCATAATAATAAGGTCAGGCTATCTTTTGACTGAAGAATATGTAGGACACTGTAGCATATAAAATAGTAAACAGACATTTTAGAGCACTGTGCATTAGTGCAATAAGATGTATGGGGAATTATGGACATTGGTTAAAAAGCATACAAGTCATATAGGGGTGCATGAGACCTGCTAGGCAATGTCTCCAAAAGGAAGTGCCTTTTGGCAAAGTACTAAATTTTTGCAAAGTGTTTATTGTCATATAATGCACATAAGAGACTCTGTGAGCCCAAATACAGTCCAATTTAGTTTCAGAAGTTGAAAGTTCCCATGGTGAGGTTTGTAGAGTTGATCCCGAGGCCACCCTTTCGTTTTGAACCTGTTGAAGTATTCACTGCTGCTGGCCTCCATAACAAATATCTGTGAGAAGAAACACAATACAGATTTTTTTTCCTATCCCTATTTCTTCCACTTATTTTTCACTAGCCTTCTTCGATTTAGAAACCTTTCTTGGTAGGATCAGAGAATGGAAATTCCCTATGGAGGAGCTCAAATAATTTCCTTTCCTCTAAGGGTAAGTATCTTAGTTAATTCAGGCAGCTATAAGGTAATACCATAGACTTAGTGTCTTAAATGTAAGCATTTACGTTCCACAACTCTGAAGACTTGAAATTCCACAATGTACCTGCACAGCCGATGTCTAATAGGAGTCCTCTTCCTTGCTGTTGGATAGCTTTTTTGTTCCTGTATCCTAGCATAGTGGGCAGAAACCATGTCTCTTGTCTTTGCTCATACAAGCACAAATCCCATTTATGTAGGCATCAACCTCATGATGTAATTATCTCCCAAAGACCTAACCTTCAAACACCATCACACTGGGGATTGAGCTGCAACATAGGAATTTGGGGGTGGGAAGCACACTTAGTTTGTTGCATCCAAGGAGAATCTAAATAGAGTGTGCTTAATAGGATCCTATAAATTGAATGAAGAGTGCTACTGAAAATTACTTCCCTTATCTCTTCTAAATTGCCTTGGGAAATTGGCCTCCCAAGGACTTGGAGATTGCACAGAAGGCAAAATAGCATTTCATTTCTAAATTAGTTATTAAGAGCCTAGAATTTAGAAAACAAAGCTCATGAGTGTGTATGTAAGCAGGGAGAATGGGGATAGAAGACCCTATTCTTGGCAAGAGAAAACACCTCCAGAAAAGGGGAAAAACAGAAATAAGCTGATCAAGGTGGAATAAAAACAATTTAGCTAACTTACTTTTAAACTAGCAGCTAAATTATGTGTCTGAGCAATTCTTGCTTTTACTAGAAGCCTGGCCTGTAAGAGGTACAGCTTGCAAACACCCCTGCTGTGATCTGTAAACACTCTGAAGAACATGGCCGCAACAGAAGCATGTGCCAGCCCTGGGAAGGAACATTATCCAGGCTGTCCCCTGCTCAGTCAACAGTCAAAGCAAATACCCATGGGGATTTGTATTATGGCCATGGCAGAGATCAAGGAAATAGCTGAAGCCCTGAAACATGGGCTGGAGGGCTTGTACCCTGATCACTGAGGGAGATGTTTTTGGGTGGAGATCAGAAGAAAATTCTTCTCTTCCACTGATCTTCAGAAGAGAACTGATGTCACCGTATCTACTCCACAGAGAAACTAGAGGGTCTAACCTACCCCAAGGAATCTGTGTGTGACCACAGACAGGAGGTTGCCCCAACACAAGGCTCAAATTTCAGATTTCTCAAGGTTTCCCAGACTTTTAAAGTTAATGATTATAGATAGAATGAGAATGAACAGGCTTACTCAGAGAAAGTGCTGATTTTTTTCCCTTCCTCAGTTTACCCTCTGGGCTAAGTGAGATAATAGCCTTCAATAAAAGTTGAGTGGAACAAACACGCAAGGCCACTCACTGGAACCCCACTAGCTAGCAGTGGTCCTCTGTGTTCCCACCTTTGAAAATTCTATTCTGAGTGCCCTGTCTTTTTACCTCTTATAGCTTTTAACATTATTTTTCTTAGTCTATAGCTGCCAATTCTACAGGTTTTAAAGGACCCTGCCCTCTGGGAGGGACTCTGGCATATGTGGATGAAGCTAAGTCACTGCAATATTTCATCAGTTTTATAAAAGAATGTAAAAATGTTTAAATACTCAAAATTCAATTATATATATACACACATACAATATATAGGCATTTACATAAATTGGAAATGTTATAACTGAGATTAATATACATTTAAAGAAGGGTTAACGGATTCTTTAGTTTGTGACCAACCAACTGAGGTTCAATTTCTTCCAAGGGAATCTAGATGAGGATTGATAAATAAACTGATGAAATAACTAATACCTATCTTGTTTGAATAGTTTCATAATCAGTTTCAGTTTCAGTTGGATTCACAGATTAAATTCTTTCTTTTCATGCCTCCTTTCTTTTTTATATTAGTAAATGAAAATCTGTATTTATTTAATTTATTAATAATAAACTATATCCAAATTTAAATAAACTGTCCTAGAAATGGCATGTACTTGCCTTACCACCTGTCTGGAATTGGGTGGATGGAATGCCTTCCTTAGCTTTCAGGAGCCACTCAGAGTCAGGTATGTTGCCTGTGGAAAACTGGACCTCTGGCATGTTTACCAATTGTTTAAGATCAGTGTCTATGATTCTTGGTTTTAACATGATGTATATGGTAGGCTTTATGATGCCTGAAGTTCTCGGGCATATAGATGTTCAAGGCATTAGGATTAAAACATCAGGATTTATTTACTTACTAGGGATGGTTAGCATTCCTTTCTCACAATAACACTGGATGTTAAAACACTCATCTCTATTGACTCATTTCAAACTCTGCATCCAACATGAAAGACATTTCTTGTTTCATTTTTTAGTAAGTATCCTGGCAAGTTAAATGTCATTTGTCTTAACCCTAATCCTCCTACTGCTCAGGTGCAGGCTGTTTATGTGGACACATGGTTTCATGCTGATTATTATCAAATATATATTTAACTACCCCAGGGCAGGGATAATCATTTTGAGAGAACTGTCTGCCAGAACTGGCAGATGGATGGATGGGGACCCATGTGGAGCCATGAAGGACTGAGAGGGTTATTTTAGGTTGGACAAGAATTTAGAAGCAAATGAACTAATGCAACTGGAAATATTATGACTATCTAATTTATGAGGGAATTTGCTGGGGCTCAATTGCAGATAATTGAGCTGATATAAAAACTGTATAAGATGAGAAAAGGTGATTTAATATGATCCATCTAATGAAGCTATTTTTCTAACATTGATCTGTCCAAATATCCTTCAAATAATACTACTCTGATGTGCTTCATCTTACTGAAATGGTACTTAGAATACTCCATGGACACTGATAAATGAAATTGTTTCATATTTGTATTGGCTTATAATTGTGTTAATTTTCTTGTATAAGCTTCCTACGGTTGTCATAACAAATTGCTGTTAGTAGAGTGGGTTAAAACAATAAAAATTAATTCACATGAATTTCTTTCTAAAAGCAAAGTTAAAAATTTGATAGAGTTCTCATCTCTCTGGGGGCCTTAAGGGAAAATCTGTTCCTTGTCATTTCAAGCTTCTGTGGCCACTTTGGCCTTCTTGGCAAGGAAGACACCTTGGCACGGAAGGGCATCATGTTTTCATTGTAATTCAACCACTAGCAGAATGGGACTATAGGCTTTAAATTCAGAAATTTCAGCTTTGTGTCTGTTGATAAAGATTTTTTTTTTCCAAAGGAAATATAAAATACTTTTGGTAATTTATGCACAGGGTAAAGGCTGTGATGAGTAAAACCATGGGTTTAGAGAGCAAAATACTGAGCCCCAGAAGAATCTAGTCATAATGGATTAAAGATTTAAACTAAGACCTGAAACTACAAAATTCCCACGACAGGAGTAAAGCTCAATCACATTGTTCTGGGCAGAGAATTCTTGGATGTAATCCTAAAGCCACAGGCAATAAAAGCAAAATTTAAAAAATTGAGATTACAGAAAACTCAAAAGCTTCTGAACATGCAGTAAATAATTAAGAGAGTAAAGAGGTAACCCTCAGTTTGGGAGGCAACTTTGCAAAGCATGATTTAGATAAGAGGCTAATGTCCAAAATACACAAACTAATATCTGAGATACTCAAACAACATAATAACAAGAAAACAAATAAACCTATTTTAAAAATGGGCAAAGGTCTTAAACAGGCATTCCTCAATGTATGTTTAGTTCATACAAAGAGGTCATACAAACAGGTAACAATATACAAAAAGAGTTGAACACGTTTATGATAAGATAAATTAAAACTATAATAGGATATCACATCTGTTAGAATAGCTATTA
Organism: Otolemur garnettii; assembly: GCF_000181295.1. Taxonomy (NCBI): domain Eukaryota; kingdom Metazoa; phylum Chordata; class Mammalia; order Primates; family Galagidae; genus Otolemur; species Otolemur garnettii. The sequence continues at coordinate 7,534,025 of NW_003852428.1, read as the reverse complement.
TCAAAAAGATGAAAGGTAGTAAATGTTGGCAGTAATATGGAAAAAAATAAACACTTAAGCTGTGTTGCTGGTATTGTAGATTAATACAGCCACTTTGGAAACCATGTGCAATTTCTTCAGAAAACTAAAAATAGAGTTATCCTATGATCTAACAATTCCTCTATGAGTATATACAAAAAGGAATTGAAACCAGTATGCTGGAGACATGTCTGCACTCTCATGTTAAAGGCAGGATTACTTATAATAGCTATGAATGGCAACAGTGTAAGTGCCTATTAATGAATGGATGAATGGATACAAGAAATGTGTTATATATACAATGAAATCCTATTCAGTACTGAAACATTCCCCGTGCAGATAGTTCTTTTGTTTGACACAACATAGATAAATTTACAGGATTCTAGGTTGAGTTAAATAACGCAGTCACGAAGACATATATACTGTATGATCTTATTTATATGTGGAATCTGAAAAGTTGAACTCAAAATACAAAGCAGAATGGTGGTTACCAGACTCTGGGAATTGGGGAATGTTTGGGGTGAAATTGAGATATTTGTCAATGTACACAATCTTACACTTTGATAAAAGGGATAAGTTCTGGTATTTTATAGAATAGCAAGATGACTATAGTTAATATTGCATTGCATATTTCAAAACTACTAAAAGAGAATATGAGAAAAGGTTTTAAATGTTCTTACCACAAAATATTTGCCAAAATGATAAATTTTTCAGGTAATGGCTATGTATATATGTATGGAAATATCACATTGTAGCTTATAAATATATACAATTGTTATTTGTCAACTAAAAGTAAAACAAGACTTAAGAAAAATTAATAGAATTTTCCCTGTTCGATTAGGAACATGCTTTGGACTGGTAACTCCTTTATCTCTTTCATTTTTGACATTCCATTGGAATGTCAATGTTATCCTAACATTGTATTTCAGAAGAGGATAACTTGTTTTCCAGTTTACAAATCCATAGAATAGAGAAGATTTTGTCCTACCATAGAAACTCCCCATACCTGGTTTCACCCATACCTGATTAAGATGATTTAGACAATATAATGTAGAACTTCTGAACTGATGATATTTAGACAAAGTTTTTGATTTAGAATTTGGTAATGGACTGAGATTTTTATGTATGTTGGAATGGACATGAACTTTGGGAAGTCATAAGGAAGATGATAGTGGGATGATTGTACTACCACCCCTCCAAAAAATACCCCTATATGTATACATCAAAAAAGGCAATTAACTTACAGTTACTGTATAGTTACTGTATAACTTACAGTAATATGATGGGAGGCAGACCTTTTCCAGGATTATCCCTGGGGACATTAATTACAATGATTTGTAAGTGAGGCAGAGGAAAGTATGGGAGAGAAAAGAAGGATGAGGTATCTAGAGGGCACAGAACCCTAGATGGGGATGATGTGGCCCTGAGACAAGGACCGGAGTATTCAGAAACCAGAAGTGAGTACCTGTTCCCCCTGCTTCTCTGGAGTTCACTGAGAAGGTCCAGCCAACACTGATTTCAGAGTTCTGGCCTCCAGAACTGGGAGATAGCACGTTTTTATTGTTTTAAGCCACCCAGTTTGTGCTAATTTATTACATTTCTAGGAAATTAATGTGGTCTTATTTGCTTTGTATAAAAACACAGTAGAAATTTTCTTTCTTTTTAAGAGTGCTTAAAGATTTAAATAATATTGCAATTGCCCATCCAGTTTGACAGAATTCCTTAGTGAATTATTTGCCTAATATGCCTCGTTCATTCACGAGTCTCTCATTTTCATGTATGGGTATCAGATTATATGGTTTTCTTTGTCATTTTTTGGAAGTTGCTGTTGGCAATTGTCATGAAAATATTCTTCACATGAAATTTGTGTAGCGTTAAGAAAATATAATTTTTTCTAGCTGCTTATGTTATTGTTTCCCAATTCTTAATACAATTTCTTAAAGTTTATTTGTTGTACTTTATTTTCCTGCCAATTTAGGATTTTTTGGAGGGGAGGAATTTGTTTGAATTAATTTATTTTTTAAGAAGAGAAAAACATATTTTTATTTAAAGAATGAAAAAAATCCCTGAAATTTATTTTTTACTTCAGAGTATTATGGGGTATGTACAATTTTGTTACATTTTTAAAATTTAATATACAATTCTGTTTCGTAATAGGCTTTGATTATTTTTTTCCTGCTTTTTCTCTGCCTCTTGTAGTTATATATTTAATTTATTTAACATTCTTTTATTTTATGTCCTTAATGTACTTAGGATTATAAATATACAATCATAAATACTTAATTCGAATCCCATAATTTCCTTATATGTTCTTGTTCATTCTCATTTTTTCTCTAGAAATTCTTCAATTTTTTTTGGATTTTTTTTCTCTCTGAGAATTTTTGAAAGAGAAGGTTGTTTTTATAGTTAAATTGGAAGGCTGAGAATGTTATTTATTTTCTTATATCATTGTATGCAGATGAGAACCCTTTATCTGTATGTACTATTTTGTCTTTGGGGCTTTGATTGAGAAATCCTAAAAACTAACCATATTTAATTGTACTAAATATTCCATCGATGCTTGAAATTAAAACTGGATTTGAAATGCAGAGATTGATTGAATCAACCTCCTATCAGTTACTTCATTGAATTATTCAGATTTTAAAAACACCTTATCTGCAGAGATTGAAATTAAGGAAATATAATTATCTTCTTCCTGTTTCTAGGTATATCTGCTTAGATATATTATGCTTTCTGTTTTCTGAATGTAGTTGCTGTGTGATGTGTAGCAAGGATATTCAAACATACTGTATCCTTACAGTGAATGGCTCTCTTTAAGACTGGAAAGTGCAGCTCTGTCTTTTTATGATTTGACTTTTAATTCCATCACAGTGGGCGTTGAAATCATATTTCTTTTTTATTTATATTGCTTTTTATTATAATATTATGTCTTTGGTTTTACGTGTCTCCAGTTTCATTGTAAAAATTTCTAATATTTTATTACTTAGAAAGATTTATGATTTTGTTCTGGCAACTACCTCCATTCTTATAAATGAAGGCTAAGCTTAATCTGTACTTCCTTTAACAGTAAACATTAGTATAATGCTTTGAGTAGCAATTAAAGTAGAGTATTGCCATATGCTCCCATTTCCCTTACATATTAGTAGCATTTTCAAAATTTTTACCTTTGCATTTCTAAATTTTGTTACTTGTAATATTTGATTTATAAGTTGACACCTCTATTTTTTGATTCCTAGCCATTGCTATTATAACAATCAATGAATTCAATGGACTGTTTTCACTTATAATATTATGTGATTTTAAAAGAGTTATTGTTTCTACTTTTTTAAGCACTTTTTACATTTTGCTGTACCACCTTTGTCCTGATATTAATTATAATCAGTACTATTGATGATAATTATTTTTAATTATCCACAAGTATTCTTTGGTGAAATAATGTAATCAAGAAGACAATATACCTCATTTTTCCCACTGGAGAAAATTATAGATTGAATCTAAATACAGAATATTAAACTGATAACAATTAAAGGTCATAATTTTTATTTGGGTTGATTATTCTATCTGCTTAGGATATTTTAGGTGTATTTTAGTTTAATTAGAAAATCATAATTACACATTTATGGGGTTCCTTGTAATGTATTGATACATGAATACAATGTATAATGACAAAATTAGCATGATTAGCATATCTTTATGAATTATTTGGCTGTAATCTCCATATGTGAATGAACATGGCTTGATATAAAACTTTGCCTCACATTTATTTTCTTGAGCATCTGGTAGTTATTACTCTAAATTATCTAGGCATGTTTAAAAATAATCTCCCAAGCGAAGATTTCCCTCACCATTTCCTATCTTTGAGGAATTGGTTTTCTTTTATCTTTGAGCTCATAACAATTTAAACAAACCTATACAGTTACCACTTGACACCTTGTATTAGAGCAATATTTCATGTCTACTCAGTTTTCCTAAGAGATAGAATATTATGTAATTCATCTCCATGTTTCATGTATCTGGAACAATTCCTGGTATACAGAAAATGATTAATAGATCTTTTTCATCTCAAGTCTAGCTGGGTTTATGCACGTAAAAGTGTTATAGTACATGGTTCAGATTTGAGAAATGAAAATTTTCAAATTGTTTCTGAAATGTAAATAGTTAACACCACATCATGCTAAATGATGTTAACTCATTTAATCATAACAATATCTCTGTGAAGTATAATTGTTTCCTGCTTACAAATGAGGAATAATCTCATGCAGTGGGACTTTGTGAGTTGAGCCCTTAACTCTAAGTTACATGCTGGATATCTAGTCTGCAAATAAGTAGAATAATACAATGTTCCATTTTGTTGATAAAGATAAACAAATTTTTAGTGGAATATATTGTCCTAGCTATTAAAAGAGACATTTATACATCAGCTTTTCAAGTAATATCTTTTAAATGAAATAAATTGATAAGTTCACTGATTCTAATTACCAGACCTCTGAGTAGCTTCATAATTTCTCTAATTCACTGACTCATAGAGATAAGAAACTAAAATGCTATTTGGACAAAACCCTTCATTTCCCCAAACCCTGACTACAAGTGCTTATTGTGGCATAATTTTAACTTCCTTGGGCTATGAGTTTTCTCCGACTTTATTTAGCTACTGATCAATATCCTTATTTAACAGCTCACTGTCAGTGAGCTAACTCTGATTTTCATTTTAAATTTTAGTTTCTTAATTTCATCCTATTACTCCTAGTAATTACTTTCACGTATCATTGCTCTAACTTGTAAAATAAAACTTTTCCCTCTTTAATATTAATCCAGTCCCTATTACTGACGACAGTCTTTCCTATCAATAGTTTTCCAGTCAGCTCTACACACTTAGGATTTCTTAATTGTTTCTCATGAATTCCTTCTACCATTCTTTAAGTCATCCTATTATATTCCTCCTTTGAAACTCTATGATCATTATAAATACAGAAATATTGAAAACACTGTTGAGCCAGTTTTATGATTCAATTCTTCTCTGGAATTCAAGAAGTTGTAAAAGTTTGTTTTCTTAAGTAATAAGAGAAGAGATTTATGATCTTTTCTTTGTCTAATTTTCATCCTTCACCAACATCTGGATGTTCAGTCACAGACAGTATTAGGGTTAATATCAACACTCATTAAAAATTGTTACCTTACTCATTTAAAAATAAAATAATCATGGAATTTTATAAATTTTTGTTTTCTGAAAAACTCTGTAATGCAAGTGATGGTATAAATATTTTATCAAAAACACAGGAAAAATGGTATGAATTTAAATATTGTTTCTCCAGCGAGGCTGTCATACTATGGCATGGCTTATGGTCCTTCCCAGAGGGCTTTCCTGGATGGTGGACCTTCTAGGGAGCCCAGAGCACAGATATAAGCTTTCTTATATTTATGCATTTTTCTACACAGAAGAGTATAATTGTCATTCCTTTCATATAATTCCAAGGATATTGATGCAGATAAATAATGTATGTTTGCATATTGTCATTTGAACACGAAAAAATAATGCCAAAATATATTTTATTTCAAATAAGTTGAATATGATTGCTGTATAGAAGGTAACCAGAGCATTTACATCTTTATTTTTCATATTACATGGCTGGATACTTTCCAGGCAGCCATATACATTATATTATATTTAAAATATATTGATAAATTATTTATATACAATTATATTCAAGCTCATATATGTGTGTATGTACATTGGTATGTATGTGTGTGTGCATATATATGATGCATAAAAAGTAACTAAATGCACCCAATTATATAAAAACTTACCAATAGTCCATGGGTATATATAGATTAGTTTATGAGGGTATTTAATCACATCACTGGTTTCTAAATGGTACACTATATATATCTTGTAAGAATATATGTGTTCAAATAACTAATTAGCATTCAATGTAGTTTCAAATGATTTATCACTCCAGGCTCATTGTCATGCTTATAGATGAATAGCATGAACAAATTTTTCCCCAAAGCAGTCCTCTGTCAAAAGTCATTAGAACAACAGTAATAGATTTCATTGACTTGAAACTTAGGCTCTTCTCATGATTGCCTGTGGCTGGGCAAAATAACTTTTGAGATATTTGAACTTTATAAGAATAGGAACAGAAGCATTGCTGAATTTTTTGATATTACAATATCTAATAAATGTTCAGACTTTGTAGACATTCCATTAGAATAGAAACCTACTGATTCTTATGTGCAAACTGTGACTTGTTTGCCTGTGTGTGTATTCACAATGGGATAGAACACTTTATTTATTGCTCTTTGTAGTTCATAATCCAGAAACTTTAAAATCTACTAACAAAGAACACTCTGATCCTCATTCTGTTAGTAAATGCAAGGTTTAGAGATGACAAAGCAAACCTCAATAAACTCAAAAAAAGAGCAAAAAACATAGAATATGGTATAGATCTAGTATAATTGTAGTTGAATGCATTTTGTTTTTATCTAATGAGTAACTGTTTAAAATATATTTTGTAGGTGAAACGCCTATATGCCTCTGGCCAAAATAGCCATTTGAGAGAGAGCAGTGAAAAGACTTTGTGCAAGCGTACTTGTGAAAAACTGAGGCAGAATCCCATGTGGCCAGGTTGGTTGTGGGTCTAATGTGACCAAGGCTTCGGCTGGAATAGCATTTACCACATTAAGGAATTAAGGTTGATTTGATAGGGCCAATAAAAAAAGCCCTTTGGAAAACTGGCCAGATAGCCATTAGTAACATTTCCTGATATGTAGTAAGTAATGCAGGTCACTTGCTGACAGGTCCAGGAATGGAAATGTGCTTGGGGAACTCAAGAGGAATTTACCCAATGCATACAGGTATCTAATGGCACAGTTGAAACGTGGGCTCCTAAAAGGCTTTTGAGAAGTCCAGTCTGAAAATTCCTTATAAAAGTTTCTAGCAAAAACCTCCTGACATAAGGCCTACATGGGAGCAGAGGTTTGCCCACAAATTTCTGTTTGCCCAAGAAGTTTCTTTATGTCTTGCTTAAAGATTTGAAGTAACAGCCTCCAAATGGCAAGGCCAGCAAGGGCAGGTATTCAATCTACCTTGTTCCTGTATAGCCTCAGGCTTCATCAGATAAGAACAAAGAAAGTAATGACTGACAACATGTTCTTCATTAAGTTATGTTAAACTGGGTTATGTTGAAAGAGTTATGCTTAAAGGTGTATGTTGGGTGGATTATCCGATTACTAGGGAGGAGCTACTTACAGGGCAGGTGGTCACAGGATGTTCAAATGGATTAAAGAAGTCATTGACATCCAGTGCGTATGTGCAGAGGGATTGTAATGTATATTAAGGAGGTCATTGCTGTATAGTGCACATGCACAAGATTGACTATATAAACCAACAGTAAATAAAGAAAGCTCGCCATTTTGCCTAAGCGAGCAGATGGTCACCTTTATTTAAAACACAATTTCAATAAGTGTGCTTATTCTTTGCAACATCAGTTTTCCGTTAGACCCTTATGGCAACATATTTACAACTTATTCTGATTATTCTTTTGATGAATTTAAAATTATTTGATAAATGAAATATTACAATGATATTTTCCACACTGTGGAATATGGACATTAAAAAAGAAATATTCAGTACCTGGTTATAAAAATGTTTAGCACCTCTCATAAACAGGGATACAAACATGCTCCACGTAGATGCACAGTGAAGGGAATCATCAGTACATTTACGGAAAATTAATCAGAAAAGGGCCTTACCCTATCAGAAGCATAAGTTATACAAAGGATTTGGAATTGCTAAGTTTTCTATATTAAGAAATTCTATATTAAATTCTATATTAAGAAACAGAAGTTGAAACACATTCTTCTTAGTAAACTATCATAAGAATGTAAAAACAAGCATGCAATGTATTCAAAACTAACATGAAGCCAGTAGAAAAATTAATACAAGCCCACACAAGAGGAAAACTCAATTCAATTTGAATTGGGGGGGAAGGGGGAGGGAGAGGGATTGGTGTGCTCCCACTTAATGGGTACAATATAAGGATATATGTCACACTCCCTGGGTGTGGGACACAACTACAACAGGAATATATGTAACAAATGGAAACATTACAACCCAATCATTTGTACCCTCATATTAATATAAAATAAAATTTATAAAAAAAGAAATTATAGGGCGGCACCTGTGTCTCACAGGTGTAGGATGCCTGCCCCATATGCTGGAGGTGGTGGGTTGAAACCCAGCCTTGACCAAAAACTGCAAAAAAAAAAAAAAAAAAAAGAAAGAAAGAAAGAAAAAGAAACTACCATATTATGTGAGAAAGAAAGGATAATTTAAAGGAGATAAATGATTCAAATATACCAGATACTCCTGGAAATGTTGCACTGAAAAACAATATTTAACTTCAACTTTGAAGCTAGAACAAACAAACAAACAAAAATAAATAAACCTCTTGAAATAAATTACCAAGAAACATGAGGGCAGCAGGTACATGTGAAATAATACGTAGTATACACAGGGTATGGGGTATCTCTGTCTGAGTTTGCTTACAGGTGAACTGAATAACATGAAGTAAGGAGCAGCTAAAATACTAAATGAAGCCATCAGGAAAGTACAAATAAAACTGGGGTAGATAGAGAAAGAAAATAGAGGAAGACAAGAAGATACTGAGGTGGTATTGTCACCACAAGCAAGACTCAGCTGACAGCACAATTCTCTGCTCATTTATCTGTTTTTCATAATCACCTTGTGAAGTGTTGAAATGAGAAGACGGACGCTTCTGAGACTCAAGATAATTAAAAGATATCTTAAATGGCAAGATACAGATTTATATTTCTTTTCACAGTAAAGATTATATCTTCCACCATCCTTGTTGACTTGGACACGTGAAAGATTTTTTGGCTGAAAATAAATACCACTGTGTATGCAACTGAATAAGCTAGAAGAAGGAAAAGGAAGTTCCAAAGGTATTTGCTGAAAATCAGGAGAACAAATACAATCAGAATCATGAATTAAAGAAAAAAAGAATATCGGGCCAACTGCTTGAAAAGAGTGCAAATTGTTCTGGGCACCATAAGAAAAGACTCGGAGAGAGACTTGGAAGAAACACATCCCTGGGTACAATGGTGTATGTCAGAGAAAAGAGAGTATCACTTGTATTCATTCTTGCCTTTTCTCCCCTCTCTACCCAGTTAGGCTGCATTAAACAAAGGATGAAAGTTATCAAAGTGTATTTACAATGTACCATATCATGCACCAGTGAGTTTGACTTGCCAATTTTCTGATGAAAGAATGACAGAATGATACGGACCGGAATGTGCAGACACTCCCGCTGGCTGATTTGTAGAGCGGTGCTGATTTTGATCTGTGAGATTAGCTGTTCTGCTTTGCTAGCTCAAGTGAGCTGCCTTAGAGATTAACTAAGGAATAAGTTTTAAGAACATTTTTATCCATTTCATGCCATCTAAATCAGTATCTCTCAAAGGTAAAAATCCACTGAGGTATATGGCTAATTTTTCAAATTGCAGCTATTTACAACATAAAGCGCATAGCAAAGAAGTAACTCTGAGATTGATAATTCTAATCTAAAAGAATAAAAAAATATGAATGTGAACAACATATCTCTGAGGAAATTTAGACTACATTGAAAAAATAAATTCAGGGAGAAAAGTGAAAGATAATTTGAACTCATTAAATGGCAAGATGATTTTCAACATATAATCACTTAATATTTTTACACAACTGAAACAACTATCATTTTGAAAATGTACTTTTGACTGAGTGCAAAATAGAATGAATTGCTTTGAATATATTTGCATGCACACATGCTCATGTGCCATTTTACCTTTATTTTTCAGACATCAGATTAATTGCAGCCTTATAGGGTGGTAAGATCTCTCCACAATCTCTAATTCTACAATAGATACTTGTATTTCAGCTCATGTATATCATCAAACAATCCATCATCACTCTAGCATTTTGTGAGTATGATGCAATTTGTTGTTTTATAAAGACAATAGGTTCAAGAGACGAGGACACCCCCTACCCACTCATGCTTACTCCGCCCAGGTAACGAGCTTACTGGAAGCTATTCCTTTTTGCTTTCTGTCCTACAGTTGGTCAAAGAAGGAGGAATATTATTGTGGGTTGTTTCCCTCCACCTGTGTTCAAGACCTATTCAGGGTTATCGCTTCCTCCAGTGTATCTTTTGAAATTAATTATTCTCTTTAGTCTCCTCCATATCTTTTTTTCTGTTGTGCTTTTAGCCCTTTTAAGTCTCCTCTTAAAATGAAAACTTTATTTATTACGTCATCTTCTCATTTATTTGGTTTTTATGGTCCTTCTATCCAAGTTACTTCTAAGATTCTGGAAGAAGTCAGTGTTTCCCTGATTCTTGCTTCCCACTACGATTTGTTCTTCTTTCCATTGTAGTAAAGACTAACGTTTCTTTCAACCTGCATGTGTGGCTTGAGTAACTGTTGAGACCCCAAAGACAAATCACCCAAGTTCACTTTGCAATTGGCTTTCTAGCTGGGTGCCATTCTTTCTCTCTCTGTTATTTAGTTTCTTTAGCTATACAAAGCTAAAGAAGTTCCTTTAGCTATAACTCTCGCTGCCTCAAATGCCACGATGTGATTTAAAGGAAGAATAACTATTATTGTAACTCAATAAAGAGTTTTGAATAGTGCCTAAATCCTGCCCTAACACAGGAGTAAAACTCACCAAATCTCGATGCTGTTACTATGATTTTGATGGCAATGGTGATTATGAAGTCCTGAAACCCGCCAGCAATTCTTGTCCTTCCTTTTCTCAAATGCAATTCATATTTTAAAGCCAAATTTGTTTTATATCTCTAGAACACTTCATGTTCTTGATGACTACCTTCCTAGGGATGATGTACAGCATCCCTTGGGAATTTTCAATGCCCAAATTCTCTCCTATTGTTCCAAAATTTTCCTGCAAGCATCTATTTCATTCCATCTTCTGCCTTTTTCTTAAATATTGGTATTCTATAGAGCTCAGAATTCATCTTTCTAGAAGAATCCAGGCCAATACAGTTGCCCCCACCTGTAATCCTAGAACTTTGGGAGGCTGAAGTGGAAGGATCATTTGAGGCCAGAAGTTTGAGACCAGCCTGGGCAATAGTGAGATCCTATCTCTACAAGAAATAAACATTTAAAAAAAAAGATTCATGTAATAGCAAAGACCTGCAAACAAGGATCACTTGAATCCAGCAGTTTATAGCTATCCTCTCTCCTTCTCTCTCTTTATACACACACAGATAGATAGATAGATAGATAGATAGATAGATAGATAAAATTCATTCTACCCAAATTCATTCAAGTGTTGTAGCCACTCAGGGAATGAAAAGCAGGCGACCCTCATTAGACCTTTTCCTCCATATCTCTACCCATTAATTACTCTAATATTTTGAATGCTTTTTTTATGTCAGAAAAATGTGCTAGATGTTGGGAATTCAATTATGGAAGAAGAAAGAAAATTTAATGGGTGTCTGAGCTGAGAGGAGCATGGCACATGTTAAGACTCAAAATAAAATAATTGAATCCAGGGTAAAGAGACATGGTCTAACACGTGGGCTAGTTGATATTGTTAACAGTGTCAGCAATTAATCAGAAATCTTAACATCAGATGAGACCTCATCACTTCTTGCTTATATATTCTCAATTCCTTTCTACCGGGAAAAATTTTAAAAGGCCCTGTGTGCTCCTGTGCCCACCAGCTGCATTCTTCATTCTCTTGACTTTACAGCAAGTGTTCTTTCCTCTTCCAGGAATGATCATCCTAATGATGTATACTTAATTCACTCCTATATCTCCTTGTCTACTCAATCATTGTCAAATACAAGACAGAATCTAATATCCCATTTTTCCCCTCACAGCACCATGTACTATTCATAGATCAGATTTTTTTTATTGACCTAAGAATGGGGGCAATGTTTAATTAATCGTTTTTTTTGCTTCCGCAGGTTGAAAGCTTTATGAAGGCAGGGACTAAGTTTGGCTTTGCTCCTTTACATCTTTGAACATGTGTGAATATAGCAGTTGGTACACGAGATGTTCAAAATACACATATTTGTTAAGAGATATAAAAACTGATTTTTTTCATTATAATATTATTGAACTTGGTTTAACTTTCTTGGAAACATTATCATAATGAGAAGATATTATAGGTGAAGACATAGATGTTATATGTATAACAGTGATGATGACTGCTCTCTGTATATTTAAAATGAGTTCTGTTAGCAGGCCTCTTTGATAATATCCCAAACACAAGGTAACTTTGAGTTTTATACTACATGAAAGTGTAATTAGTAGAAGTGGAATGAAGGAAATTTCATATAATTTAAATATACAAGTATATAGAAAACACATAAATAGGTAATAAGATAGAGTCACTTTACCATCTATAGTAGTACTTTAGAATAAAAATTACCTGCCTGGGTTATAAACAGGAGAATCCTTAGAATACTTGTTAAAAGGACAAGTATCCCATTCCCACTCCCTTCTAACTGATTCCAAATATGAACACAGCATTCACAGATTTGAATTCTAGCACAAACCAAAGCCAAATTCTTAGCATAGGTAATGATTGAGACACACTGCATTAGGAGTGACATTTGGGATATTTTTTCTACTTATCTGGGTCCCACTTCATTTTTCAAGAACAGTATATATTTTTAAAGGCAAAAAGCAATAGTTTTGTTCCCAAAGATAGATTATTGGGATTAAAAAAGAGACAGAGAGAGAGAAAAAGTTAATATTTTCACCGCAAATGACCTGATGGCTCCATGACCCTCCAGGAAGATCCTCTTTCCTAATAAGTGTTAACTAACATGTCGAAGAGTAATGGCATTAATAAAACTGATGATCATGATAAAACTGTTATCTAAAACATCTAAAATCTGTTACATAAATACTAGTTTTTAGACATCATAAAAGATGACGTAAACTTTTTCTTTTTTTTTTTTTTTTTTTTTTGAGACGGAGCCTCAAGCTATCCCCCTGGGTAGAGTGCCATGGCATC
>NW_003852428.1:7516881-7520771 GCF_000181295.1 Otolemur garnettii | reverse complement strand
CTTGAGCCAAAGGCGCCGAGCCGTAAACTTTTTCTTATTAAGTAATGCACTCAATTGGGGGGGAAAGAGAAGAACGGCTCATTTAATAAGACTTGAATGTCATACTAAAAGATGAGGATATTTGAAAGTAGGATGAGACAGGTGATAAGAGAAAAGCACAGAGAGATATTGCAGAAGAGCAAGTAAAGAGATGGAAGAGACAAAGGAGCAAGAAAACAGGAGAGAGACAGGGAAGGCAGGACTCTTAAAGACTGGAACTACTAGAATGTCAAAGAATATTGGAAAGCAATGTCTAATTTAAGAAAGTTGTTTGTTCTTCAGGGCCAGGAGCGGTGACTCAAGCCTGTAATCTAGCACCCGCTGAGGCAGGTAGATTGCTTGAGCTCATCAGTTTGAGACCAGCCTGAGCAAAAGTGAGACCCCCATCTCTACTAAAAATAGTAAAACTCAGGCAAGAGGATTGCTTGAGTCCCAGTTGGAGGTTGCTGTGAGCTATGACACCATGGCACTCTACCAAGGGTGACAGCTTGAAACTATGTCTCAAAAAAAAAAAAGAAAGAAAAAAAGAATTGTCTGTACTTTGAGTTTTCAAGTAATGTAATAAAATTATCAGTTCTCTTTTCTATTGAACAGTAGCACTAATAAAAAATTAAAGTAATATGGGTATAAAATAATGTTTGCTCCAGTAATCCAGTAAGTTTCAGTTGGTATAAATAGTGATCGATGTTGTATGTTTGTACATTTTAGCATATTCCTTTCACCTCTATCCTGCAATACATTTCAAACCAATTGTGATTTAGAAAATATGTTTTGTTACTGCACTTTATATCAAGATTTTAAAGTCAGGACAGTATAGTTTTCAAAATGTCCTTTCCTCTGAGGCTTTATAATATTTTTCTAATCCACTTATGAGAGTTTTTTGATAAATTACTGAAAAAGTGTTACTGCTATCGTTATTTACATTTAGGGTTATGTTTTAGTTAACTGATGTCACTAATAGTATCTAGGCTATCTTCTGTTGCTATTGCAGAATCAGTGCAGGTTTATTTTGATGTCATTGGGATATTTCAGAAAGATTTGAGCAGAGCTAAAACATGAACAAAGATGGGGAAGGGACATTCATGAGCACTCTGCATCAGATTTTCTACGTCGGTCAAATTTATTTCCTGAAAGAGGAGCTGAAGAGTCAGATACAACCAAAATTAAAATGTAATTACATATCAAAAAAAAAATTTCATCATTTTTATAGCCTGACAACATGGATTATTCACATCTCTGCAAAATTTCCATTTTGGCATGGGTAAGTTGATTAAACCATGAAAAGTATTTTTTTTTTTTACCTTCTTTAAAGAAAGGATCCCTTCCCTGGTCTCTTTGTCAGTAGAGATGGAGAACACTCCAACACCATCACCATTTATGATGGAGTAGGTCATGTCAGCATTTGAGCCAGTGTCTGCATCATTTGCCTTGATTTTTCCAACAGCTGAACCAACTTGAGCTGACTCAGGAACATACAGTTGGTAGTGCTCTGAAAAATATTTAATATTAACCTTATTTAATAATAATGTTCATAAAATAATAATATAGGAAAAAGATAATTAATACTTAGACTCTATATTCAAAGGGAGTTGGCATATCTTCTGCTTAGGAAAGTATCACAAGAATGGAGAAGCAAGAATCCAGTGTAGTCATTTCTAATATGAAGCCAGTAGACCATCTAATACAAGGTGGGGGGAAGGGAAAAGAGGGTCATGGAGAGGGGATGAAGGAGGGGGGTGGGGGGTTACAGTGTATGGCACATCTCCTGGGTGTGGGACACAATTAAAATAGGGAATTTACCTAACAAATGGAATCAGTTTAACCTAATTCTTTTTACCCTCAATGAGTCCTAAACAAAACAAACAAAAAATCTATTAGTTCACCATGTTTTTTATGGCTTAGTGGTACTCCATCATATACATATACTACATTTGATTAATCCACTCATGTCTTGATGGGCACATTGTTTGAGTCCACATTTGAGGTTGAAAATTGTGTTGTAATAAACATTCAAGTACACGGGTCTTTTTGATAGTATTAGTTTCACTTTGGGCATAACCCTAGTGTGGAATTGCTGGATCTAATGGTATGTCAACATGTAGCCCTTTGAAGATTCTTTCTATGACTTTCTACAGAGGTTGTACTGGTTTGCAGTCCCACCAACAGAGTATAAGAATTCTTTTCTCTCCTTATGCATGCCAGTATCGGTTGTTTTGGATTTTAGATAAACTCCATTCTCACTGGAGTTAGATGATATTTTATTGTGGTTTTGATTTGAGTTTCCCTAATGATCAGAGACATTGACCCTGTTTACATACTGATTGTTCATTACTTTATCTTCTTTTGAAAGCTTCTGTTCATGTTTTCAGTCCACTTTTTTATGGGGTGGTTGGATTTTTTTCTTGATTATTTGCTTGAGTTCTTACAGATTCTGATTATCAGCCCTTTTTTGGATGTATATTTTTATCGCTTCTGTAGGTCTCTATTCATTCTATGGATCATTTCCTTGGCAGTGCAGAAGGCTTTTAATTATTCAGTTCCCATTTGTTGATTTTCTTTGTTGCTGTGGTTGCTTTCAGGGTCTGATTCAGAAATACTTTCTTTAGTTAAACCAAGTTTATAAAAGTTTTTCCAACATTTTCATCTAGAATTCTTACAGTTTCATGCCCTAGGTTTAAGTCTGACATCCACCATGAATTATTATTAGTATTATTATATTTTTTGAGATAGAGTATCACTTTGTTTCCCACAGTAGAGTACTGTGGCATCATAGCTCACAGCCACATCAGACTCATGGTCTCATGTGATCCTCTTGCCTCAGCCTTCCAAGTAGCTGGGATTATAGGCACCTCACACCAACTCCTGGCTATTATTAAAGGCAGGGTCTAGCTCAAGCTGGTCTCAAACTCGTGAGCTCAGACAATCCACCCAACTTGGCCTCCCAGAGTGTCATTACAGTCATGATCCACCACTCTGGCCCCAAGAATTAATTCCTGTGAGCGTTGAGAAATTGGATATAATTTTGAGGTAAGTTTAATCTATGCCTATTTTGTTAACACAGATCCTGTTTCAATCTTCTACATATGGCTATCCAATTTTCCAGCACTATTTATTCAATAATGATTCTTCTTTACGGTATATGTTATTTGCTTTGTCATAGGTAAGATGGCAATATGAGGATGTTTTATATGTGAATTCTCTGTTCTGATCCATTGTTCTATGTCACTGTTCTTGTGTCAGTACCATGTCGGTCCGGTTTCAATAGCCTTGTAGCTTGAAGTCTGGTAAAGTGATTTTGCCTGATTTATCATTTTTGCTTAGGCTTGCTTTGTCTATTTGGGGTTTTCCCCAGTTCCATATGAAGAGTAGAATTATTTTTTCTACATCTGCAAAATGTGATGTTGGCATTTTAATGGGCATTGGATTTAATCTTTAGATCACTTTGAGCTGTACAGGCATTTTAATAATGTTGATTCTGCCAATTCATGTGCAAAATATATTTTTCAATTTGCTTATATCCTCCGTGATTTCCTTCCTCAGTTACTCATATTTCTCCCTGCAGAGGTCTTTTGCTTCATCATTAAATATATTTATAGGTATTTGATTTTCTTTGTAGCCACTGTGAAAGGTATTAAGCCAAGATTTATTCTCCGCTTGACTACTTTCAGTTTATAAGAATGCTATTGATTTGTGTTCACTGATCAATAACTTGAGAGTTTCCTGAATTTATGTATCAATCCCAGGAGTCTCTTGGCAGAATCTTTGTGGTGTTCTAGATGTAAGCTCACATCATCAGGAAAGAGTGGTAGTTTGACTCCTTCTTTCCCCATTCACATATTCTTGATTTTCTT
>NW_003852428.1:7512374-7516697 GCF_000181295.1 Otolemur garnettii | reverse complement strand
TGTTGTTTGGCGGTCCCAGACTGGATTCGAACCTGCCACCTTAGGTGTATGTGGCTGGCGCCTTAGCCGCTTGAGCCACAGGCGCCGAGCCTTGATTTTCTTCTCTTGCCTGATTGCTCTGGGTAGGATTTCCATCACTATATTGAATACAGTTAGCAACTTTTTCTAGTTCTAGATCTAAGCAAGAATGCTTTTAATTTTTCCTCCTCAGTATAATGTTGGCTGTGGATTTGTCATATATTGCTTTTATAATTTTTAGTTAAGTTTAATCTATGCCTAGTTTATTAAGAGTTCTAATCATGAAAGATACTGAATTTTGTTAAATGATTTCTCCACATGCATTGGGATGATAATATGATCTTTGTTTTTGGTTCTGTTTGGTGAATCACATTTATAGATTTAGGTTTGTTGAATCATTGTTGCATTCCCAAGAGCTCACTTGATTGTGGTAATTTTTTTGTTCTTGGATATATAGCCAAATTTAGTTTTTTATATTTGAGTGAGAATTTTGCACGTGTATATATAAAGTTATTAGTCTGTAGTTTTCTTTTTCTGTTGTTTCCTTTCCTGGCTATGGTATTAAGATGACACTAGATTTGCAGAATCAGTTGAGGAGGGTTCTTCCTTCTTAATGTTATGAAATAATTTCTGCAATATAGGTAACCAGTTTTTCATTGTGGCTCCTTTTTAACTTATTTAATTTTTTATTTCAAATTGATATGAAGGTGCAATGATTAGGTTACAATGTTTCCACTTGTTAGGTAAAGTCCCTGTTGTAGTGTGTCCCACACTACAGAAGTGTGTCACACAACCTTATATTGTGCCCATTAGGTGGGATTACGTCAATGTGGCCCCTTCTTTAAATTGGCTTATTGGATTTTTGGTATTCAGTTGTAGGTTTTCCTTATAGTTTAGAAATAAGCCTGTTACCAGATATATGGTTTGCCTATATTTTCTCCCATTGCATAGATTGTTTTTTCACTCTAGTGATTATTTCCTTTGCTGCATTCAAAATTTTAATTTAATTTTGTCTAACTCTTCTACATTTGTTATTTTTATTTCGTATTGCTTTTGGAATCATCTGTAAGAATTCATCTCCGAGATGGATGTTATAAAATTTTCCACAATATTTTTCCAAAGTATTTAGTTTCATGTCTTATGTGTAAATCTTTAATCCACTTTGAGTTGATTTTTGTATACAAGATCCCATTTTGTGCATAAAGATTCAATTTCATTTTTTTGCATGTAGAGAATCATATCTCCCAGCTCCATTTGTGAAAAAGCTATCTCTTTCTTATGTGCGTTGTCTGCATCCCTGTTGAAGGTAAATTTACCACTTATGTGTGGATGTATTTCTAGGCTCTCTCTTACGCACCCGTATCGTACTACATTAGTTCCCATAACTTGTTGAAATCGGGGAGTATAATACCTCCAGCTTTGCCTTTTTTTTTTTTTAAGATTGTTTTGGCAATTTGGGGGCTTGTATGGTTCCGTATGAATTTTAGACATGTTGCTTTCTATTTGTTAAGCAATATCATTTGGAGTTTTATAATTATTTTGTTGTATCTATAGACTTGAAATGTAGTGCTAATTGTGTGATAGTTCCACAGTTAACTTCACATTCAATACAGAAAAACAAAGTTTTTGTCCTAGATCAAAAACAAGGCAGAGATGCTTACTCACACCACTTCTCCACAACAATGTACTAAAATGCCTATCCTGGGCCATTAAGTAAGTAAATGAACTAAAAGGTATCCAGATTATGAATCTTGGAGTAAAATTTCCCTATTTGCTGATAATATGATGGAATGCAGAGAAAATCCTAAGGCCTTCACATACACAAAATAACAGTTAAAATAATTCAATATAAATAATTATATATAAACGAATTCAATAATTCAGTAAAGTTGCAGGATACAAAATCAATACACAAAAATTAGTTTCATCTCTACACACTAATAAATAATATCTGAAAATACAGAAAAATGACCTTATTTATAATACCATCAAACATAGAAAATACTTAAAATAAACCTCATTAACTGAAGAATTTATATAGTGAAAAACATGAAACATTCATGAAAAAAATTTAAAGAAACATAAACAAATGGAAAGTCATTTGGAGTTTGTGGATTAAATGCTATGAAAAATGAAACTGAATGCTTTAAAGGGCAGGTATGTACATTCTAAGCCTTGAGTCATGTGTCGGTATGTGTATGGGTATGTTTGTGCTTATGAGCATTTATTCAATAATCCATAAATGTTTATGTTAGCCCTCTTTCATAAACACTGGAGCTACTACCTGACATCAATAACCTTTCAGTCAAATAAGAAAAATATTATCATATACCTCAGTGGTCTCTGCCTCTCTATCCTTTTCTGGGTAGAGCACCCTCTTCAGTCAAACGAATGATCCCTTGGCCATAGCTATGTGTTTTTTCAGCATCTACTGTATCACTAAAAAATCAATCTCCCTTGATACAGTTATTGACCTGAGTGAAGCATGAGACACACACTTTTTATAGGACCCCATGTTTCTTCTCACATGTGAGTAGGGAAGGGAAGGCAGTTGATTTATATGATCTTCACTTTTGCTTGTGATTCTGTGATTAATTACATTGATTGATTCATATATGTTGAACCATCCTCATATCTCTGGGATATAGTCCACTTGGTCCTGGTGAATTTTTTATGTGTTGTTTAATTCAAGTTGCTAATATGTCATCTGATGATTTTTTGCATTTGTATTCATAAGGGATTTTGAGTTTTATTTTTTAGTTGTTTTCTTTCCTGGCTTTGGTGTCAAGGGGATACCAGATATGTAGAATGAATTGGGAAGGATATGCTCCTTCTTAATCTTGTGGAATAATTTCTATGGATACCAGCTCTTCATTATAGGCCACGTAGAATTTGGTTGTAAATTCATCTGTTGGAGGGACTTTTTATTGTATCAGGTTGATTATAGCTTTTGTAGGATGGATTCTTAGATGAAACTTAGAGAATGATTTGTTCAGTAATTGAAAAAGTTACTGATGCAAAGATAAAGTCTTTTAAAAAACAATTAGAATCAATATTGTCCTGGGATAAAAGTGTAGTGAAAAGCACAAGCTTCAATGAACCGAATGCCCTTTTGTTATTCTTAGCAACATTTCCTTCCTTAAATGTACTTCAGCTAAACATTAGCATTTTATGATTCAGTCTAAAAAATTATATGCAAAGGATCACATATGGCACATTAAATTTATAGCATACTCAGAAACAAAAATATGACATAATAAGAATTGTATATCAAAGTTGTATAATGTTCTGTAGTCTTAAAAGCAAAACAGATAGTTCCAGCAATATCTGAAAAAAGTAAAATATTACTAATGAGGTAGAATAGAGCTTAAAATTTATTTACATACCTTTCAAATCCACAAAAATAATATACTACAAATAACTTGGTGCCTGATTTTCAACAGTGTGCATTATACTACCTTATCTCTCAGTGATTCTAAGATTCACATACTAAAAATCATTAAAACTAGCATTTTGAAGCAATTACATATTTTCGTAGGAATATTATGTTCTTCTAAAAAACATTTTGGTCAGATTCCCACCCATCATCATAAATTCCCAGCATTTATGGTATTTCTCCTTAATTTTTTTTTATTCTGTAGAAATGTTCAGGTACTAATTGTTCACATTGTATTTTTAATTGTATTGTGGTAAAATATACATAATAAGTTTACACTTTTAATAATTTAATGTATTTTCCATATATTCATATTCTTATGCACCACCACCATTTATCTCCAGAACTCTCTTCATCTTGCAAAACTGAAACTTCTGAAAGCCAAGTACACAGAATATCTTAAAAGAAGAAAGATCTATTGGATGACAATTGAGTAATCCTCACTGAAGCAACACAGATAGTTGATCTTTCAACAAGATGATAGTCAGAAGTCAAATTACATCATTAATTATTGAAATGGGGAAAAATCCATCAAACTTGAATTCTCCTGTGAGTGAAAATATCTCCAACAATGCAAGCAATAAAATAAAATTATAGACAAAAGCTAGAAAATAATTGCTACTAGATAAGAAGTATAAAATGGGGCCCGGGCATGGTGACTAATGTCTGTAATCCTAGCACTTTGGGAGGCCGAGGTGAGTGGATAGCTTAAGTTCAGGACTTTGAGACAAGCTTAAGGAAAAGTGAGACCCTATCTCTACTAAAAATAGAAAAACCGAGGCAAGAAGATTGCTTGAGCCCAAGAGTTGGAGGTTGTTGTGAGCTATGAAGCCACGACACTCTACCCAGGGCAACAGCTTGAGACTGAC
>NW_003852428.1:7509289-7512354 GCF_000181295.1 Otolemur garnettii | reverse complement strand
GTTGGAGGGCAGGGTACATGGTTTTATTTTTGAGTTCTCTATTCTGATGTAATGTGATACCCTGGCTTTGTTCTTTTTGGTTAAGATTGCTTTCACTCTTTCATATGCTTCGGATTCAGGTTGTTAGTATTTTCTTGAGTATTATTCAGGTTCTTTATTGATATGATATACAACTTATATTTTTTTTCTGATTTTGTGAAAATTAACACAAGTATCTGGATAAGAGTTGAAACTGTAGATTACATTGTATTGTATGGACATTTTCACAATATTGATTCTCAAAATTTGTTTGTTTTCGTGATATATAATTTTTTAAATCAGTGGTTTCTACTTCTTGTAGAGATCTTTCGATTCCTTTGTTAAGTATAATTGAAATTATTTCACTTTTTTAATTTGTTTTGTTATTTTTTGTAGCTACTATACATAGGATTGAGTTGTTGAATTGTTTATTAGCTTGGCTGTTATTAGCATAAAGAAACACTACTAATTTATGTACATTAATTTTGTAACCCCAGACGTCACTGAATTTACTAATCAATTCTAGGAGTCTTTTTCAGGATTCTGAAGGTTATCAAGATGTAAGATCACAAACATTGGATAATTTGCGCTCCTCTCTTCTCATATGGGTGCTCTTTATTTTCTTCTCTTGCCTGATCTCTCAGGCTAGGACTGTCACTACTACACTGAACAGAAGCAGTGAAAATGTGCATACTTGTCTTGTTCCAGTTCATAGAGAGCATGCTTCCAACTTTTCCCCATTCATTATAATGTTAGCTATGGGTTTGTCATTGTGGCTTCCATCATTTTCAGGTGATGTTCCTCCTATGCCTAGTTTGTTGAGGGTTGTGCAGTATTTTATCAAAAGCTTATACCTGCATCTATTGACTTTGATCATATTATTTTTGGTTTTAATTTTTATGTAGTTGAATGATATTTTTGATTTCTATCTGTTGCCCAATCTTTGCATCACTGGAAGGAAGCACACTTGATCATGGCTAAATATCTCTTTCATAAGCTTTGGATTCAGGTTGTTAGGATTTTGTTGAGAATTTTTCATGTATCTTCATAGATGTTGGTCTATAGTTTTCTCTTTGTGTTGTTGATGTGTACTTTCTTCCATTTGGTATTAGTATGATACTGTTTTCATATAATGAGTTAAAGGGGATCCCTCCCATCTTGATATTTTGAAAGTTTCAGCAGGATAGGTACCAGTTCTTCTTTGTAGGTCAGGCAGAATTCAGCTTTAAATCCATCTGGCCCTAGGCCTTTTCTTTTCCTTCTTTTTTTTACCCCCAGAGTAGGTTTTTTTTTTTTTTTTTTTATTACTGATTTTTTCTTGCTATCTTTAGTGGTCAGAGAAAAACATACACAAGGGAAAGGACACTGCTGTTCAGTGTGGTGCTGAGAACACTGAAAAGCCACATTAGAGGAAAGGAATTGAATCCTTGCCTCTCATTGTATATAAAAATTAACTCAAGGTAGATTAAGAATTAAATAGAAGATGTGAACTATAAACTCCTAGAAAAAAACCTGAAAAAATTATTACTGATGTTAGTATAGACAATAAAAGTTGTTACTAAAACCAAAAAATAAAATATAATGAAAATCGAAGTAAACAGATAGGACTAAATTAAGCCAAAAAGCTTCTACACACCAAAAGAAATAGTCAGCAAAGTAAATACGCAACCTACAGAATAGGAGAAAATATTCTCAAAATTTGCTTCCTAAAGAAGGCTGAGATCTAGAATCTCTAAATAACTAAAAATTGAGTAAGTAAAAATGACCCCATTAAAAAATTGGTAAAACACATGAACAGATATTTTCAACAGAAGATATTCAAATGCATGATAAGCACATTAAAAAATGCTCAGCCTCACTAGTCATCCTGAAAATGTAAATTAAAATCAGGGAGATACGACCTTACCCTGTGAGATGATCCTTATTAAAAAGTCAAAATATTATGTTAGTGTGGATATTATGAAAAGAAAAAACTTATAAATTGTTGGGAGAAATGTAACTTAGTTTTTATTCCATGGAAAATAGTATGAAGGTTCCTCAAAGAATTAAAAGTAGACCTACCATTTGATCTAGCCATCCCACTACTGGGGATCTACCCAAAGGAAAAGAAGTCATTATCTCAAAAAGACACTTGAACATGAATGTTTGTTACAGTATAAGTCACATTTGCAAAGACAAAATATTAACCTAAATGTTCATTCATTGAAGTATACCATAGAGTACTTCTCAGCAGTAAGAAAGAATGAAATAATGCCTTTTCCATCAATTTGAATAGTGCTGGAGGCCATTATCCTAGGTGTAGTATCTGAGGAACAATAAAATAACTATTGCATGTCCGCACTGATAAACGTGAGCTAAGCAGTGAGTTTGCATGGTCATACCTGTGGTATAAGGGATAGTGGAGAATCAGAAGCAGCAGGAAGGATGAAAAATTACCTATTGGTACAATGTACACCATTTGAATGACAGGTACACTAAAAAAACCATATGTCATTATTATACAATTCATCCATGAAACAAAAAACCATGGTATCTCCTAAATCTACTGAAATAAAAAAGGAGAAAAAGAGATGTGTTTAGAGTATTTAGATTTCTTATGGAAAAAACATTTTAGACAGAAACACATATATAGAGAAGGCTAAATTGTTATTAACTTTCAAAATAATCACGCTTAACACAACAAGAATGCCAATTTTATGTAGGATTTTAACAGGATAAATAATAGCAAAAATCATAGGGGTGCATAGCATTAAAAAGTTTTAACTTTGTACCGTTTATGAAACAATGAACTAATAATATAAGGTGTAATTGAAATAATTTTAATCTCTAGGACAAATACTAACAAAACAGAATAAAGTGTAAAAGAAAGATTTAAAAGCTAATGGAGGGCGATAAAAGTGAATGGAATTAAATATGTGATTTCATTCAAAGGATGTAGGAAAGGGTGGGAAAGAAAAGAATAAAACAAGTAGCAAGGTAATATACTTAAGTGGACATATATCAGTAATCTGTCATAAATTAAGTTTATTGCAAATGTAGATGTTCCA
>NW_003852428.1:7506427-7508413 GCF_000181295.1 Otolemur garnettii | reverse complement strand
AATGCTGAGTATGCAATATTTACATTTGTTTTCATAAAATGTAAAAAAAAAATTACTTAAAGGCCAATGGCTCTTCCCTTAAAATATGTTGATTTTCCAAAATCCCATCAATGTCAATATCTTCATCAATGGTATTTTCTTTTTCTTTAACTTTAAAAATTACTAAAACCAATTAAATATTTGTGATAGTAACTTTATGGGAAATACTGCCATCTATTGAACTTTCTGAACTTGAACCTCCACTATTACATTGCATTAAAATTTTGAAATCATTTCAAGTTCTTGAGGAAGGCATGTTACATAACCGAGTTGTACTGTTTCCTTGTGATTATTTACCTTGTGTTAGCTTTTACTGCCCAACAAGATTATTTACTCTATAAAGACAGTTCTCAAAATACAACTTCTTCCACTAGGATAAAAAAAAAATTTATTTTACGAACTTTCTTGCAAGATGCTGGATTTGACACTTCAGGCAGAATAACAAATGTCAGTAGTTTCTTATCTACCTAAGCATAAATTATGTAACAACCAAAACATAGAATACAATTAAAACCAGAGAAAGAAATGACAGAATCTTAAGAAGCAGAAAAGATTTCTTACAATAAAATGGACAAATATTAAAACATTACACATATGGAGGTATATATTTTTCTTAGAGAACTGAGCATCACTTGTGTATTTTGAGTAGGGACCCTGGTCATCAATAAGGTGATTTATTTTCTTTCATTGAGTCTATTGTTTGAGTGGTTCACTTTCCTAACACCTTTCAGTCCAAAAGTTAACGTCACCTTGAACTTAGTGGTTGTACTCTTAGTTGGGCATAAACTCTTCTACCCTTCGCCTTCCTTACACTAACAGGCAGCTTGTTCCAGCCAGGAACTTTATTTGCCTTGTATCTTAAGCCACTGAGTTTGCAACTTGCTATAGTAGAAGCTTTGTAAAGAAAATTCTTAGCCCTAATTCACTACTTCTTAAGCATTAAGAGCCTATTTAAGATAAAGTGCTAACTAGTTGTGATACAATATATTATTACCCTCTTCACTCTCTAGGCATCATATGTTAACAGGAAAAAAATGCTTTGAAGGAATATTTTTGCCAAGTTTTTTTTTTTGGGGGGAGGGGATGTTTGCCCTAGAGTCAATTACAGTTGACAGTATAAGAAAGATAGATTTCTCAGGTGAGGTGTTTCTCATATGTTATGAGAAACAATTTGACTGCTGGATGCACTTGATGAATGAAGATGATCTTTATATAATTTTAATTGCAGTAGAATTTTGAATACTTGCTACAGGGCTTCATGAATGCAAGTCTTCATAATGCATCATTTTTTCTCCAAATGGTTTACAAAGTTTGCTCACCATATAGGTTAATGAGTTGTAATGCTTACAGAAAATTAAAAAAATACTGCAAGCCAAAGTTTAGTCATAGTATCACCAAATTTTGTGAAAGGATCATTGTTGTTTTTGCAATGAGAGTTTAAAATAAAATATTTTTAAACAAGCCACAGTGTAAGGTTCTGAGTATATACTGCCTCCTTTCAAAACTCTAGGCAGGTCTTGAAGGGTCGCAGGATTTACATGTGTCCATCATTCCAGTCAGAAAACTAGTACTGACTGAAGCAAAGTAGAGACCATTAGATACAGTAAGTTCACTCAGAGAGTTTACTTCTGAGTTCTGCTTCCTTGCCAGGTAGACCAATAGATTTCACCCTAAAATGTTCAACAGTAACACTGTTATTGATCAAAATAATAAAATCAGAATGACATTTCTCTATATTCTATTTATATCCATCTATATGAATAATATTCTTAATATTTAACGTAAGTATAATTTTTGTTAATCCCTAAAATCAATCTTGATGGGATTGTCAATTTTAAAAAAAAGTATTTTAAGGATAAAAGGAGAGAGAAGGAGTAGAAGGTTCTGTTTGTACTAAGAACAAAGATTTATTGAGTCTTTTCTGGGTACAATTTGAGTATTCAACTG
>NW_003852428.1:7495074-7504175 GCF_000181295.1 Otolemur garnettii | reverse complement strand
ATGGATAGAGCTGGGACATATTCTTCTTAGTAAAGTATCTCAAGAATGGAAGAAAAAGTATCCAATGTACTCAGTCTTACTATGAAACCAATTCATAGCTTTCTTATGAAAGCTATAACCCAATTTTAGCCCAAGAAGAAAGGGAAAATGGAGAGAGGGGGAGAAGAGGGGGAAGGATGGGTGGAGGGAGAATAGTTGATGGGACCACACCTACGTGCATCTTACAAGAGTACATGTGAAATTTACTGGGGGTAGAATATCAATATCTTAACACAATAACTAAGAAAATGCCATGAAATCTATGTTGACTAGTTTGATGAAAGCATTTCAGATTGTGTGTAAAAGCAGTACATTGTACCCCATGATTGCATTAATGTACACAGCTATGATGTAATAAAAAAAAAGAAAGAAAGAAAATAGAAAAAAAGTTCACTGTAATTTGTAAGATGATTTAAAATTTAATTATATATTGTGGTTTGATATAATATAGACTTACCTGTCATCTATAATTTATTTTCATATATACCTTTTTTAAATGATTAAAAGTCATATATATAAACCAGGTCATATAATCTTATCTCTTCATCAATATTTTGAAGTGGTGTTTATTTAACTTTCAATTTAATTTGCATGCCTTTGATTAATAATCCTTTAGCAATAACAATAATAGTTTAAGTATTTCAAATCAACTAATTCACTTGTTCTTTTAATATTCATTCATAAAATGCTAGGCAACAGGCTGAACACTAAATTTTATACCAAAAACTTCCAACATCATTCTTACTCAAAGGCCCTCATAGTAGTAAAGAAAATATGCCCCTCTGGAAATAACTATAACATGAACATACACGCCTAAGTGCATGAGAAAGGAGCAGAAAGGATAAAGTCTCTGTTAATTCTGCAACAGATTCCCAAGAAATTAATAACTGGTTTAAAAAAATAAGGAACATGAATGTGGACAAATTACAGTTTAAATAAGGATGTGCAAAGTGTTGTTATATTTTATACAGAGGTAGTATTTCATGTGGCTAGGATGGGTGTGTATAGAGAATGATATAAGAGATAAGTCAGCTTTTCATGCAGACTTGTGAATGTTCTTTACTGAAAAACCACAGCATGTATTCTATATAACAGCTTATAGACATCCTTTCTAAGATGAACATAAGTGACAACACCTACATAGGATTCTTATGATTATTAAAGGTTATTATATAAAATGTCATCCACAGTATCTTCATGTTAGAAACACTCATGTTTATTGTAATTGCGCCCTTTACATTCTGATACATATAATATCAGAATGTAAACACATCCTTCCAAATGGACAGGATTAATGTCTGTTCTTTCTCCCAGATTGCCTGCTGGCTGACACACCCACATGTGTATGTGTTTGTGTGTGTGTGCAGAACAATCACACATAATAAGTATTTAAAAATCATAGAGTCTACATAGGGAATCATACTGCATTACTAGATTGTTGATATTAAAATGTGTTTTCAAAGGCCGGGCGCAGTGGCTCACACCTCTAATCCTGGCACCCTGGGAGGCCGAGATGGGTGGATTGCCTGTGTCCATGGGTTCAGGACCAGGTGGGGCCAGAGCAAGACTTCACCTGTAAAAATAGCATTGTGGAGGGTGCCTGTAGTCTCAGCTACTTGAGAGGTGAAGGCAAGAGAATCACTTGAGCCTAAGAGTTTGAGGATACTGTGAGCTGTGATACCACAGCAGTCTACCAAGGGTGACCAAGTGAAACTGTCTCAGAAAACAAAACAAAACAAACAATAAAAATGTATTTTCAAGATCTTCACAAATAATTTAAGAATACATATGATGCTTTCACTTGGTACCATTGTATTACCATTTAACCCTGATGCCAGCTGAAACTCATACTTTTAATATGAGGACAATTATCTTTCAGGTTCAGTAGAGTGATATCTTTAGTCTTAAATAAATCAGGGTGATCATATGGCACAAAACCAAAATATTTCCACTTAAGAAAATAGTAACATAACATTATTTGCTCAGTTGTTGTATTTGCATTGCATAAATAGATACCAGTAAATGTAAACCATGAAACACAGGTACCTACTCTGAGGAAACCGTGGTGGGTTGTCATTGACATCCGTCAAGGTGATGTTGACCGTAGTGGATCCTGAGAGTCCTCCAACCTGCCCTGCCATGTCTTTGGCTTGAATGACCACTGAGTAGTGCTCTCTGGCTTCTCTGTCCATGTTGTGTAAGGCAGTTCTGATAACTCCTGCAATGCACATGTTGTAAAAAAAAAAACCAAAAAACAGTATGAATTGTATATTAAATATGAATGAAGTTCTATACTGTTTTTATATTTTTTTCAGAAAGATCTTTTCGAAGAGCATACTTTTGAGAGAAAACCACAGTTCTGAGAAAAACAATGCCTTACCAAGGCATTAAAACTCTCTCCTTGAAATATTTATTTATGAACTCATGACCCAGATTATTTTGTCTGCCTTTATTCCTTGGGGTTGGTGTTCCCCCAAGAGGAGCCCTGCTGCCCAAGCTGGTTCCTCCTGCTGGGGTGTTGAGCATTTTACAACTTGTGCTCCTCTGAAGTGTCAATTAAGATCGTGATATTGATTTGAGCAGAGATTAATTTTGCTCTTTACACATCAATTTGCATACCTTCCTAGCAAGGTTGTCAATATTTGATGATGGAGAATATTTGAGGAGTTTAGGGACTGTGAACAGAGATTATAGGCAGGAAGCATTTTAACATGTATCAAAGACTAAGAAAATCACTCATTTCCATCAGCAAACAACACTAACAAGAACTAGAAATAACTATATAAACAAAAATTCAAAAGTAGTAATTCTATAAATCTCAGATAACTGTCATATTTTTTCTCTTAGTATTTCGAAGGGGGACTTTTAATACACGTTTTTATGATGGACTCTTGTATTGAATAAAGGAATGAAAATGTTATATATTCATTTGTGATTAAACATACATAGCAACCCCACACACATACTTACAATAAATTTTAAATACATCTATCGATAGTCTTTACAAGTGAAAGCACATTTTCCAGAACTACATTTAACCAGGTCCTATTAACTACGCCTTAATAAGTTTGCTTGTGTAGATCAAATAAATTACAAATATGTACAAAAATATGTAAGTATATTTATGTGTATATATGTATTTACTTTCATGTATATACATATAAGCACATGGTATGACTCATATTTGTCACTCAAAACATTGGTCATCATATAATAAACTCCTTTTTATTTTTATTAAAAATATGTAATTCATCCCATCTTATAAATATATACCAATGTGTTAAATCAAATTCTCAGTACAAGTCATAGGAAGTTGGCAATTACAGCTGCTAATTATATATTTTGCCAAATACATTCACAAACAGTATCTTGATATATGTATGAAGAAAATAAAGTTGAATATTCAAGTTATAAAAAGCTTTCTTTTGAAAGTTGAAAGGATTATTCAAGCACTTATTTTGCATATAGAACACTAAACTACTATTTTTTCTTTTATTACTGCTTTGATTGGCTGTGTAATAATGACTTTGAGAGGAGAGCCTTAGGCTTCAAGGAAAAGGATCTCACAACTTTCAAATATTATGAAGACGTAATTGAGGGAATTCAGAAAAAAATAAAAACTTTCCTGAAGCAAAAGGATATGAAAATTATTTTTATCAAAAGAAATTATAATAATATGATAATAAAAAATGATTCCTCTAATTCATGCATATGAAAAAGCCTCAAGCACCCTTATTAAAAAAAATGATGTTTTATCATATAAGATAACTACATAAGTAGGAATTGAATTGATGTAGAAAGAATAAGCAAAGTATTTCTGAAAATATTTCATGAAGGAAAGGTATATTTTCTAGCTTTGAAGAAAAAGAATATTTTATCAGAGGAATGAATTTTAAATGGGACATTTTACTGGAGAGAAGTCTGAGATTCTTATAAAAATAATGTTTTATAATAATAACACAAATTTATATTTTGCAAAATATACATATCTAAAGAAACTTTAATCATTGCAAAGTGAATGATAGATATCTCCTTTATATGGTTTGAATTTAGTCCTTTGAGAGAATCAATAGCATCATCACGTTTCCTGTTTTATATTATGAACTTCAATAATGTCATGACAGTGCTATTATTTTTCTTCTTTTATAATATAGCTTTTAGTTAGTAAAGAAACCACTGTACTTGAGAACTCTCCCTACTCACCTAATCTAGCCCCAGTGACATTATTCTTTACCAAATTCTGAAGGAAATATTAGGCTGAAGACATTTTGATGACATTCAGGATCTCAAGTATAATCCACAACAGCTCTGATGGCCATTTCAGAAAAAGTTAAAAAACTGCTTTGAAGGATGAACTATGAAACTATGAACTATGAAAACTACTTGAAGGATGACAATGTCATTGGTGCACAGCTTTCCAAGAGGAGTACTTTAGAAATAACTGGAATGATAGTCAGCAATGAGGTATGTAGCATTTTTTTCTAAGATGAGTTGGTGAACTTAATTGTGAGAACTTTATTTATGGCCATACAGAAGTACACACAAAATATACAAAGGTAATGTTCATTTTTTTTCATAGTTAGATCTGGCAAAACGTGAACAGCTGGCAAGGAAGTGGCTAAGGGCAGAGAGCAGGAAGAAGTTTTAGGTAGGAACTATTCTGTGGTAGAAACATACACAGTACAGAGCTCCTAGTGACCATTAACTGACCTGGGGCTCATTATCATATAATTACCATAACATGGTGGAGTTTCCATGAAGGATTCTGGGAGGACTCTTGAACAAGAAGAAAACTGTTATAAAACCTAATCTGTTATGGACTTGTTCTGTAATCTGCTATATGATTCCGACTTTTCCATCACCCCAAAGACAGGCAGGGCAACCAATCTTCCCAGGATCAAGGTGGGGAAAAACCAGTGTGCATGTAAAAGACAATTTGTGCTCACACTTTTGGGTCTTTCTTCACTCACTGGAAATGACCCCTCTCTTCCTCTGGGATATACTTTCACTTTGCAATAAATGTGTATGTGTGTGAGTGTGTGTGTGTGTGATTATTTTTTTATCTGTGATCACTCTGTCATTGGCTAGGTTCTGTACCAGAACTCATTCTTGACACTGTGAATTGGGGGGACCGGGACACATCCAGACAGGGCTAAAATTGCAATACCTAAGCACATCTACAATGTTAAGAAAAACTACATGTACACAATTAAAGCAAGAAATTATGTTTTGTTTGGTTCACTGGCTATTTCTACCATATATTCATGTGTGCTTGTTCTCAGTAGTAACAATTTAACTGAACACTTGCCTTTAAAATAAATTTAACAGGAATATATTATGAAGCCTTTTCATTTAGTAAATTCTTAAAGAAAAAAATAAGAGAGCGGCTAAACTAATTACCATAAATTATGGCATTGCCCATTCATTGAAAAGTAAAGAAAATTTGTCTCACTTTTCAATAACACACTAGATGAATGTTTATGTCATATTCTGAATGTTTGTTGGTTCTGCTTCACTTGCAATGTTTACATCAAATTTTGAATGGGAATTGTGCCTCATATTCTCCGGTGATGCTGGGTTGAATCAACAGAATGTGATTGCCTGTGTATCATTCTGTTTTGTTTCTTATTACTTTCCTGGCAAACAATTGGAGGTGCCCTATTGCCCATAAATTACCTTCTGACTACAACTTCCCAATCACCTTCATATGTAGAGGCTTGTAACTGGGAATTACTCTCTGCTGTTTACAAGTTCAAAACATTGAAAACTTATCTCTGGTTATAAATATTCCTTGTCAAGCTTGATTCACTGGCCTACCATATGTTTATGCTTTATAACTAATGATGTTCATATAGTACTAGATCTTCCAAAAAAATTTTTTTTTGCATTTTTACCCACTACAAAGAATCCAAGATGGAAATATTATACTAATTTGGTTTATTAAATAATACCACAAAAGACATTACAATAAAAGTGTGTGACAGGCATAACACATAAACAAGCCATGCACATACAAATTCTTACAAAAATCTGTGAGGTAGACACATATCAGAGAAACTGGAAAGATTGCTTCCTGCCTAAACTACACATGTGCACTTTTGCTCAGTTGCTTTTGTGTGTGTGTGTGTAATTTGCTCAATATCTCATTTATAATTTTAATGTTTATTATGTTATAGAAAATGTATTTGACCCAGAGTTTCTCTATTAAGACGTATTGATCACTTAATAGCTAAATGATGTGGAGGGTTCATTACCATGCAAGTGAAAGGACACCTGTGTTACATCTATTGAATTTGAATGTGGAGCCTCCACGCCCAGGAGTATGAATTTGTGATAAGCTTCTCCAAGGTCTCTTATAAATGAACAAATAGCCACCTAGAATTGAAAATGGCTGGCCTTAAGCTGCTTATATTTCACTGTAGGATCAGTTTATTTAAAATAACTAATACAAATCCTGAGAGGCTTAGATATGTTCAAAAGTTTTATTAGCCATTTCCTAAATGAAGATACTAAATATCTTTACAGTGATAATTCCTCTCTTCAAGTGCTAGGTGTTTTAGGCATGTGGGAGTCTTTAGGTTAACTATACAACTGATATTTAATTATTTCAACACTTACTATATTCTATTCTATGTATATTCAGTTACACATTCTGAATTTTCCCAACTTTCTTAAGGTAATGTGACTTCCATAAAGTCTTTTCCATACAGAAAGCAAAAAATATTTAGACATCAAACAAATATGTATTCAAGCAACACAATTCCTGAACTAAAGTTTTCCTTATTCACCATCCCCAATTCAATGTGTGCTAAATGACTTTCTGCCTCTGTAAAAAAAAAAAAAAGAAAAAAAAACATGAGTTATAAAGATATGTACAGCAGAGTTTATGACCTTAGAGTGCTATAATTAGAGTCTTCATGGATACAGAAATAAATAAAAAATCAGATCAGATAAGTAATGCTTTTAGTTCTTAAAATTTAATCAATAAATTTATTTTATTAAATGGGAAAGAAAATTCAGACCTCAAAGGTTATAGTGATCAAAATGGGAGGATATGATGACCTAAGAGCACTTGTGGGAGAGAGCGATGTCTACAGCTATAAAAGCCTGGACGAGGAGGGTCTTCCCAGAAAGGAAGACTTGACAGAACTAAGTCATGCACATGGCAATATAGGACAATGAACAGAAGTTTGGGTTGCATGGAAAATATTAGGGATAATGGTGTAGGTTAGGAACTCAGTAATTGCTCTCTGGACATTTCAGTCATTTTTTTTTAAGTGACTGAAAGTTTGAACAGGTCCGTTGCTGTCCATTGGAAAGTCAAGGCTGTTTAACCTTCTCTCCTTGTCAGTTGTTACTGGCTGGGGGCGAGCAGGTGCATGTGTGGTGTTCTCTATTTCAACATATTTGCAACTCCAACATTCTGATTGGTG
This sequence comes from Otolemur garnettii, assembly GCF_000181295.1. NCBI lineage: Eukaryota > Metazoa > Chordata > Mammalia > Primates > Galagidae > Otolemur > Otolemur garnettii. Next base: position 7,496,703 of record NW_003852428.1, on the reverse strand, counting down.
ATTGATTAAAACTTCAAATTTTTATTTATGTTTTTTCTATGCCATTTATTTTATTTTTAAAGAAAAATATAGATGATATTACAGGAGATACTGTCACCTGGATTTTAAGAAAAACAACATATTTAGCTTCAAGCTATGACTCCAAGAATTAACAAACATAAATTCATAGCGGTAGACATTTTTATGCTGTAGTAGGAAGATTCAATTTTTCCTGCTATACATTTTTTTCTCTTCCTACCCATAAAATTGATGGTGAAGTATTTTATTTCTGCTATGGCAACAAGGAACGTGAACTCACATGTTTGTAAATGAACTGAATCTCAAGCATTCCCTTCAGGGATGTATTTCATATACTTTTCCTACTATACTCCATGAGAGGGAAAGCTCAAAGTTTAAACAACTTTTCCAAATCACAAGATCTCAAAGTTGCAAAATCTGAAATGTAACTCAGGACTTTCTGATGCTAAAATGTTAATGTCTCAGTGGCATTAACTCAAGTATTTCCCCTCTTTAAACTTGTCAATTCTAAAGGAGAGATTAGGGAACATTTGAGAAGGATAGAGAAGACAAAGAGAGAGAGAAGGAGAAAAGAAGGAAGAGGCAGAAAAATATAAGAAAGAAGAAGAGGAAGGAAAACAAATAGGACACATCACAAATGCTGGCATTAGCTAAGAATTTGGGGGACATATATAAGGCATATGCATAGAGAATGTAGTTGTGTCAATACTCCACTAAAGAAAATTATAACTTAGAATGAGGTGTTTTCATTTTTTTCCTTATTTATATTTTAATTCTTATTTCTGTTATTACTGTTCCAACATGATTCATATTTTTAAATGTTATCTTGCTAGTTGATATACAATAGAAGCTCTTAAGTTAAAGACCCAAGTGACTGTAAGAAACTGGAAAACACATGAAGGCGTCAACATAAGGATATGCAGGGAGGTGGTCAACTCTGGAAGTTCTACTGCTATTAAATTCCACACCAATAAAATCATAGCACTGCCAGGGCATTTTGTGAAGGCCAAATATTCTCTAGATTATCAAGTCTTTAGCCCAAGTATTTCATCCAACAAAACTTTACTGAAACAGCACTACAGATGCCCCCTGACTTACAGTGAGGTAATATCATGATAAACCCATGATTTTTGTTGAAAAATAGTAAGTTGAGTCATCATAAGTCAGGAACTATCTGCATATGGGATCATAGGAATTAAACTATACACTTTCAAAACACTCCTCTAGAAGTAAATCTCAATGGCAATGGCAGTGTTAATAATAGCACTACTGATAGGCATTAGGCATTTAATTCATATTTGCACTAGTTAGAATGTTCCATGTTGGTCATCACCTTGCATCCTTCCATGGGCTGCATGTGGGAGCTGCTCATGTTATCCTCCATTTTAGGAAAAAGGGATTGAAAATATTGAAATGTTAAGAATTGCTCACAGATGGAGGTATGATAGAGCTTGAGTTCAGTTGGTGCAGTTAGGATTCAGAGTCTGTTGTCATAAACGATATCTTCCAAGTGTCTCTCTCCCTGTAAGTTCACTGAGGAAACACTGCGTGGATCACATGGGTTTATGTGTAAAGTGTTTAGCATAGTGTTGGAGTGAACATCAGGATGTC
>NW_003852428.1:7472883-7494990 GCF_000181295.1 Otolemur garnettii | reverse complement strand
TCTGCTTAAAAGTTTATAACTTGCCACTCCTTATTGATGTGAAACTCAGTGCAAATAGCAGTCCTGTGGTTTTGCCTAGACCCAGTCAATTCTTTCAGATATGAGAACTGGGATTGGCGAATTATAAAGTAGTTCTATTTTTAATTTTTTGATCAACCTATATACTATTTCCATTGTAGTTCAACTATTTAGCTGAACAGTATACAAGAGTTTCAATTTCTCTCCAAGTTCACCAACACCTACTTTTTCACAATTCCTTTGATAATAGCTATCCTAACATGTATGAGGTGATATCTCCTTATAGATTTAATTTATATTTCCCTGACCTAAATGTCCATTGACTCATGAATAAACAGAAAAAGTGTAGTGTGTGTATATATATACACACACGTACATATATATATACACAATAGAATATTATTCATCCATGTAATGTTGAATGACATTGATGAATGATGAAATGACATGACAGAAAAAGTGTACATATGTATATGTATATATGTGTATACACATATATGTATACATATATATAAGTGTATATACATATATGTATATATGTATATATGCATATACATATATATAGATACACACAATAGAATATTATTCATCCATGAAAAAGAATATACTATAGATATTAGGATATCCTATAGTTTAACTCAACATGGCACACATTTAGGATATAAATCCAAATAATTATCTCTCTTATATGTGAATTCTGAAAATATCAAGCAGGCAGAATCAGAGAGTAAAGTGATTGGTGGTTTCCAGAGACTAGGGGCAGGGGAAATATGGAGTTGTTGTTCAGTGGGCATGAAGTTTCAGATTTGCAAGATGAGTAAGTCCTAGAGATCTATTTACATCGTGTCTATAGTTCATAATACTGTATTGTGCACTTAAACTACTACAAAAATAAAAAATAAAAATAAAAATCAGTCAATAGTGCAACCAGTAACAGTGTATTAGACGGAATTTTTTTTTTTTGCTTCTGATAACCTCCTTCCTCTTTTACTTCTTCCAGGTAGATACAGCACGTATAATTCTGCTATTCTGATAGCATGTCTGCAGTCATAAAACATTTTACACATTTATTTTCAGAATTGATATGTTTTTGGAATAAAAATGAATAGGAAGCAGCTATCCAATTTTTCTTCAAACATTTCTTTGTTTTTGACTAACAGAGCCGAAAATGGATTTTGAAAGAATCCCTGCACCTTAGTATTTTATTTTGGAAGCAACAGCTGACTCTCTTGGCCCAGTCAGGTTCTAATAGCACTGGTATCAAAGATTACCATTATAGTGAGTTTCCTTCAAAAAATAGCAGAAAGATGATGGATGGACCTGAGTACCTGAAAATTCTGACTCCAAAAGTTCAGGGTCCAGATTTTGTGTAGCAAAATGAAGAGTGAGAATCTTAGAAATCTTTCATCTTATTTCATGTGGCCATTAGCCCTTTAAGGATTTCTCCTTGAAGACAATCAAATACCAATGCTATTATTGATATCATTAGGAGAAATACTCACAACTTGATACACTAACACGGATACATACAAATTATTTTATAGTGGTTCCATAAAGAGCATGGATTCGTTTTCCCTTTGAATTTGAGCTGGTCTGTGACTGCTTTAACCATTGTAGTACAATGCAAGTGACTTTAGCAGTTTTTTTCCCTACTCTCAAGAGGTTTGAGCACTTCTGCCTTAGTCTTTATGTCTCCTGAGCTCTCTTGCTAGTGAGACCATGTAGAGAGGTCTTGAGAGCTCATGAAAAAAGTTAGGGATCCAGATGTGCCCAGTCTCTCAGCTGTTCCTACTAAGACACCAGGCAGATGAGTAGACCCATTTGTGAATCCCTATGTCAGTTTCTGTGTGAAATGGATACTACCATATAACTACCAAACCCAACCTGTGCCATATGGATCAATACACTTTATAGACAATCCTTTTTCAATTTCCTGACATTCCAATTTATTATTGTTTTCGAACAATAACTGTAGTTGCTACAAAATTTTGAACCCAAATTTGGCATTCAAATTTGTAATACACACACATGCACTATCTATACACACATCCATGTACACATACTCATTTACTTCCATAGGAAAATGAATGAGAGCTGACTTCCAGATATACTCCCAACACCATTAAATCACTACTATGTATTTCATACCTATTATCCTCTCTCTTCTCTTCTCCCTTCCTCACTCTGTTCTCTGTCCCTGTCTTCCTCTCTCTCTGTTTCTGTTGCTGTGAAATGAAGATATACAATGACTTCTGGCATTTATTGAACAGTTATTTAGTTACTTGTCCTTAGGAAACTTGTACTCTATGAGGAATAACAAGATTATTTATAATTTTTATGAGATGTTGTTAATCTGGAAAATTAGACAGATAATTAGAAATTTTAAAATATTAAATACAAATCACATTTTATTAGTAGATAGTATTTGGCTGGTTATTCTAACTTAAAGAGAAGTGGATTTTTCTGGAAACATAAAGATGAAACAGTAATTGTAAAAACTAGAACTAGTTAGACTGTGTGATTTTTGAAAACAGCATATTCATGTGATTTATAAACATTTGAAATACTCAAAAACAAAACATAAATTACAAATATTACCAAAAAAAATCAGTCAAGAGGTTATCACTTTACCCAACGTCAAGCTATAATACAAGGCTGTGGTAAGCAAAGCAGCATGGCACTGGCACAAGACAGAGACACAGACCAGGATCAGAGCAGAAAACCTAGATGTAAAACCATCCTCACATTGCCATCTGATTTTTGACAAAAAAAGACAGTAACACACAATGGAGAAAAGAATCCCCTGGGAAAAATTGTATAGCCACATTCAAAAAACTGAACCAGGGTAACAGACGTACACAAGTGAACCAGGCATACACATAAGGCATGAAAGTATAAGAAACATAGAAGAAAAATGTTGAAATATTTCTTGTAGATATCGGCATCAACAAATAATTTATGAAGAAGACCTCAAGGGCTCTCCCAGCAATAACAATTAACACATGAGGCTTGATTAAGTAAAAAATGATTCTCTTTTGGTATACAATTTAAAGCAAAATCCTTAAGCCACTTGTGGAAAATTAATATTAAGTTTTTGCGAATAAGACTAGAAAGTAATCAGGATTGTTGTAATATATTCAGAGAACCACCTAGAAAATTGCAAACACAATTGAAAAATATAAAGTAAACTAATCCTTAGGCTTTCAAGAAAGCTTAGGCATTCTTACTGGCATTGGTGTTTTACATATTTCTACAGTTAAAAATTATAAAATTATTTAACCACGATAATACCTATATTTTCTAGTAACTTTAAAGAAATAAGATGAACATTCTTGACAGTATTTGGGGGGAGGATATTTTATTGATTGTGTAAATTTGATGCTTCAATTTTAGGTTTCTATTTTTATTAGTATGTAGATACATTCATTATCAATGAGTAATTAATAAGTGTTTACGTCATTATGACTCTGGCATCACTGAAAGAATAAGATCATGTGGACAGAGCAAGTTATGACTATAACTTACAAGCACAGATGTGAGTCACATACACTCATAGGAACCATAAATAGCTCAAAGAACCATGGAAAATTTTGAAGAAAGAGTCTTATTCATGAGAAACAGGGGTACCCCTCAAAACCTTGTCTTTTGATATATTTGAATAGTTCAAGTATTGAATGAAAAATAATGGTAGTTTTGGTGTCTCCTTAGCATTTATTAAATATAAGCCATGCAGGAAGTTATTTTAAAAAAGGATGTCCTATTTAACTAGCTAATAAAATAGTAATAACAGAGTGTAGAATATACAGTGTGTCTTAAAAGTTACTCCTAAAGTTGCCATACATAGGAAAAATGGGTAATTGAGGCTAAACATTGCTTTATTTACAAAATATCCATTACAAAATTTTACAAAATATTTACAAAAATAATTCTCTAGCCATTGGCTACCTCTTTGTCAAATTTCATTATGAATATTTTGCAAACAAAGATATAATTAACTACAATTTCTCACTGTCTCTATGTATGGTGAACTTGAGTAACCCTCACAAAACATGGAGTGCGCATTCTGTAAATGTAACATGCTACTGTTTCACTTCATGATAGTAAAATGTCGTAGAATTAATTATTAACTGATAACTTGAGGCATGAACGCTGAATTCATCTAAATATGAAGAGATTTTTGGTCCTTTGATGAAGGGAGTGAATAGAAAGCCCTCAACACTTGAAGCATTAGTCCAGAGGATAAATGTTACATGTTTTGTAGAATAATGATTTTAATTAGTATGTGAATATGTTTTTAGGAAAAGATTTCTGGAAAAGAATTAACATTGCTAACAAATGAACATGAAAGACTACTTTTATTTTACCAGGCTGCAGTTTTTGAAAGGTGTAAATGGTGGTGTCTAAATTAATTGAAAGGGACTGTGACCTGCCTAGGTGGTGCAAAGGTGGCATCTGTGCCCTGGGGCTGTTAGAGACCCCTTTTATGTGGGGCCATAGAGGCTGGGCAAATTCCACAGCTAGCCTGGAGGGCATTGAGGAGTCAAGGTCCTTTGAGTGAATGCAGTAGGGGGGCTAACTAGGTAGTTTGTGTTCTTTGTTTTAGGAGCTGAAGGGCAGATGGGGGGAGGGGAAGAAGCAGGAGATGAGGGATGCATCCATTAGGCCCCCCAACAGTTTTATCATGTTCTCTTAATATTTGACTTCATGAAGTAATATGTTGTTAATTAGTTAAACTGCAACCAAAGAAAAGGAAGAAATGCTTAGAAACTGATAAAAATGCCATTTTGTTATGAAATTTGTGTTAAAAATGGAATTATTGAGAATCTACTCCAGTATAAAAAATATCAAAACTAATTAGATTGCATATGTTAGAGAGAAATGTGAAACACGAAATAGCAAAATCAGACAGATGAAACAGAAAGTTTTAGCCAAAGGCTAACTTGCAATTTGTTTTTTCCAGTGATCATAATATTGCACCCTAAGTTGGTGGATTAGAGAAAGCTAGCAGGCCTAAAAATTCTCAAGTTTCTCTGTCTATGTATTATAACTTATATAAATACATCTTTAATCTTTGCATAAACATGAAATAGTATCTGTCATCTAAAAAATGAGAAGTGTGTAGTTCCTGATTTCTAAAATTCTTATAGCAAAATCTCTAAAAAGTCGTCTATGTCATGAAGTAGAAACTGAGACAGATATTTGGGTGCAGGACAAATTAATAACCTGTGTAGGGATGGAGGGAAGCATCCCTGGAAATGAACAGGTGATGGTGTTAGACTGTGATGCAGTTCTAAACATGCTCGGGCTATTGTTGCAGGGAGCTCTGGACAATGCACTGACTAAGTAGCTATTGGCTTAAAATAGCCAGACCCTATACACTTAACTCTTTAAGTCATTGGAGGAGAGCTGTCCTGGAAATAGTGTGACTGCAGACAGGGTGTCCATAGGCAGCTGAGACATATCTGAAGGAGCAGATGGGCAGAAACAGGAGTACACAATTTACTCTCCGCTTTTGGGGAGTAATTTGGAGCTGGGTAAGAATCATCTCACAAGAGAGATGATTGCTAAGCTTTCAAACATTTTGAAAACTGGCTTATAAATATAGCCATTGTTCAAAATGAGGTGATATTACCTAAAAACTCAATGTCATTTTAAAAAGTAATGAATATTAAAAATTCCTCATTTCCAATTGCATTACCATATTGTACTCTAATATCTATTCTTTTGATCTTATTTTATTTCTACTGTCTCTGTATGGTAGAAATTCTATAGAATGATGTGCTCACCTTTTCTCCACTTCACATTCAGAGAAGTCACCTTGGTAACTCAGTGGCAATAGAATTATTTTCACTATGAAAAATAGCAAGTAATAGTAAATGAAGGCTTAATGTATTGATTTGGTGATTGTCTAGATTTGGGAAAGTAACTAAAGCAGAGTAAACTCAAAAGATTCGGCAGAGTGCAGTGGCTCACACCTGTAATCCTAGCAGATATAGGGGGCAGATATTGGCAGATTGCTTGAACTAAGGAGTTTGAGACCAGCCTAAGCCAGAGTAAGACTCCATCAGTACTAAAAATAGAAAAATTATTCAGGCATTGTGGTGGGTGCCTGTAGTCATAGCTGCTTAGGAGGCTGAGGCAGGAGGATTGAACCGAGGAGTTTGAGGTTGCTGTGAGCCAGGCCAACACCAAGGCACTCTGGCCTGGGAAACAAATAATTTTTTAATAAATATTACTCTAAATAATAAAAATAATACTATTTTTAACTTAGCAACAAGAAAAAAAGGAGGAGCTTGTAGTGAGGGTCAAGTAAAGTTTAGATTAAAAGCATTTAGGTACGTGTTAAGGTGGAAAAAAAAAAGAAAGAAAAGAAATTGACAAACTCTCAAGCCCAAACTAAATTCATTTGCCAATGAACTCAGCAACTTCTTTGTTTAATCAAGCATTTATTTGCAGTGGGATATTGTCACTATTCAACGTTGCGGCAGTAAGTTGAGTAAGCATGTGAGTGTTTGGCAAAAGTCAATGCCAACTTTCCATAAAAAATCAATTGACTATTTGGAATGTCCAATACAGGGCAATATATATTTTATAATTGTTTACGAATGTGTGCTTCGTATCTTTTATATCAGTGAAATTCATCTAAACATACGCTTACGTCCATGCACGTGTATTTCATGTTGTTGAACATTTACTAGCACAGCACTGGCTGTGAGGGCTAAATACACTAGAAACAAGCAGAGAAAGCATCATAGGAAAAGGAGTCACACTCACAAATGTCATAATGTGGGTGCTTTTGAGGTTGTTCGAGGGGAATCAAGGAAGCCAGCATATTTATATTATAATGCTCTTGTCTTTGACTATAGTCGAGATGGGAAGCCACTGGCTTATTTTGAGCAAAAATGTGGCATGACCTCATATAATTTAACATGATTGCTCTGTTGTGTTGAGAATAGACTACGTGGAACAAAGGTGGAATGGAGGAGACAGGTTCAGAGATAAGTACAATAACATTAGTTAAAACAAATGTAAGGACGTGCAGGCCAATCCTGGATAGGGTTTCAAGGTGGAGTTTATTGATATAAGTGTGTTCTGTGAAAGAAAATCAGGAAGTACGGGTGATCCAAAGTGTTTGGACTGAGAAACCAAATCGTATGATAATAACTTTTTGTGGGTAAGTGGTTGGAGATCAGTTCAATTATGGACGTGATCTGTGTTATTTTCCTCAAAGACTCACACAGAGATGTTTGGCTGCATAGAGAATATAATTTTCAAAGGAGCCATTCATATTAGCTGCATAAATGTAATCAGCATAAAGGTAATATTTAAACCCCTGACTTGGGGAGATTAGCACAGAAATGAGCGTTTAACATTAGCTCAGACATTAAACTGTGGACAGGTCAGTGGTCAGAGATATGGAGGCAACAGAGAATCATTGAGCACACAGAAAGGAAAAAAGCAGGAGGGTGTGGCATCTTGGAAAACAAGAAGTATTTCAAGGAGTAGAAACTGACCCTGGACGATAACACTTTGCTTAGTCAAGTATGGTATGGGCCTGGCAGTGGAACTCAACTCCAACAAAAACATTCAACCTCTTACAAGGGCATGGAAATTAAACAACCTTCTGTTGAATGACAGTTGGGTGAAAGAAGAAATAAAAAAGGAAATCATTAACTTCCCTGAGCATAACAATAATGAAGACACAAGCTACCCAAACCTGTGGGATACAGCAAAAGCAGTCCTGAGAGGAAAATTTATCACTTTAGATGCCTACATCCAAAAAACAGAAAGAGAGCACATCAACAAACTCACAAACCATCTTATGGAATTGGAAAAAGAACAATCTAAGCCTAAACCCAGCAGAAGAAAAGAAATAGCCAAAATTAAATCAGAGATTAGTTAAATTGAAAACAAAAGAATCATTCAGAAAATAAGAGCTCAAGAGCTTTGTCCTTTAGATTCTTTCTTCTACATGGTCTAATCTGTTGTTGATACTTTCTGCTGCATTGTTAAAGCTCCCTAATTGACTGCTTCATTTCCTTCAGCTCTGCTATGTCCTTTCTATATTCCTCACATCCTTCATCTTTTATTTGATTCTGTTTTTGGATTTCCTTTTGGTTATTTTCCACTTTGTCAGCAATTTCCTTGATTGATTTTATCACCTGTATTTTAAATTCCCCTTCTGTCATTTATAACATTTCTTTATAGGTGAATCCTCTGCAGTTACTACCTCATGGTCCCTTGGGGCAGTTGCTGTGGACTGGTTTTTCATGTTGCCAGGATTTTTTCTGCTGTTTCTTCTTCATGAGTGATGAGTGTTCTCTTTTATCTGTTTCCTTGTCCAAATTTTCCTTTGATTTTCTCTTGCTCTTTAAGTTATCGTGCCTCTGATGAAAGATTTTGATGAGTCCTTACTGTACAGAACTAAAAGGATGAGATTACTGAAGAATAAGAAGAAAAAAATATTTAAAAAAAAGAAAAAAGAGAAAGGAGAGGGGGTGAGTAAAAGGGAATACTGACAAACAGAAGAGAGGCACAGAAAGAGGGAGACAGTAGTAATAAAGGTGTACAGAGGGTACTTTGACCCACACCTTAAAAACCCCCAACCTCTCAGGGTGCTGGGTTGGGTCATTCCCTTGATGTCAGCAGCTCTTCACTAGCTTGAGAAGGCACAGAACTCCATGTCCACCAAATAGAGAGATAAAATAAAAATACTCTAATTCAAACCAAAAAAAAAAAAAAAAAAAAAAACAGAAAAGTTTACAGGATAAAATTGGGAGAAAACCAAATAATAGGGGCAGAAACACTAGCAAAAATGAAGTTCCTATTATTATAGAAGGAACAATGGAGAATTATATGTACACTAGAAAAATGAAGAAGGAAAAAAGAAAATTTAGCAGGAAAAAGTTGAAATTAAAAAGAAAATCCAAATCCCCAAACAAAGCAGTATGTATGTCTTGCTGAATATTTTCTGGGCACAGGTGATTTTCTGGGGTATGAAATGCTGATCATAATGCTGATACAGCTGTATGAGATGGAGACTGGAAGCCTCTGCTGACTTCTTTGCCCTCAAACCCCACAGGGTTGAGAGCTTGAATCTGTTCTCAGCCCACTTAAAAGACATTTAATCCATTAACCTTAGCTAAGCAGAGACTTTCCCAGGAAAGCACATGTCACTGGGATCGCCCCTGAAGTGGCTGCCTGCTTATCAGGTGTGCCAAAACCGGCCTTACTCTAGGTCCCTGAGGCCAAGGCTGCAAGGCAGCTCTCCCACTGCCAAAAACTGAAAGCTCTGCTTTTCCGCTCTGTCTGTCCTGGCCTTTGGCACTGTTCACAGTCACTAGATCCCTCACCCAGCCCAGGGGCCTCACTCTGTGGCCCTGAGGGTGGATCCTGTAGGGCAGTTGTCCCACAATGGCTGTGCCTGGGGCCCACAGCTGAACAATAGTATCTCTATTCTGGCCCAGCAGTTCAGTCCTGGACCCTGGACAACACTTAAAGTCACCCACACTTTCGCTCGAGTTCACCCAAGGTAATTCAACTGAGTTCCCCACGTCAGAAAAAAACCAAAACAACCTGTAGGAAAGGCCTTTCCTGTCTGCAGTCTGGCCTCAGATCAAATGAACGCAAGCACCTGCCACTTCTCCACTGACTTTATCCTCCTCCTGGGGTCTAGAAGTCTCTCACTATCTCCCTACATCTCTAAAGAGATTTTTCTGGGCAGAACCCATAAGCCAGAGGTGCCTGGAGTCTTAGGTCCCCAATCTCACTGCACCTGGTTGCAAAGAAGCTGTTACTTAGCCTCTATCTTCCTCCAAATCTCTTTTTATAATTTCCTGAGTTACTAATTTCAACTGGCCAACCATAACCCTCAGGTGCCACTCATTTATTGGTTATCAATGTAGCCTTCCTTTTGTCAGCAATATTCTCCATGTTATATGTCAACTAGAACTAATGTTTTATATAAAGTCTTCCCTAGAGTCGCATTTTATTCTTAATATTTTGACATTCCCTGAAAAAACAGGAATTTTCCTGAAATAGCCTGAATCAAGGTTTTGGGGTGTGTGTGTATGAGTATGTTTTGTTTTGTTTTGTTTTGCCGCTACGGAGGCCTATATTTTGTGAGGTGTCCCAGGACCTACTATTTGGGTGGGCTGCCTCCTAATTCTTGAAACAAGGTCTTTTCTTCACCCACTTCACCCACCCATTCAATACTTTTCTGTTTTGTTTCCTGCTGAGGGGACCTGGCAGGAACAGAACTAATCCCCTAAGGCATTCTATAAAATAAGTCAAACAAATACTGCAGTAATGATAGTAACATAATGCAGACTGAATAGGAAGATGTAGTTTCCTAAAAATATTTGGAAATTCTTTCCCTACCGTTATTTAGCATTTGAAAAATGAGCCATGTTACAGAATAAGGGACTAACCAGACAGAATTATGGAACAAGGCCTGAACTAGGAAGGGAATTCACATGGCAATAATGCTGAAAAAGAAGGGCTAAATGAGGCATTGATTTAGTTATTTAGAGACTTTTTACTTTTTTTTCCCTCTGAAAATAAACCCAGAAATTATATCACTGTTGGTGATTTAGTACCTTTCACTACTTATTTTAATGCTGTTCACTCTTAGGGTTGCAGAGAACCTATAAATGTCTTTCCACCGATTCAAGCACCATTCATCAGAGTTACTGCATGAGCTCACCAGGCAAGAGTTAAAGCATCTTCCTCTGTGGTCTCTTCCTCTCAGAAATCACTCTAAAGGGATTTAACTAAAGAGAGAACACCAAATGTGAGCACTGCTAAGCCATAAGCCTGAAATATTTCATATCTATGGATTAGTTGAGATGTATCAAATGGGATTTTCTACCTATTTCCAGTTAAACTGGAAGCATTGACATAATATGTATGAAACATAACTCTTCTGAATTTTACTCCCTTGTCATGTAATTTCAGATCCAACCTGATTCTTAACTCATCAATTCTTTCTTGGCTTAACTATTGAATATTTACTCAGTTCCTCAACTTAAGAAATATATTTTCACTTTTTAATATCTCCTTTGTGGTACTCTTGACAAATTCACCAGATTAGAAATTTTTCAAACTACGAAGATATTTTACATGTATAGGCTAGGTCAAAAAAACTTCAGCATATGCCACAAAAAATGCCCAAGGAAATACTGAAGGAATTATGAATTGTACTAAGAGAATTAATTTATAAAAATTGAAGACAAGATACCATTTTAGTTTTTAACTACTGAACACATAGAAGGAACCACCATCCAATAACTACATTTAAAATCATTCAGAGTAGTATCACATGCTATTTATACCAACATTGGTTTTTGTAATGAAATATTTGACAAAATATCTATTTCCCTTTAATATTTTGAAGGATTTCTATCTCTTTTTGCTATTATTTCTCTACATTTTGTGTTTAGTTGAATTCTTTAGCCAATGGAATTTTTCCCTTGGCTATATTTGTAGACTAATTTTCATACTATGGATGATATATTTTGGCCACATGGTATGGATAAAACTATAGAGAACCCAAGTCAGTTGTCTACAATCAAAACTTGGTTCCACCATTTCCTTGAATAATTTTCTTCAATTTTAAACTACTTATGCATATAATTAATGTGAAATTGCATTAATTAGTTCATGGAAACCTTTTAGAACAGTGATAGCATAGGAGTGGAAAATGGCTCATTGTAGTTACTGTCCTATTTTCAACATTCTGTTGAAAAGAGACCATACAATTTTCCAAAGCCACAGCTTCATAATTCCTAAACTTGTCTGGTTTGTATCTTCTGCCCTTTACCCTCTCCTCCCAGTTATTTTTGCTTATGAGCTATTTGTTTTTATTGCCTTAGTATCAGCAATATCTCCACTCGTAATCTCAGAAGTGTACATTTTGGGTTTTTTTGCAATTCCAATTTGAAATTCACTTACAGCCATGTTGTCTATGTGTTGACTGCACCAAAATTTTCTCATCCAACTATACAGTCTTTGTCCCTTCATCCTTTCTGGTTTTCCTCCACCAGACTTTAAAGCCTTCATATTATCATTATTCTCCAAAGTAGGGCTGTCTGTTTTTTCTTGAATATTTCCCTACAACTCAAACTACATTAATAAGACTTTATTACATATTATAATGGGCTTCATTATTTAACTCTAGGTCTCCCTTAGGTAAGTACACAATTATGAACACCTTCCAGGTATCAAGGATTATGTTAAATGCGATTTCTGCAGTTATTTTATTTACTCATCTTGGGACATATATTGTTACTCGTAAACATTTGGGATTATAGAACACTTGAAAGTCTACTGTTTTCCTATTTTTCTTCTTTAATGTGGGACCCATGGTATACTTTAAAAAGACCACCTTTGTGTGTGTGTGTGCTCAGCTCTCCCTGTGTTCTGCAGGCACACACTCCTCTATGGAAGGATTGCACCTTTACACTTAAGTCCTGTGTGTGTTCTTCACTCGCTTGCCATCACTGCTTCACATCACAGCTGGCTGCAGAGATTGCTCACAGACTGCTGGAGGGTGCAGGGTATTCACTCACATTGCATTAATATCCCTCCAATGTGCTTACCAGTTCATTCCACAATGTATACAAGGAAATATATGATTCTTTCCTCTATAGTAGATTTATTACATACTGTCTTCAGGTTTTACATTTCATTCCTGCTACCAAGCAGAACTTAATAATGAAACATATATTTCAACCTAATCTCTATGTGTCAACAGATACGAAACGGTACATATTTCCCCAATTGTATTTTGAATGTTAAAAGATATAATCCTAACAAATGAGAAATCACCAAAATAATTCAGTCACTTCATCTAATGACGTTATTAATTCAGTGAACACTGATTGCATTATCAAGTGGAAAAATGCTCAGAATACAAATAAGTATAGAAAAACATTTCTAAGTAGATGTACTCACAGATGAAATAGCATGTTTCTGTTTTACATACATAACAAGAGCTATTTCAAACATTCTTTTTAAAAAGTTTATTTAGATAATGAGGCATGGTGTAGCAGGGAAAGGAGGAGGGTTCTATCCTAGTTAATGTTTAAATTATTCTTCTGGCTCCCAGAAACTTGTAAGTTTTGGTAGAAATGACTGGAAGACTCTCAGTATAATTACACTTCTCCAGCAACTTCTCGTATTTTTGAAACATTGGTCATTATGTATCTGACCAGCAGGAATTACCAGTGATCAAATTCAAGACAAATCTCCATTCCCTGAGGTGAGTTTGCAGTAAAATGTATACGCCCAACTCAAGGGAAACTCTCCTATTTTCATTGTGGTATTTGTGCAGCTTATTTCATGACATGTTAAGAAAATGCTTATAAATAACTATATTTTGATCTATAACAATGCTGTTATTTTTTTTCCTTACGAGAAATCTAGAAGGTATGAAAAATAGTGTAACAATTAGAAACATGGGTTCTGCAGACAGATGGATGGGGTCTGCATCCCATTCTCACTGATTAACGTATAGCCTTAAGGGAATTACTTCCCTATGACTCAGTTTCTTCCTTTAGGAAAATATGCCTTGTGAGTTCTCATTTCCTCATAAGGCTATTGCGGTGATTAGATAAAACAGTATGGGAAAAGCACTTTAAAACCTGCCTAGAGAAGCACAAGTAAAATCATAAGCAAACATTAATCTTGTTCTTACAGCTATTATTATTATATTATCTTGGGTTCAATGACTGGATAATATAATCATGTTTGTTGAAAATATTCTCCAAAAGAATGTGCTTGGGTAAACATTGTGCTGATAACTTTGATAGTGCCTCAGAGTTTACCATGTCTTGTAACACAAATAATCTAATTTTCAACCTGAAACAACCCTGATGTGATAGGAAATGATGTTTATACATTATTCCTAATGGATTGATGGAAACAAAGACAATCAATCTATCTAGAACAGAGAATAACTACTCAGTGATTTTACACTGAGCATTTACACTGATACCAGTGTTGCTTTTCCAGAGAGAAGAAATGGCTATAGCACATTCTTTTCATATGTTAGTAAATCTACCTAATCACAGTTGCTTATTGGCCTGCTTTGCTACAGACTACCTTCTAGGCCTATGTATATCAGATATACTATTGATTTTTGATTATTTGTGAATTCCCTTTAAACTACACACAAAATTTATATATGAAAATGCATATAGAAGCTCCAAAAATTCTCTTCTTGTGGTTTAATTTTCATGTTAAAATTGTTGCTGCTCTTACCAGACCAACCCTGGCAGATCAAAAGTGATTAATGCTTTTAAAAGCATTGGCAGTAAAGAACTTCAGCTGAGAACGCTCCATTGGATGGTTAGAAAGATGTGTAGCAATTTGAAGTTTAATTAAAAGTGATTGAGGTAAGTAATTTCATTATAGTTTGGCCAAAACTACAAAAAGATTATGAATTCTTAGAACATTATTTCTATGTTACGTGTGTATTTATGTATTTATTTATTTTTGAGTTTGACATTAAATGTAACTTTACTTGTTGAAAACCTAAAGAGTGTCAGTTCAAGAAGAACTGTGATGTGTAGATTGATCTTGCCAATTAAATTCCAGGATGATTTTATTTCTATTTTTTACTCAACATCCATCTACTTACTCATCTATTTATGTATTTTACTTTCTTATTAATAAATGTTTCAAAATCCAAATTTAAAAGAAAGTTGATAAACATGTTTAACAGGCCTAGAATTTTTGTACAGAATAGAATTTTTCAAAGTAATTGCCCTGAAGAGTAACAATCATTTTTAGGTGCTTTGGAAGAGGAAATTGTAGACATTCCCATTCATTTTTGGTCAAATGAATATTTATGATAGGTGATGGAAGTACAGGAAGGTTTCCTAAAAGTAAAGAATGATTTTCTCTTAGTAAAGTGCCAATGAGTTATAAAATTCTACCAATAAAATGACTGCTTATGGAAATAAACTTCACTCAACCAATAATTTTCAATTACTAAGTTAAAAAGCACCCACCTCTGATTTTTATACAGCATGATTCAGTTAGGACAATAAACACTTCAGAAATGCTTTATAAGATATGGATTTACAAGTAAACCCAGTTCTGGAACTTAATAAATTTTAAACATCTTTCTTTTTTTTTATTTTACGTTCTTAAATTAACATAACATTGTATGTATTTATCATGTACAGAATGATGTTTTGAAGTATACCTACAAACTGGCAGGACTCAGTTGAGTCGATTAACACGAGCATTACTTCTCATAATTTACCTGTTTTAATGGGGGAAAAAAACATGAGGAGAAACTTCTTTCAACTGAAGAACATGACATTTCAAATAATCTGTGGATAAAATCCTTGGTTATATTTTCTATGGTTGGTTAATGTTCAGTTCACTTAATTTACCTTGAGTACATAAAATTTAAGATTTAAATTTTAATTATTTACTTTTCAAAAGCTTCACTATCAGTTTCGTATACACTGGGGTCTGTAATCTCTAACATTTAGTACCAATATAAATTAATTCCAAACTATTTTCATTTACAAAGACAAAATATTTATATAAACTTGTGTTGCTACCATTGTTACTAAATTGCAAATAACTCTGTGCTCTGTGCAATATGTCTTTCATCTTCTATAAGAATTTTTTCATGATGTGTTCATAGTAACTCACAAGTTAGGAAAAAATGCCATGCCAATAGTAAAAACATAAAAAAGGGTGATATTATAAAGATGTACAGCTTTGGTCTGACCTCTAATTCTATTGGCATTTTGCAAGCATAAGTTTTCTTTTGTATCTTATTTACATAACAATGGATTTACCTTTTAAAACCAGTCTGATTCTTCTCTTTTAGCTGTAAAATGACAGAAAAAATACCATCTCCTCTCAAGCAAAACTGAGAGCAAAGACTGAATCCAAACCATCTGTTCCTCTTCACTAATGAAGTTTTACTCCTCTGGGAAAAATTAAAGTGTGCTTTTGGAAATCTACAAATTGCAGGTAATTTTTTAATGTTTTTCTTTCCCTTTGTTTTTTATTTTTAATTGAGAAATGAAAATTATATTTTTGTGTGCAACATGTTTTTGTGTAATATGTGTATATTGTAGAATGGCTACACTGGGCTAATTAACATGCATTAGTTTACCAGTAGATTGTGCTAATGTTTAGAATGAGACATATAAGATCACTGTTGCCATGTCAACCCTGACTCTATACTTAATACCAAGCCTTATATTGGTCTAGTTCTAACACTACTGATTCCTAAGCCTTGTTCTAACTGTTTTTTTGTTTTTTTGTTTTTTGTTTTCAGTTTTTGGACAGGGCTGGGTTTGAACCCACCACCTCTGGCATTTAGGCTGGTGCCTTACTCCTTTGAGCCACAGATGCCGCCCTTTTTTTTTTTTTTTTTTCATAGCAATCACCACTGAAAAGGATTCTACTTTGACCAAACTTTAATCAGGTCCTCCTGAGTTCTCTTCTCAATTAACTTGTGCTGTTCTTCTGTTTTTATCTCTGCATTGTTAGATTTTAGCAAGAACCCTGCTATGTCAGTTTAACTAGAATCTTCCATCCACAATACCTTATCCTTAAGTTCTGACCAGGTTCCTCATCTTTCTCCATTCTAACATTTGATTTTCAGTGTATGGTGCTGAGGGTCAGCAGTAGTACCATCTGGGTGCTTATTGGAAATGCAGACCTCACTCCTTACACAGAACAGACAATTGAAATATACATACCACTAGATATCCCCACTATAACTGCTTCTTGTCTCATAGAAACCACAACTTTTCATTATGGAGCACAAGTCGGTCATTTGTTAATTTGTGCTTCTTTCCCCATGGAAATAGGAGAAATACCTCCGCATCTTCTCTCTCATCAATATTAAAATCAAGGTGATAGGTTAATGTAGAACAAATGCTTCTTTTGTGGGATTAAGTTTTTACAAGTATTTTTTCAAGAACCACACAAGCTAAAATAGTGCCTTTCTGAATGTGATGTAAGCAAGAGAAAAGAATAGCCAACCTCAGACTATTCTCCCCATAAGAAACAATAATCATATAGATCTTTGAATGAAAAAGAATCTGGATTGCTCAGAAATCCAGTTAAAAAATGTCAACAAAGTGGTGAAACAAAAAAGGATAATAACTTTATAGAAGGGGGGGAGAACACTTTCATTTTGCCTGCATCACCCTACTCCTCAGGTTAGCACAACTCATTACAGAGACGGGATTCCTGAACTTGCATATTCCTTTTGCATAAAGAAGGAAGCCACAGTAAAACAATGAGGTTCCCCAGGCTTTTGGGTGGTGCTTAAGTCTATGTTCAGGGATTGGAGGAATGAATATTGTTATAACATCCATAGTACTCAATGCAATCTAAAGTTTCAATCAATCTTAATGAAAATCCCAATGGTATCATTTACAGAAATAGAAAAAAAAACTCTAAAGTTCATATGGAACTGCAAAAGATCCCAAATACCAAAGCAACCTGGAGCAAGAAGAACAAAGCTGGAAGTAGCAGACACCCTGATTTCAAAATATATGTTAAAGCTAAGGTAATCAGAACAGCCTGACACTGACATAAAAACAGACACACTGGTTAATGAAACAGAGAGCACAGACACAAACCCATTTACCTAGGGTCAGCTGATCTTTGAGAAGGGCAATAAGGTAAAACAACTAGAGGGGAATTATCTTTTTTATAAATGGTGTTACGAAAGTGGACATCCACATGCCAAAGAATGAAGTTGGACTCTTCCTCATACGATGTACAGAAACCAACTCAAAATAGAATGAAAAAAATGAATGTACCACCTGAAACTATAAATTATTAGAAGAAAATATAGGAGAAAAAACTTATTGACATTTGTTTGGACAATGATTTTTTGGATATTACCCAAAAGGCACAGGGAACAAAAGCAAAAATATACTAATAGGAAATTTGCTACAAAGCAAAGAAAGCGACCGAGAGTAAAAAGAAAACCTGTGACTGGGGAGAAAATATTCAGACTCATATTTTGGTGGAGGATTAATGTCCAAAATATATGTGAACTCACACTACTCAGTGGCAAAGGATTAAAACAAAAAAAACCCATAAATCATTTGATTTAAAAATAGGAAAAAGGTCTGTAGAGACTTTTTTTAAGTGAACACAAAGAAATTTCCATCAAGTTAAAGGAAAGGTGCTCAATTTCAGTAATAAACACAAAAATGTAAATCAAAACCTCAGAGACATAGTACTTCACACTTATTAGAATGGTCATTGTCAAAAAGTGAAAGATAAGGATGCAGAGGCTGAGAAAAGGGGGCCTTGTGCAGTGCTGGTGGAATGTAAATTGGTATAGCAGTAATCAGAAACAGTATGGAGGTTCCTCAAAAATTAGAAATGGAGCTGCATAATGTTACAGCCATCCCACTTCTGAGCATACACTAAAGGGTGATGAATCAGTATCTTGAAGAGATGGCTGCAGTCTCATGGCTATTTCAGCATTAGTCATAATAGCCAAAATAAGGAATCAATCTAAATGTCCATTGATGAGATGGATGAAAACACATGATTTATTTATGCAATGGAATATATTTAGCTTTTTAAAGAAGGAAATCATGTCATTTACAACAACATGGATAAACTGGGTTATATTATAGTAAACGAAGTAAACTGGATACAGAAAGGCATTCCAGGCAGGATCCCACACCCACGTGAAAATTAACAAGGGCAAGTTCATACTTATAGAGTGTCAAATGGTTACCATGGCTGGGAGAATGGCATTATAAGAAAATTTTGATTAAAGTATTGTAAGATAAATAATTTTTAAAGACAATATGATTATAGTTAAAAATACTATATTGTATACTTGGAATTTGCTGTGCTAGAAGATCTTCAGTGTTCTCGTTGCTCACACACAAACACACACAAGACACACATGGTAACTATATCAGGCGATAGATATTTTAATTGGTTTATTGTGGTGAATAGTAAGCATATATAAAATCCTCAACTAGTGATATTGGACAGGTGGCACCCCAGCCAGCTCAGTACAGCAGGGCTGGAGGACCTGCTGCCTCTGTCTTGGTGGCAGCTAGCAGAGAAACCAGTAGGTTGGAGCGTAGGCAAGCGAGGGCAGGGGGCTCGCCTCCACCAAGGGAGGCTCCAATAACCAAAGGAACCAGACACGAGCAGGGGAAGACACTGACTATTCCTCCAGTGCATCCCTGATTGGTCTGTTTTCAAAATCTGCTCCTGATTAGTCTGTTTTCAGGACCCAAAAGCTCATTGGATAACTGCCCTTATATAAGCCCCTGAGCAGAGAGCCCAAACACAGACCTCCACAGACCTCTGAGAGAGAGAGAGAGAGAGAGAGAGAGAGAGTGCAGGAGAGCAAAGAGGTTTGGTTCCTGGTGAGAGCTGTAACACTCGTATTATAAAACCTATCTTACTGCTGATCCTACTCTACAAGGAGGTTTGGTTCCTTGTGAGAGCTGTAACACTTGTATTATAAGACCTATCTTACTGCTGATCCCGCTCCACAAGGAATCTTGGTTCTTTGTAAGAGCTGTAACACTTGTATTGTTAAATAAAACCTATCCTGTGGTCCGTGGCTTCATTCTTCGAACTGCCGAGACCAAGAGCCTGGAAATGCAGTATCAAAAATCCAGTATCACTAGTATGCTTAAAAATATAAAATTATCAGTTTTCAAAAACACTTCAATAAAGTTTTGGGGAGATATCAAAAGCCATAGAACTTCATTTAATCTGACTTATAAGAGACAATAGACAAGTTATATATGACTATTTAGATATAAAAATAATTTTGGGAAGACCCTATTTATAGTGGCTATAGTGGCTTTTGGAAGAGACAAATTAAGCAAACTAATCAGTTCAAAACCAATTCACTTGGTAAAAATAAATAGGAAAAATTATTCATCACTGTAAAAGTGCTATCTTAGCAACATAAATTACCAGTCATTTATCTTTAATGAAGATATCATAGAAAATAATAGAAAAATTCTGAGGGTTGAATCATAAATTATTTCCCAATACTATGGCCTATGAAGCAAGCCCAGGAAGCACAAAGAGACCCCGTTACTTCACCAACAACACCTGATGCATATGGGCCACATGACAGACAAAAGCAATTGTGTTCAACAACTATTTCCTGTCCTGTGCATAAAATCATTCTGAATCATCCATGTCTGGAAGTTTAGCCAGAAAAGCAACCAGTCAGCAGAAAGCAGGTAATTCATGAGAGATGCTATACCTCCTACCCGTTACGGTGTGGCTCTTTCTGACAGTGTGGGCCATATCTGGGAAGGAATTTTGATATATAATAATTATCCAAAGGAAGATTTGATAAACTAGATACTAAAAATGCAGATCCTCCTTAGATGGATCCTTAAGAAAAAAATAAACAGGCTGTTTTACACATTTGTTTCCTTCACAAAGACTTGATCCAGCTCCGGAGCATCTGCAGTTCTCTCTCTCGCTGAAACAGTGATGCCGGATTACTGAAAGCCAGGTTTCATCTTCCCATGTAGGCAAAGATAATCTCGAAAGCTTTCAGATGAGTAGTGTGCAGCCCCAAGGAGAAATAAAAAATATGTTGTAACAGTTTCAGCCTGGCCTAACATACTAGCTAAGAGCCCTTTCCCAAATGGAGAATGCCCAGGATTTTTCAGGGTCTTTCACTTAATCCTTTGTGAACATGATTAAATTCCTTAATTTTCTCATCCTTCCACTTCCTGATCAGTAGAGTGGTAGTACCTCCCTCGTAGTATCTGTTCAGCAAATGAAATGAGTTAATACATAGAAAATGCTTAGAACACTGCTTGTACATGGTAACTACTCAATGAATATTCTCTACTCTTTTTGTAGTTTTTAAAGATGTAAGTAATAAATTATATGAAGAGAAAGTGGAGAATGAGAAAAGTGTATTTGTTTTAAAACTTTGTTAGAAAGGAAATTTATGAAAGGTGATATTTCATCAGAGAATGAAGGAAAGGGATGAGCCAGGCACTTATCTACAGAAAACCCTTCCAGGCAAAAGCAAAAGCCAGTGCAAACTGTGGAAAGCTATTGAGAGCTGAAGGAATCTAACAAGTTTAGGAGCAAAGGTGGCAGGAGCCAAATAGGTGAGAGGAAAGTAACAAGATAGCAGGGAGGTGTAGAGAGCTAAATTGTGGAAGCAAAGGTCCTGTGGGCTCTGGCTAATTGTTTCCATTCTGTAGGAAGTATTGGGTGGTTTGGGGTCATGGGAGTAAAGGACCTCTTAGCCTGGAGACTAAGCACTGATGTAAACAGTAAAGGGCTATTTCTTTCTCATGTTACACAATCATGGATTTTGGTCACTGCAATTCCACTCCACATGTCATTTCATTCTGGTACCTATGCTGAATGGCCATGTCCCAAGGCAGAAGTACAGAGCAAGGGAGATTGGAGGATCTTTTGCTGGGAACTGACTCACATCACTGCCATTCATAGCTCATTACCTGAGAAGTCCCAGTGCAAACCCTATCAATGAGGTGTAGAGTGTGCTCTCTCTCCTGAGAATCACAAAGTAACTTGTAAAGAGATGTAGTTCCCATAGAAAAAGGAAGGAGGAGATGAATGAAAACAGTAATAATGTCTATTAAAATTTGTATCATTGTGTCTGTTTTAAAACAATGTTTGGATTGTTGTTTTATTTATAATGCAATACATGGAAGCAAAAATAGAATAAAAAATGAGATATGATGATACTGAGAACTTCTATGTAAGGTAACAATGTCTGTTCTTAAAATTGCAGATATAGAGGTGAAAATGAAATGATGATTGTTGAAAAAAGAGATTTGCTATTTGAAGGAAAAATCGATGAGATTTGCTGGTGGATTGGTTAAGGTATAAAAGAAAGAAAAAATGTCAAGGGTGGCTTACTTGTTCATTTTGTCTCCCCCCCCGCCCTTTGGCCTGAGCAACTAGAACAATGAGCTTATGTATCATTTACTGAGATGGAGAAAAATGGGATGTAAATTAAAATACAGCTTATGGGAGAAAAAATTACATTTAAAAAACACAAAGTACATCATTGAATTTAACTTAATTAAATTAAACATT
>NW_003852428.1:7456245-7472079 GCF_000181295.1 Otolemur garnettii | reverse complement strand
AAAAAGAACTGTGGTCACACGAGGCAAGCGAGACAGGAGTTTGGTCTATACCAACTTAAAGGCAAAAAAAAGAAACCTTTTAAATCCTTTGGGCTATTTGAAAATGATGCAATTTCAGAGTATCTTTTGTAGGGGGCCCTGGAAGCAAACCCCAAGTGTACGGAGGCAATTTAGAAGCAGCCACGTCCCCTCTGGTCACTGCACAGCTTATGCAGGGAACAGGTCCAGTAGAAACAGAGTCTGTGTGTCCGAAATCCAGGCCTGCTATTCAGCAGGTCGGTCACTCACTCTGAGTTTGTATTCCCTTTTATTAGTTTTACACTGATGGTCATATGTCCTGGAGGAGACAGGATATGGTGTTGGGAGTGTCTATTACTTTTGAAAACCCT
This sequence comes from Otolemur garnettii, assembly GCF_000181295.1. Taxonomy (NCBI): domain Eukaryota; kingdom Metazoa; phylum Chordata; class Mammalia; order Primates; family Galagidae; genus Otolemur; species Otolemur garnettii. Next base: position 7,471,690 of record NW_003852428.1, on the reverse strand, counting down.
AGTTTCACTCGTCAGTAGGAGAAAATTCAGAAAATCAATAGAAAAGCTGTTTGTATTATATAAGTTAGGTCTGAAAGTGCAGTTAGAAATGTCTGAAACCCCAAAATACAGCGATGTAGGCAGAAAAAGACAGCGTGATAGATTTTAAAGATAATTGAGGGCAGAACTTAGATACTGATCACTGTGGTAAAGTCTTGGATTCTAGATGACATCAAAGCATATGTACCTGGGCATTAGTTAATGTTTCCATTATAGAGGGAAGACATCAACTAGATGATCTGAAATGTCTTTTACATAACAAAATGTTAGTGACCTACTTTTATATTTTGTTTGGTTGTTTTTTTTCAGATTCAACTTGGAGCCAAATACCAGACTCTGTCTAATTAATTCTTCCCCTTTTGTCTTTTTCGCCTACCGATTCCATTGATGTTCATGCTTCTTTTTTCCACTTGAAATCATTTGTCTTTATGATAATTTTTTATAATCAGGTTATCAATCTTTTTTTCACTCATTTTAACAATGAATCAAGGAAACTAATTTAATTTTGAAGAAAAAATTAAAACACTTTTATTTTCACGACTTCAAATATTCTAATCTTTTACATACAACTTCAAATGTTATACATGAAGAGTTTTTTAATTCAGTTTCAGGTAGGAGGAAAATAACATGGAATTATCTATTTAAATGTAATGACAAATGGCCTTACTCTGTGTCTCTAGGTCCATATTCTGGATACGATTGCCTATTTTACTTACGCTTCCAGGGAGGACAATTTTATGGCAGAAGATACTACTTAACCCCGAGATAATTTTCTAACCCAGAAATTTCTTCAAGAGTTTTCAGAGATCATAAGAAGAAGCAGAACATAGCACATAAATCCATAAATCAATTGTTCTGACCTAAATATTTTAAAAATCTACAGAATAAACATTAATATGAAAGTAGCTCCTCACAAATTTTCAGATATCTATATTAAAAAGATTTTGCTTTTAATATAGTTCTAATTGTAAAACAGAAAATATCTTCAAACTCCAATTAACAACATGTGATTTGATTGTTCTTTTTGTCAAGAAATTAGGCAAACAAGCCTGGCCCTCTATGGAGGGTGACGAAAATGAGACTGTGTCTTAACGAAAAAAAAAAAAAGAAAAGGCTTGGCGCCTGTGGCTCAAGTAGATAAGGCTCCACCACATACATCTGAGCTGGTGGGTTCGAATCCAACCGGGGCCCACCAAAAAACAATGACGGTTGCAACCAAAAAATAGCTGGGTGTTGTGGTGGATGCCTGTAATCCCAGCTACTTGGGAGGTGGAGGCAGGAGAATTGCCTGAGTCTGGGAGTTGGAAGTTGCTGTGAGCTGTGATGTAACAGGGCTCTACCCAGGGTGACGGGAGTTCAGTTTCAATCCTGCCATCAGGATTGTATATTAATACTGTCATTTTTGTATATTGATACTTTGGCTTCGTGTTAGTTAGGTATTTTGAACGATTGCTTTCCACTTTTTTACATCTTTCCAAGAAATATCTCCAAATATTCCTTGATCTGTAAACACTATCTGTTTTATTTGAGTTACATATTTTAAACATTTAACTTATATGCTTGCATTCCAGCTTAGGTAAAAGGCATCAAAAATGGGATTTTCCCTTTACATCTATCAATAAATGTTATAGAGACTTTACAAGGGAGTGAAATGGCTGTGACAACGAGATAGAATATTGAGCTTCAAAACTCACAGTTTTTTTCTAAAAGATTCATCCAAATGCTCTCACCTTTCTTATGAAATATAGTATTTTGCAAAAGAAGGTATTTTATTTCATTAAATGTTTTACAATAGACCAAAGTCCCACATTTAATAACTGGTTTACTTTTTTCTAAATTTCCAGTGTTCTTACATGCACATGATCATTATTTCTATTAATATTCTTTCTACAAATTATGCCAAGGAATTTCAGAATTCTGTGTGTTTCCTCTGGAACCCTAAGTAACTGTGGATGATGTTTAGTCAATGCTACATTGCATCTGGTCAAATTCTATGTAAAGAGCACCTATGTGTGAATGATTGAGTGCTACTATTGATTTACAGCCCAGATGATACAGAAAATCTCAGCTTCTCTCTCTTTTTTTTTTTCTTATTGTGATTTTTGCTATGGATTTCATTGCAGGATATTACAGTATAATCATGTAAATTTCAATAATTATAATACAGACACAACATAACATGCTTGAAGTGAACAAGAATGTGAAAAATAAAGGACATTGGTTGCTTTTTGGGGATATAGTACAAAGCATCACATAGTGTTTAATAGGGGTTGCTATCTATTTAGTACACTTAGAAGAAAATTCTTCCTCTAAAAATTTAAGTTTAAAATTCCTTTTTCTTACAGAAAAAAATGTAGATCCCAGACACAGATGAGGTGTTAAAATTGGAGATAGAAGGAGTCAAAGCAGCGGTCCCTTTGGGTCCTAAAAATTTTGGTCAACAATATTGCCACACTTACATGGTAGATTCAAAGCCTTTTGTACAAATTGATGTGCCATTAAATAAGACATGTTAAAATCAAAAACTAATGTTAACATCAGAAGCTAAGCATCCCCCTTATTTTGTCATCTAGATGACAGAATATAAACACTTTAACATTATTATTTTTTTTTCAAACAGCAGGGTGATTATAACTAAAGAAGAGGACATGTTCCAACTCCATGGCATTCTGTATTAAGGAGATGTAGTTGAACGTGAATGAAACTCGTGAAGCCTGAAGGGTAAGTTGACATTTAGGTGCCAGATAGAGTCCGTGAGTGCTACACTTACTCGGTAAAGAGATGGAGTAAATAATTGTTTTAAGGAGAGTGGTCAGCTCTACAGTTCCTTCCACTATGCTTTCATCTATGTAATAAACAGCCCTCCATTCTTCCATTTAGACATATCAATAAGCATCCCCCTTATTTTCTCATCTAGATCATCCCCAAATAGCCTGAGATGCTCCGGATGACAAAATAGAAAGGGAAAACATCCAGTTTCACCTAGAAGCATGTGCGAGCTTCTTGTGCCAATCCTTGTACAGGAGCACTCTGTAAAATTTAGCACCATGTACCATATTCCACGCAAAAAATAAGCAAGGATCTGATTCACCAGGATCTTATAGTTAATTGGGGGAAATTAAACAAATGTTGACACCCTTCCTAACAATCTCTGTATGAGAGGAATCGCAAACTTAATCCTGAGAAGAAATGAGGTCTTTTCAGGTGGTTTTTCACAAAGCTATATATACTACAATCCATTTAATTCTCATGTCAAGCCAGACTATACGTTAATGTAGATAACGTCCTAGTATATAGACGCTATCTGGGGATTACCATACATAAACGATCACTTGAACTTGATCATATGTATTATTGTCAAGATGTTTCTGCTAAGAGTGGGAGAAAAACACAACAGCATGCTTACTGAAGTAAAAATGCAAAGGGCATATTATCTATGAATTGCTTTATTTTCTAATATACATAATTTTTGTTTAGTAAATTAGCCTCCGTGTAGATTCAAGCACGTTATTGTGAATCCACAGGTTAAGTTTTAAATAAATTAACCTCTCCTTCATCTTTCCCCTGTAATATATGCTTCCTATATATGTGTGGGAAGAGTAAATGATTTACAAAAAAATAAAATATGTAATTATTTTGAGAAAATGGGGTAGGAAGAAAATTGTCAGAAAAAAATTAAAACCTCTGGATTAAAAAATATTTCAACAGAATTATTTGTCAAAGACAATTCTCCATCGCTCATTGAATATCTACTTTTTGAAAAACATTAAAGCTATCATGACAGACATTAGAAAGCCTTGGCCTTCCAGATCACCTAATCCCTGCATTACCAAAAGCAAAACCTGTCATTACGAAAAGCAAAAGATCTCAAGTTCTGTCAAAAAAAAGATGTTAAGGAAGAATGAGAGAATTTTTACTTGTGACGGGATCTTTCTCTAAAAGACTTTCAAAATGGAAAACGCCTGTTAGTCTCATTGAAATTAAAAGATAAAACTTTTCCCTGCTTCTCTAATTAATGATTAGGGCCCTGCTGAGCACACTTGGAAACGAAGCTAAAATTGTCATCCTATATTTCTGTTTCATTTGAAGGGATAAAAGTCTATGATAAGCAGATATTATCATAATAAGCATGGTGGATCTTAAGAATCATTTTGTGAAACCCATAAGTTAAATACAAGAACTTCAGATTCAAAAAGAAATAGGATTAGCTCTCCGTGTTACCGTTTATTAGATCTGTGAATTTACTTAACCTCTCAGAACAGCAGTTCCTCACTTAGAGGATGAAAAGAGTCTGTGTAAGGTGTCTGATTTCGATTATATTAACTTACAGAAATGTAATTGCAAGGTTATAAAACATATATGGCATCAAGTAAGCACTTAAAAATCATAATCAATGCTATCCATGTTACTATTAATATTTTACATTTTTTAATTCAGTAAAGACACCAGCCTTTTATTTGGTAGTTATAGTTGATCATTAGTGTTAGTAACATCATTTTTTAAATTTTTATCATATTCACTTACATGGTGAAACTAAATGATTAAAATATTAAATGCTTTAGATTTACAGTTCCCAGTCCCTGGGCCTGTGAGGAGGGCTAGATGAGCAGAGGGCTAGTGAAGCTCCTTATTTACAACCCCCACGACTCCCCACAGCTCCTGTCACCTCCTGAGTGCCACCACCTGTCAGATGAGGGACGGCATTAGACTCTCACAAGAGCGCAGATCCTACTGTAAACTGGGCATGTAAGGGATCTAGGTTGAAAGCTCCTTATAAGAATCTATGTGCCCTGCAGCCCCATCCATGGAAAAATTTGTATACCAGGAAACTAGTCCCTGGTGCCCAAATGGGTGGACTGTTGGTTTAGAAGTCATGTTTCACTGGCAATTATTATGTTCTTCGAAGTGTCTGTTCAATGTATTACTTTCTGATTATTATTACTATGACAGACTTAGCGCGGTGAGACTGATTAGTTGGATGTTAACCTAACAGAATAGGAAAATTTAACTCAACATCGTGGTTGAAAAAAATCTACAGAAATCTCCCAAGAAAATCTCTAGAAGAAGTATCTCTGAGAATACTTTTAAAGGAATAAGAGACACCAGTTTAAAACAAAAATAAGAAAAGAAATCAGGCAGTTGAGCTGCTGCTTTACTAGGAAATGAGCAAGTATCGTATTTTAGGAAAAACCCTGGAAGGAAAAAGAGTGTATGTAGGAAGGGGAGCGTGATCTTCAGAAGGTCAGGAAGAGACAGACACAGACAGATACGAAAAAGTATCCAATGTACACAGCCCTACTTTGAAACTAATTCATAGCTTTCATAGGAATGTCATAACCTAATTATAGCCCTTAGAATATGGGAAGGGGGTGGGAGAGGGGAGGTGAGGGGGGTGGATGGGGAGAGAGAGGGTGATTGGTGGGGTCACCTCTATGGTTTACCTTACAAAGGTACAAGTGAATCTTTCTAAAAGCAGAGTATGAATGTTTTAACTCAATAACTAAGAAAATAACATGAAGGTTATATTAACCAGTTTGATGAGAGTATTTCAAAATGTATATGAAAACAGCAGACTGTATCCCATGATTGCATTAATGTATACAGTTATGCTATAAGAAATTAAAAAAAAAAGAAAAGAAAACTTGTACGGTGATGAAGTTGGCCTCTATTCTGAAGGGGTTGGCAGAGGGGAGGGCAACAGGGTGAAGACTGGAGTTGATGAACAACAGAAATTATTGGGTTCTGAGTTCTTCAAACACCAGTGTGGAAGTGTGGAGTCAGTAGACCATGTACAATCCACTAGAAGTGAAGCCTTGGTGCTTTTTCTCTCTGGCACCTTTACCTGTGTATGTGAAGACTCTTGCCAGCTCCTGTGGTCTTTAAGCTCCAGTGAGCATGTGATGCACTCTCCTGCGATGGCCTTAAGACCTCTTTCACTTGGCTCAAGGTGAGGGGGCACATTTCCCATTTTTGCCTGAAATAAGATTGGGGAAAGCGATTGATGGGCAGCATTCTGCCCCTTCTCACCAATAACGTCCTCTCCACCACATTTTCAACCCTAACCACTCTTAGCACAGGCTGGTGTGCTATGGTTAACATTTTCCAAATGACATTTGAGTCATTTCTTTTGTCAGTACTGTGTAGACGTTTCATACTTCTCACTAGAAGGGAGTGAAACAGGACACTATTGTTTTGTTTTGTCTGTAGTTTTCCTCTGGAGGCCTTTGCAGAAATGTTGAGACAATAGGATGAGACTCACTTACACAGGACTTTAAAAACAGAATGTGGACGTTTTGATTCTGGGTTTGGTGGTCAGATAGTTGATGGAGATATGAAGATAAGGGAGAGATGAGGTGACGAAACTTCTAGAACACCCCATTCCTTGTTTTGTATCATTTAGTTAAAAATATTTCACTAAAAATATTCTGCCTGTGTATGATATATATCACATATATTTGAAAGTGCTTTATAAAACATAAATTATACATGAATATATGCAAACTGGTTATACATGCATGTGCGTAATAAATGTGTAGGTATATAATTGTAAATACAATGTATATATGTACACATGTATATTATAGCACATTGTGCATAAATGTGTATATACAGGTAGATGCAGCTTTATAAATCACCCAATGAAATTATCTATTCCCAAAGAATTCCATTTGGAAAACTCTTTCCAAAACAAGAAAAATCTTTGCATATCAACCACTGAATTTGATAATTATATGCTTTTTATAATACAGATATTAAAGTTGATGCATTAGGAAATATATATATTTCAAATAAAGCACAGACTTTTCATCTAAACCAGGCATCCTTAAACTACAGCCCACGGGCCACATGCAGCCAGCCTAGGACATTTATCTGGCCGGCCAGGTGTTTTGCCGCCGCTGCCTGTCCTGCTTAGCAGCCGACTCTGACTGGGGCCCACAGTCCGGCCCTCCAATGGTCTGAGGGACAGTGAACTGGCCTCTGTTTAAAAAGTTTGAGGACCCCTGATCTAAACTATTTCTTTCTTAAAGAGATTTTAATTCATTTTTGTGAAATAAATACATTGGCTAATGTTTAAATCCTATTATTCCAAGTAAGTCAATGCTTTCTTCCTCATATATATTTAGTAAATGAAATCTGCATATTAACTATATAGGAATAATGTGGTTGGATACGTCACACTAATTAAGTGCCACATTGATGTCTCCTCCATAATATTTGTATAAGCCTTTCCAACTGCAGGGATAAGTGACAACAAAGCTCAGAGCTGCGCCCTGTGACTGAGAGAATCAGTTACCCTGGTGTCTCTGGAAGCAAAATCAATTCATGTGCTCTGTCATCCTTAGAAAGTACTCTCTAACGTGCTGTCGGCAATAAATTTTACAGGATTTCCCCAAAGTCAATTGCTCCTTCTATTTGGGATCAAGATGAAAGCAAATTGATTCTTCTCATACATACAGGAAGCACGAGAGAAGAGATACTTTTACTCCACTCACTTCGTTTTTTTTTAACTGACAGATTTCTCCTGCCTCTCTAAGTAAAGTCCTTAGTAATTGAAATTCTGGCTGTGAAACATACTCAGGCACAACCCACATGAATGCAATTTCCCTTCGAGTTACCTTTCATGCAAGTAGGCAGAAAATTTATTTCTGAGTAACTTATTTCAGAACACAGTAAAAAAATAAGACAACACTTTTCAGTACATTAACTAGACGGCTAGGTTATCACGTTCAATTTGATTTTACTATATTTCCCCAAATCTAGTAATAATCGTAATTTGTGGTTTTTTCTTTAATCAAATTGAAAAAATTCAGAATCATCACTGAAAATATTTTAATAATTTTTTCCTGAAAATATAATTTTGTGATAGAAAAGAATGTATTAAAATCCAAGCTAAAATCATTTCCAAACAATCATAGGTGGATTGTGCTGCACTTCAAACAAGCATTATTTTGTTCAGAATCCAAAGTATCAGTGTAGAGACTTATTTTCTTCCTTCTCTGGCCAACATACAAATGTAGATGAGTATAAGAAAATTTTCCAAATTGAATTAGAATTGGCTAAAGGTGTATCACAATACAAAATGTCAGGAAGGAGTGAGGACAGTTTACAAAATAAGAAATGAATCAAGGATGCGAACGAAAATAGAGACTGATGAAATATAGAAAATACGGCTTTTGTTGACAAATATGGATAAGATATGTAGGCTTCTATTTTGATTTTTATGCATTGAGTAACTATTGAAATTTACTCTGTAAATTATTGTAGAGTGCCCCGTGCTAGGTTGAGTTGTCAGTAGAATACTCAGCGTCTAAATCAAAGATAAGTTACAATATGCTGTGTGTGTGTGGAGGTGTAGGTATGGTGGTGGAGGACAGCCATTGCTCCATAGAACTACCTACTATCAAGTTGAAATAAGAGTGACAAGCAAACAACATGGATGGCTGCGAACAGGCAGACAATTCACTACATTTTGAGGGTTGGTGAAAATATCTTCAAAAGGTCAGGAAGAGACAGACAAGATCAGAAAACAGATCAGGCGATTCAGAAGACAGATCAAAAAATTCTTTGGTCTTAAAGAATAGATAACACATTAAAAGTCAAGTTAGGATAGCACTAATCATTAGTTAGTAATATAAATAAAAGCTAATCAGAACCTAGTTCTAATCCTCTACTCTTTGGTGTCACCGATTTCAGTTTGCCACTTAACTTGACCAAAATCTAAGTCTGCATATATGAGCTTTTCACATGAAGGGAAATACAATAGAAAAAAAAAAAAGGATCACTTGTAAATACAAATTTGTTTAACATCTTAAATTTCAAATTCAATGAATACATATTATCTGAAGAGGAAGAAAAAGTATATTTTCCAATCACATTAACCCTCTCAAAATAACTTAAATAAAAATCCCATAATTAATACAGAGTAGAATCAGTGGCCTCATATGAAAGCCTTATAAGGTATTTATATACTCCTAGGAAAAATACTATTTTCAATATATAATTTTAAGTAAATTTTAAAATTTATAGAAGTATTTATTAATTAGTTTTTAACAAATATGTTTAAATGTTTGCTTTCACTGATAATCTGTGGTCTCTGATGAAATTTATTTTAAATATTGTGAACTGGAAATAAATCTACTTATGAAGACACAGTGTTAGGTTTGATAAATCAGTTTTAAAGGCATTTTCCAAACTGAAAAAAAAAAATAATGCATTTCTATGAAACATCTTCATTTTCTTTGAAACATCCTGAAAATCATTAACTATTCTCCTTACCCTGGCAAACTTAAGTTTTATATATTTAGTCACAGGGTAGTAATTTTCCCTGCAGGAGTTTGCCTCTTTTCATTCTCGATAGAAAATATGAAGTTTACCTTCAGGAACTGGTACCAACCAGTAGAAATTTTGAGCAGGGGAGCTTTCTATGATTACAACTTCTATCACGGGTATAAGTGTTTGACCTAAGGATAAATGACACTACCGAGAATTTCCTATTTTTTGTGTCTAGAATTTACTGTTCTGATCACTAACTAAACAATTATTTAATTCAAAACTGATACTATGTAAAAAAATTTACAAATGCATATATATTTATTTATAATTGCATATACATCAGTTTTTTCTTTGCTGTTGCTTTATTCAACTTTTATACTGAATGTGGCATCTACATTTTATTTACTTATAGAGATATGATTCTTTTTATATGATTCTATATATATATGCTATATATAGAATAGCAAAAAAGACAATGCTATTCTCAGTCAATGACAGCAGTGTTATGTGAACAGACACGGAAGGTTTTTACATTACAACTCATGTTGTATAGGAAGAAAGTAACTTACTGGACTATTAGCTGTCAATCAAAATGGGTTAAAAACTTTTGGATTTTTAACCTATATGACTCTGGGTAAGTTTTCTAAACTCTAAAAGGAAAAAAATAACAGTTAAAAAAAAAAATAACAGTCCTTTCCATGACTTCAGTAATATTTATTGACATAAATAATTCCAAGTGTCTGAGAAACTCGGATGCAAAGGCACCCATGATGGTAGGTGTTAATACTGCTAAATATACACTTGCTGATAATAAGAAGTACCGAGGATGAGTATATTTCTTTTGCCCAGCACATTTACTTGATAATAGTGAGCTTCTAAAATGTTTTAGCTTATGTATTTTACATCAAGTTTCAAGGGAAACCAAGCTGTCTTTTAAATTCCACTCCTAACTAACAAGAGTGACTGTGAACACAGTGAAAAGCACCTGAGAAGCAAATGGAAACAGAAGTGCCCTTCTCAATGTTCCGTTTGGTTCCATTGAGGTAAAGTCATTCTGCATTTTAGGATATAACCTTGGTTTAAATATCCTTTGAAGAAAATAAATACCAAAATGGTTACATTGCTCTGTGTAGATCTCATATTAAAAAGAGGATGAGAAGACTCTAAAATACTTGGGTGGTTTGAGCAGAATGAAATGAAACTGTCTGTACTACCAGTTTTAAATGTTTTAAATGCTGTTGGAAAGGATGATAGTTGCAAACTGGTACAGTTTGAATGCCTGTGTCCCTTTGACGTTCATGTTTATACTTAACCCACTATGCAATAGTATTAAAGGCAGGACCCTTAAGAGATGACCAGCTCACGAAAGCTCCACCCTCATGGAATGGGCTTAAGGCCTCGTAAGGAAGGGATCACGCAGCCTCCCCACACTTGCCCTTCTACCTTCTGCCACTTGAAGGCCGAGCTGCAAGGTATCATCTTGCAAGCAGAGAATCTGGGCCCTCACCAGACGCTGAACCTGCTATCACCTTGGTTTTTGAACTTCCCAGTTTCCAGAAGTGTGACAAAAAATTTTCTTTTCTTTGTAAATTGCCTGGTCTTTTTTATTTTGTGATAGCAGCACAAATTGGCTAAGTCAACCAAATGCCACACTAATTCCTTCCCAAACGTGTTCATTCTCAGCCTGTGGATCCTCTTGATAACAGGTTAGAAGCATATGAGAATCTCATAAGAAAATCACAAGCTAAAATGTGACCACTTTTCTCTTTGCCCTTGTCAGTGTGGATAATAATGAACACTAGCTTTCAAATTTCTAAGTGTCATTACCTCGTTCCCTTCAGAAGAATACATTAAAATGGAATTAAAACAAGTTGTAAACATTGTCCATCTTTCACAGTGAAACACTGCCAGTAGATCATGAAGATTCCCAAAACGCAACACGCACAAAACTGCTCCAGAATAAATGGCAGAACTGATGAATGACTCTTTTCTGTTTGTCTCTAAAAAGGGGCTAAAACCTAGATAGATGTACTCAATCATACCTACTAAAAGGTTTCCCCAATTCCTTTGTGAGAAATCACAATGAGTGAATTCCTTGCATATTATTTACAGTGAATTTCATTTACATTTAGTTTTCATATTATAATAAAGGCTTACTTTTCTTCATTTCTTTTCTCTGACTTCTTCAAATCTCAAATTAAATATTTAAATGATAATTAGGAGGAGATAAACCCTGTCATATCATGAAATTTAGTGAAACCAACAGGCAGCATCTATAGTTTTTTCTTGGTTTGTTTGGTTAGTTGGTTTGGTTTGTGTGTGTGTGTGTGTGTGTGCGTGTGTTTTCTGTTATCATTTTTATTGCTCTTTTTGGCTTGTTTTTAAAATCACTGACATATGCCCCAGTGCATGAATTGTATAATTTATATACTACTGCTCTACTAATATGTGAAACTTAACATTACATAAATAAATTTTTAAGGGACAAAATAAATTAATCAGTGCAATGTCAAAAGAAAAGAAAACGGGGATCTCAGTCCTACAGCTTCATGGAAGTGGGTTCTGCTGACAACCTCAGTGAGCTTGGAAAGAGATTCTCCCCCTATGAGCCTGGGCAGTCTGACACCTTGATTTCAGCTGTGTGAGAAGCTAAGCTGAGGCACCCATGTGGCGGCCTGGACTTCTGACCTCCAGCACTGTGAGCTATGGCATGGGATTGTTTCAAGCTCAATTGCTTGCTAAATTGTGACATACATACAGAAACTAATACAGCAATGGTAAAGAAAGAAAAAGAGGAGAATGAGGATAAAATCTTAATTTCAGAAGAAAGATAAAATAAACAAGCAACAAGAGCAAACCAGTAGGAATTTTAACAAGTATATTGACTATGTAATTATGCATTAGATTTGAAAAAAAAAAAGTTGCTATTATGTTCATATATGTAATTAATTTTATCAGTACTTATTTTCTAATTTTACATTTTTCTTCTAATTAAATACTCCAAAATATTTTATACTCCAATCATTTAAATTTCACAGTGAGATTGAACTTTGTGGACAAACACCCTATTGACCCACAAATGGATCAATAAATTGTGGTATATGTACACCATGGAATATTACTCAGCCTTAAAGAAAAATGGAGACTTTACCTCTTTCATGTTTACAGAGATGGAGCTGTAACATATTCTTCTTAGCAAAGTATCTCAAGAATGGAAGAAAAAGTATTCAATGTACTCAGTCCTACTATGAAACTAATTTATAGCTTTCATATGAAAGCTGTAACCCAATTATAGCCCAAGAATATGAGGAAAGGGAAGAGGGAGAGGAGGGGAGAGGGGAGGATGAGTAAAGGGAGGGCAATTGGTGGGACCACACCTATGGTGCATCTTACAAGAGTACATGTGAAACTTACCAAATGTAGAACATTAATGTCTTAATACAACAACTAAGAAAATGCCATGAAGGCTGTGTTAACCAGTTTGATGAAAATATTTCAAATTGTATATAAAACCAGCACATTATACCCCATGACTACATTAATGTACACAGCAATGATTTAATAAAAAAAAAATCCTTTAGTAAAAAAATGTACCCCATGACTGCATTAACGTACACAGCGATGATTTAATAAACAAAAAGATCCTTCAGTAAAAATGAACAATTTCTGGTGATAGTTTTTAACTATCTAATATTAATGATAGTAAAATACTAGTGATAGTATTAGTGTGTTTAAAAATAAGAAAAAGAAATACAATATGCTCACTTCCTAAGAGATAGTTGGTAGACCAGAAGACTTCCTTAATTAAATAATATTTCTCTTAATTCTTTTATATTTATTCTCCTTCATATAAAACTAGGGAAATGGTAGATTCAAACAAAGATAATTAGTTAAATAAGGTTTAATTATCAAGTCTGTTGATGGTAGTTATTTTTTGAAAGTCTCACATTGTAAAATCAAATGAAAAATACAATACAATGCACCAAATAACCCGTTCTTTCTCTTCTAAAAAGTAAAATAAGGTCTGCATGACAAACATCTTAGTGCAATGACACATTTGGAGAGGAGGAGAGCTCTACAGGAAATAATGATATCTTTTTAAGACCTGACCCCTACACAGTCCAGCTCAGATTGGACAGCAATGAATTTACCCTCTGTTGTTACCCTTGAATTTGGGGGTCAGATAATGTTTGGTCAACTTGTTACAAGCTGGAACCAGACTGCAGGTGGATCAGAATAGGAAACCCAGAGGGGGAGATACAAGTCAGCCTTTTCATTTACTTCACCTCAGGAGAGCAAAATAATTCATAACAAGCATGTCTCAGCTCAAATTCAAGTTCAGCTGTGTTGAGACTCCCATGTCCGCCGGGCGATCTAATGACAATTCATGAGTTCTAATAATGTGTGGCCACCACTGTGGCTTACTTTTCTCACAATTTTTTAAAGTTTTCTGATGACCTAACTTTATTTTTAAACATACCATCACATGCCTACAGATATTCCATGTCACATACAAGGTGATAAAATTGGTCATTTTTACATATGAAAATGTAAGCACATGTGCTGATTTCAAGATGCTGACTGTTAGACCTGAGGTTTTCCTGATATGCTGGCATTTATCTTTAGCTAGCAAAGAGTTCATCTGAACAGTGGGGCTAATAAAATGCAACACAGATTCTGGAGGAAAAAGAAAACAAATGGGTCCTATATCCTCTCAGAGCGCTGTTTCTCACTATGCATAGGAGTGTATATATCACCATACACAAATCCTTGCTGTGTCTTTATGTTCAATGCCACAGATATGCAGTTTATCACCTGAAAAGTATATCATTGCACAGTTTATATCATCCCCATATTTTAGTTTCAGTAGCTTGTGCTGTCATAGCTTGTTGGATAAAATAGTTCAGATGTCTTTTCCTTTAATCATCTATGCCATCCTTGCTATGCAATTCATAACAATATTATGGGCCACAAACCACATATGTACAATCACTGGACCTGCCCTATGTTTATTCTACCCCGCTGCAAATGTGAGCCTTTTAAAAAAATACTCATGACCTGTATACTGTGCAAAATTAATGCAAATTGTGCAGAATAAAATAACATATAGCTGGATTTAAAATTATAGCACTTTGCACCTATGCTTTCATTTCCATAACAAATAAACTACTATGTGTATGAGAATAATAAGTAGGCGGGGTTAGCTTGCTGGCAGAATTTAGAGAAAACATACAATGAACAAAGAGAATGAGGACATCGGTAAAAAGATAAAAATTAGGGGAAGAAATGAACCCACATAAATTTCCTATTTTGTTGTAACAAATGAGAAAAGGTCACGTAAAACTGCGAGAAGCCAGAAATTACAGGAAAGTCCACGTCTACCAAGGTTTGCTTTTCCCAGGCATTTAAATATTACAATAATGTAAAGTGCATTAAGGGTAACAGAATTAATGCTTTTAAAAATCTTTTCTCTTCGTGTTGCTAATGGACATTTGCCCATTTGTGAATCCTTTTAATTAATTGATCAATTTGATTATAGAAAAATGCCCTAGTGAGAACAAGAAATGCTCTATTCCCCTGAAAAGTTATAAAGTTTCACCATTTGATTTTGCAATACTTTTAAAGAATGCAATATGAACTTGATTATTCTTCATACATTCACATTTTATAAGAATGATCAAGTCTTTTTTATACAGAAACTGACTAAGAGAGTGATTTGAGTGCCTTTATTCCCATAAATTACATTTTTAACCCGCTCAAGTAGGGTAGGAGAAATTTCATGGGACGACTCTTCTAACCCAGAATTTTCCAAGTCAAGGTAGGAGAAAACAAATCCTGAGAGATGATTTCTGAAGGAATGAAAGTGAGACCGTTGTCCAATGAGTCCCATGTTTAATGAGGAAGGAAAGTTGAAACTACCACACCTCCTGTGGACTATTTCAGGGTTATTACATGCTGCAAATGCAGAAATCTTACACTAGGGAAATTTGTTTAACTCTATTTCACTCCATTTCCTAATTTATTTGACCAATGAACATTTTTTACATTTTAATATATATTAATATTTCACATATTAATAGTAAAATGTTTTCAGAAATGATAGCCTATGTCACAGGATGCATTCCTTTCTTTT
>NW_003852428.1:7451821-7456225 GCF_000181295.1 Otolemur garnettii | reverse complement strand
TTTTTGAGACAGGAGCCTTAAGCTGTCCCCCTGGGTAGAGTGCTGTGGCATCACATCTCACAGCAACCTCCAACTCCTGGGCTCAAGCAAGTCTCCTGCCTCTGCCTCCTGAGTAGCTGGGACCACAGGTACCTGCGACAAAGCTCGGCTAGTTTTTGGTTACAGCTGTCATTGCTGTTTGGCGGGTCCGGGCTGGATTCAAACCCACCACCTTGGGTGTACATGGCTGGCGCCTTAGCTACTTGAGCCACAGGCGCCAAGCTGAGATTTTCTTTATCTTTGCTTAAACACATGAAAAGTAATTAAATACTCCAGTACCTTAAGTTATACATATAGGGTAGAAACTGTTAAGAAAAAAGGATGGTTCATCATGTTAATGTCATTAACTCATATTTTGAAATCTCCAAACAATGTGATGATCTTGATTTAAAAAAAGAAATTTTACGTGATCCCTCAAATAGTCTTTTAACAATATAGGGAAATTCGTTTCAATGTATATATTGGAAAGTAATATTGAGGCATGTTTAAAATATCCTTAATTTAGCTTCCATAATACAATTTTTTCTTTGGGAAAACTATTGTGAAACCCAAGACAAATTTCTAGCAACCTTTAAAAGGGCTTTCTAGGGCAGTGCCTGTGGCTCAAAGAAGTAGGATACCAGCCCCATATACTGGAGGTAGCAGGTTCAAACCCAGCACCAGGAAAAAACTGCAAAAAAAAAAAAAAAAGGAAAAACACTTTATAGACTCATGAGCTATGCAAAATTGACTGTTTTACTCATGATTCATATGCTAACATTTTGATTTAGTGAACCTGTAATTACTCTCAGTTTTGCATAGTATGTGGATTTATTATCTTTTTTATTAAATATTTTGTTTTATAAAGTTTTATACATTTAAATATGTTTGCATTAATGTTAAAATGTTTGTATCATTTTAACCTTATATTAAGCTCCAATTTAATAATAATCTAACTTTCTGATATACAAAATAGGCATCTTACAAATACTATTTACTATTTACTTACTACAATAGAGCAATTTTTTATTTGTATTTCTTATTCTCTAACCACACCTCATGGCCAATAATAAAACAAATTTCAAACATTGTTAGATATTTGTTTTTAGCATTAATCATAAAACTAATCAAAAAATATAAAACATCCTTCTATTTTCTGTCAAAATAGTGGTTGGCATACAGATTTATATGGCATAAAGACAAGGCCTCTTTTATTGTAAAAATACAAATTCATTCAAGATAGGACACATTATCTGAAATGACTGCCTGGGCAGTTACAGATTAAATAGCTTAATATGCAATTGCATTTTATTTTTATGACTCATTTTAGTGAGATGTTAGGCTATTCTCTGTGAGTCTGTGAGTGTGTGGTATTTGAAGCTGATGCAAAAGCATTTGAATGTATATTATGATATTATTTTCACCTAGACTTTTAAAGTGACATAAAGTCTTCATTAATATTCTATTAGTTTCTATGACTCTCATTAGAATTGAAAAAACAAATAAGATGATAATAAGTATCCACTTTTTAAAATGTTTCCCTGTTCTGCTAGGGCATTAGACTAGTATCATCAGAAGACCTGTTATAAGAACTTAAAATGTTAATGCTACCCATTTAATTAATAAGAGATAACTGTCTATCAAGCATGGCTGCAGAGAATTATCAAGTCAGTATTATATAAAATAATAAAAAGACTTATCAGCTTAGCTCACTTTTGAATAAAATAATTGCACGTCAATAAAGTCCAGTGAGGTTTAAAAGATGTATAAATGAGTTTTTCGTTTAGTAACGGAAGATAGTCCTTTAATGTGTGATGATTCTTAATTAATTGTCAAAAATAAGAAATGGGGTGACTTCAAGATGAATTTTTTCTGACTGTATGACATGTCATAGCAGTTTAAGCTTTTGTTTCCTTATGCTAGCACTCAATGCATATTATCCAATATCTTCCTATTATCAATTGGTTTCAAAAAAGTAGATTTTGCTATATTAAATTTTAATTTTTTGAGGCTACATTTCATTATGGAACAAAAGAGTATACCAAAAACCTAAATCCTAATTATGATTCCTTGCCCAGTAAGCCAGTTTCCACAATGCCTTCACCGTAACCCACACTATGTCTATATAGACATTCACATCATAAAACAACAAAATGCTCAGAACTCAAACATTGCAACAAACTTGGTTGGTGCAATCTCATCTATATGACTAGTCACTTTCCTAAGAAAGAACAGAGGACATTATTTTCTCATTAATGAATCTATCTATCTATCTATCTATCTATCTATCTATCTATCTATCGGACAAGAGCAATGAGGTTACGGGATGACAGGAGAGCAAGGGAAGACACCTATAGATTAATTATTCCATAAGATGAATAATAACTGAATTACTGAGTGTATAGTGTATACTCCATTCCATAGTAAAATTCCAAGCCTTGTAAAAGTTTAGAAAATACATTGATTAGCAACTGCAAGTAGAAATGAATAAAATAATGAGCCAATTCCATTTCTATCTTATGGATCTTAATGTCCCTAATGGGGACCTGAGTGATGACTACTGAGTTGGCATTTCTAATAAGTCCCAGGTACTATTGGGGTTGCTGGTCCAGGCCTCCAGTACTTATCACAGTACTGAAAAGAGAAGCTGGGCATATCTGGGAGTCCCATTTGAGATGAGAGCTGTAGACCGAGATGGAGTGAACCAGGGAAAAGTGGAAGGGGTAGATTTTCCTAAGGATCTGGAGAATAACAGTCAGAGAGGAAAATTTTTGCAAAGGACTAGCAGTGAGTATAAAAGCAAGCACATTTTTTTTTTTTTTGCAGTTTTTGGCCAGGCCTGGGTTTGAACCAGGCACCACCGGCATATGGGGCCAGTGCCCTACTCCTTGAGCCACAGGCACCATCCAAAGGGAGCTCATTGAAGATATTGCTTTTCATTAAAAGTTGCTCACATTCTGAGTAAAGGACACACTTATAACTTTGACCTAAAACGTACAAAAGCAAATTAACCAAAATGTGTATACTTTTGCAATATTCTGAAATTAAGAAAGAAAAAAAAAGTCTCACTGTAGACATCTTTCACATCTTTTGTTAGGTTTATGCCCAAGGATTTCATTTTCTTTGAAGCTACTTTGAAGGATATTGTGTCTTTGATTTGATTCTCATCTTCACTTTTATTGGTATATATGAAGGTTACTAAATTGTGGACATAGATTTTCTATCCTCAGACATTACCATATTCCTCAATTACTTCCAGAAACCTGTTGTTGAGTCCCTAGGATCTTCTAAGTATAAAATCATATCATTTGCAAGATGTTTGAGCAAGAGTTTGACCTTCTCTATCCCCATTTGAATACCCTTGACACCCTTCCCATTGCTAGAACTTCTAGCACTATGTTGAACAGCAGTGGTGACAGTGGACATCCTTCTCTGGTGCTAGTTCTACTCTGTTAAGTATGATATTGGCTTTGATGGCCTCTATTAGTCTAAGAATGTCCCATCTATGCCTAATTGCTTATGTGTTCTTGTCAGGAAAAAATGCTGAATTTTTTGCATGCTTTTTCCCCATCTATTGAAAGGATCATATCATTTTGTTTTTGCTTCTGTTTATGTTTTGAATTACATTTATGGATTTATGGATGTTGAACCAATGTTGCATCCCTGGAATAAAGCTTACTTGGTCATGATGGATAATTTTTTTAATGTGTAGCTGTATTCTGTTTGCAGAATCTAATTGAATTGTATTGCATATTTTTCTTCTATATTTATTAATGTTATTGATCTGCAGTTTTCCCTTCTTTTTGGGTACTTTCCTGGTTTTGGCATCAGGGGGAAATCCTGAGAAAATAAATAGTAGAAGACATCAACAAATGAAAGAATATACCATCCAGGGCTGGGAAATATCAACATTGCTAAAATGTCAATAGTACCCAGTATGTGATCCCAACAAAGCACTAATGTAATACTTTGAAGAACTTGAAAAAAATTGTACTTCATTTTATATGAAAACAGAAAATAAATCTAGTAGCTAATACAATTCTAAGAAAAGTGAATGCAGAGATATCACATTTACCAGACTTCAGGTTATATCACATGTCTACTGAAATCAAAACAGCATGGTATCCATACAAAAATAGATACATGTAACAGAATAGATAACTTAAATAGGAAATCAGCCCACATATTGCCATCAGAACTTCAATAAACCGAACCAAAGAATACACTGAAGAAAAGAATGTCTATTTAATCAATGGTGCCTGAGATGATAGATACTCCAATTACCATAATTTGGTTAATTCACATTTTATGCCTTTATTAAAACATCACATGTACCTTATGAAGATGTATGACTATTATGTACTTATCATATATATATATATATAT
>NW_003852428.1:7448230-7450578 GCF_000181295.1 Otolemur garnettii | reverse complement strand
CCACTCCTGAGTTTAGGTGATTCCTTTGCCTCAGCCTCCCAAGTAGCTGGGACTACAGGCACCTGCCATAACGTCCAGCTAT
Source organism: Otolemur garnettii (assembly GCF_000181295.1). Taxonomy (NCBI): domain Eukaryota; kingdom Metazoa; phylum Chordata; class Mammalia; order Primates; family Galagidae; genus Otolemur; species Otolemur garnettii. The sequence continues at coordinate 7,450,496 of NW_003852428.1, read as the reverse complement.
TTTTTTGTTGCAGTTTGACCAGGGCCAGGTTTGAACCCGCCACCCTCAGTATATGGGGCTAGCGCTCTACTCACGGAGCCACAGGCTTTTGTTTCTTGACCACAAAGACTTATTTTTTGACCACTGTCATTTTGTTGTGCTGTCAAATATTGTCCACTTAATCTATCTTACCACATTGTTGTACCCTTTAACCATTCTCGTACTAGCTTTCCCTCCCAACAATCCTTCCTAGCCTTTAGTAACCATCAGTCTACTCTCTGTCCCTCTGAAATTAATTGCTTTAGATATTTAGCTCCAACATATGAGTAACAACATGTGAGATTTGTCTGTCTGTCCTTGACTTATTACTTAACATAATGCTCCCCAGGGCCATCCATGTTTTTTGTGAATAGCATCCTTTTTGTGGCTGTACAATATTCCATTGTGTGTGTGTAGTACAATTTCTTTATCCATTCATTAGTTCATGGACAGTTAAGTTTATTCCAGCACCATTTATTAATAAGATTATCTTTTCCTCCTTGTATATTCTAGGCACCTTTGTCAAAGATAAGTTCACTATAAATGTGTAGATTTAAATCGGGTTCTCTATTCTCCATTTGTTTTTGTGTCTGTTTTAATGCCAGTAGCATGGTGCTTTGGTTGGTATAGATGTGTAATGTCATTTGAAGTCAGGTTTTGTGATTCTTCCAGTTTTCTTCTTTGCTTAGGGTTGCTTAGGTTATAGTGGGTCTTTTGTGGTTCAATATAAATTTTGATGGTTTTTTTCAATTTCTGTGAAGAATATCATAGGCACATTGATGGGAATTGCATTGAATCTGTAGATTGCTTTGGATGGTATGAATATTTTAACAATATTAATTCTTTCAAGCTCTGAGCACAGACTATCTTTCCATTTTTTGTAACCTCCTCAATTTATTTCATCAATGTTCTGTAGATTTCATTACAAGATCTTTTACTTCTTTAGTTATATTTACTCCTGGATATTTCATTTGCAGCGATTATAAATGGGATTATTGTATTGACATCTTTTCTTGGAATATTTACTGTTGTCCTATCGAAATGCTGCTTATTTTTTGTTTGTTGATTTTGTATCCTGAAATCTTACTGAACTTGTAGATCATCTCTACTAGTAATCTGGGGAGTCTTTAGGTTTATATAGGTATAATATCAAAACAAGGATAATTTGACTTATCCTTTCCAATTTTGATGTTCTTTATGTCTTTCTCTTGTTTCTGGGAATTAAAATTGTACTACTCAATATATACTGACAATGGCTTCTATCTTATTTATCATATCGTATATCACTTGTAATTTCAGAAGACAAATGTGACACTAGTGTTATAATTTTAACATAGTTTTTTTTCATTTCTTAAATTGTATATATATATTCAGTGTATATACACCTAACACTGAAGCACATAGCTATATAAAGCAAGTAACATCAGAACTAAAGAGAGATGTAGATTCTAGTACACTGATCACTGGAGATGTGAACACTCCACAGTGAACACTGGACAGACCATCCAGGCAGAAAATCAGCAAGGAAATCTTGTACTTAATCTGCATATAGACCAAATGGAGCTAACAGATACTAATACACAGTGTTTCATCTAAGAGCTGCAGAAGGAACATTCTTCCCATCAGCTCAGGGGTGAGGAAATTTTAAAAACTCTCAAAACAAATGGAAATTAAAATACAACATATCAACAATGGGATACAACAAAGGTACTACTGAGAGTAAAGTTTATAGCAGGACGTGCCAGAATCAAAAAGTAGAAAGCTTCAAATAAACAACCCAAGAATGCATCTCAAAGAACTAGAAAAATAAGAACAAATCAACCCCATAGGAATAGAAGAAAAGAAATAACAAAGATTAGATCAGAAATAAATAAAATGGAAACAAAATTGTAAAAGATCATTAAAGAAAGAAGTTGCTTTTTAAAAAAGACAAACAAAATTGATACAACTCTAGCCATACTAAGAGAAGAGGAGAAAAGAGCCAAATAAATAAGATCAGAGGGGAAAAAAAGAGATGTGACAACTCAAAGATTACTGGAGGCTACTATGAACAACTATATGCCAATACAAACATATGCAACCTATCAATATTGATCATGAATAAACTGATAGCAAATGTTAAGATAGAAGCAATAATAAAATGTCAGTCATTGATGAAATACCCAGGGCCTAATGGCTTCACTGCTGTGATCTACTACACATTCAAAGAAAAACTAGTACCAAGCATGCTGAAACTTTTCAAAAAAAT
>NW_003852428.1:7446401-7447680 GCF_000181295.1 Otolemur garnettii | reverse complement strand
ATATGGCAAATTGTGGGACAGTCTGTATATCATGAAAACAAACAGAAAAATAGTATAGGAAAGAGTAAAGGCAGAAGATCCCAATGTACAATGAAGAAATATCATTTTGAAAATTAAATGCATATAAATGGGAATGGATATGTGTCAAGCTCAATTCAGGACACAGGCCAGATCATGACTTGAGATGTTCCTTCCACACTACGCATGAGGATTTCCTTGTTCCTTGTGCACTGTGCCTGATGCTATCTTTGCATCACAAGACAGGCACTACCAGCGATAAAGAAGAGAATACGGGTGTGTGGAAGCAATTACTGTGTATGTGCAATCACCATGATAAAGATAATTTATCATTATTTTATGGTAGAGTCTGGTCCTAACTTTCCTCCCCTTGTAAATCCTAAACAATATGTTGCAATTGGAAAGATTCAGAGGCACACAATGCACAGTCAATCTTCTGTGGGGTTGGAGATGTGTTTCCAAATCCCCCGTAGAATATAATTCCACAGCTGCACCATCATGCAGGAAGAACAATATTTAGGCTGATTTCTTTGTTAGAACAGCAACATTGCCCACTGACAACGGGCAAGCCTGCAGATTTAAAGCTGCACATGCACTACTGATTAGCTCAGTGAGGTCTTAGAGAATTTCTGTGGAAGCTGAATGAAAGAACTTGGTAAAGTACTTGATAAATAATTGCTTAATTTTTTACTCACGGGTATTGGGCACCTTCATAAGTGTTACCTACTAATACATTGTAATGTAGAAGTTTCACTTTTACTGATGAATCATATCTCTTTATTTTCTGTAAAATAAAGGGATTTGTTCTTAACACATTTTTTTCTCTCTATGATTCCCATAAATATCCTAATCCCGAAAAATGCTAAGGGAAATTTTTTAGTATAATTTTATTACTGGTTAGAGGTATTGAATTCCTTACCGTTCTTTTTAATTTCAGGAGAGTTTGCAAAAACAACGACTCCACTGGCATCACAAAGTTATTTAAATACAAGCTATCTGATAACAAGAGTATAGATAATATCTGACAGAAATATGAAAAACTGGTAAACATTCTGCCAATACCTGTGTTAAAACAAAAATAAAACTGTATTGGGAATAGGGATATTGATCCTTTTTAATGAATGTGTCTGTTTTCTATCTGCTGGTCAGGAAGATTGTCAATGAAAGATTTCTAGAATATAAGCTATATTATTTTAAGCAATAATAAAGACCTCACAATAAAATTGTCTGTAAACTTTTTAATAAGACATGTATTCTTTTA
>NW_003852428.1:7437210-7445501 GCF_000181295.1 Otolemur garnettii | reverse complement strand
CTCATAAATGTATCTTTATAGTACATTTGGTGAAGAACACAGAGAAAACTTAATGGGTCAAAAATTTAAAATATTTTATTTTCACATGTGCACCTAAGTGTTAGTCTAGTGGCTCCAATTTAGTATTGAGTACATGTTGTGTGTGCGTGTGTGTGTGCTTGTGTGATTTTGTGTGTGTGTGTGTGTGTGTGTGCCTGCGTATTCTCGCTAGGCTTCATTGAGAAGAATAGTCTCCAGTTCCATCCAGGCTGTTGTAAAGATACTAGACCACCATTTTTTGGTTTCTATGGCTGAGTAATACTCCCAGGATATGCAAAAACAAGAGTTTGGCAAAGTAAAGGAGCTATGTTAAAACCATTCTCACTTAAAGATTTAATGGTAAAATTTCAAAGATTTGTGACAAAAAAAAAAAAAGAAAAAAAAGGGGAAAACAAAGGAAAATGAAAACCTATGGTTGCCCATCCATTATGTATCTAAAAGCTTAATTTCTGTAATGACTGTTGTGTTTATTTTTATTTTATCAATTGTGTTTCAGACTTTCCCCCCCAAATGTTGTGTATCAGATTAGGCTCTCATTTGCACTCATATGTTGTAACTGTATGTATCACGATCCCATTGCCTCTTAACTACATTAACTCTCATGGTCACTTGTTAATTGTCAACACAAACTTTCTATACACAACATTAGGTAAAAAGAATGTACATAGTGTGCATCTTAACATGAATTAAATACAACTAAATACTTTGATAACGCCGCTTGTAAATGAGCATGTAAATAAAACGGTATTACTAACTTGCAAAGTTGGGAAAGACTCCAAAACAGTACCTTGTAATCTGTTGCATACAAAAAACCTTAAATTCGGAACAATTATTATTGTTTCAACCCAATGATATTCCTGTTATGCAAGTCTCTCTTTCATTTAAAGTCACTTAATGTAAATAGTTTTGCTAGCAATGCAGTCTTCTTTTTCTTAAACATATATTTAAATTCGTCCTTCATATTGTTAGTATCTCAACAAAAAAATTTGAAGGCTAACTGCTGTTCCAAAATTCTGGCAACTCTTACCTTGCCAGAAGCTATAATACAAACCAGGAAATACTTGCATAAATAATTATATAATAAAGTAAAGGAATAAAAGAACATAAATAACCTCCTGAATTTTTTTTTACCCTGGAGACCCAATAGAGGTAGGCTGTTACCACAGAGAAATAATCTTTTATTTTGCCTACAAGTTTTTCACTTTCTATGCTAGATCACATTCATATTTACCCTAATCTAAAATACCTATGTTTCACTTAACTATCTATTGTATTATAAAAAACCTTTGTGATCATCATTTTTAATGATTATGTAGCTTCTATATAAATAAATGATACATGATTTTCCTACTTCCTTATTCATGATTTGTGCTGTTTCCCAAGTATTTGGTCTTATACACACTGTCAAGGAAAGGAAATTATCTTTGTTCACAATTTTTTTTTTCAAATTTCTGATTATTTTCTTTAATATCGAGCTCTAAAAGTGGGATTTTTAGGATTTCTGACGTTTGGGCCATGTGAACGTTTTGAAGCTGTTGTTTCTCAGCTCCAAATCTGTATTCAGACTGTTAGTTATATTTTGACTCCTGAAGCTACCACTCAAAGTTTTTTAGCTATATTTCTTCTTTGACAGCTGTTCTCTCTTTGATTCTGCCAATAGATGTGCTCCCTGCCAATAGCGGGAGATAAGGAGGGGGAGAAGGGAGGAGAGCAGCCTTCTGCTTGTTTCTTGTTCTTATCAGCAGAGGGCTGCGCATCCTGACTGCACCACTGCCTTGCTCCTTGCTCCCTTTTTTGCTACTGTTTTTGTTTTTGTCACCTGGCACTCCCATGATCAGTTCATTGTAATCCTCAAAGACATCAGCCCCAGTAAGGCGGTGCTGCTCCTTAGAGCTCTAAGGCAGCCCTCCTGGAGGAGTCCTTTCCTAGCTCCTGAGAAATCACCACCAGCAGGAAAATGCCCCTTCCTCAGAGATTTCATTCTTCAGGGCAGGGTAGTACCATAGTGGTAGAGTTCTCACTTCTAAGCCTGTAGGTCCCATCAACTCCAAACTCTCTCTTTGTTCCCCAGCTCAGGGCGACTGGAGGAAGAGAGGATACCTGTGCTTTTTCTGAGTTATTTAGCATTTTATTGACTTATTTGTTTGTTTATTTTTGTCTTCACAGTTATTGATAACATCTCTGACAGATTCTTTACCCTCTCTCTGTTAAAGCACCTGGTGGGGTAAATGTTTGTGCTATATTGCTAATATAGTGTATATTGCTAATACCATTTATTTGTACATATAAGCGGGATATGAGGCATGAGTTTTGTCAAGCTCTTTTGAAGAGTATCAGGCTGTCTAAACTGATGGGTGAAGGAGTTATAAGTTTACAGGTGAAAAGCCGTCATCAAAGCCTGCAGTGCCTTTGGCTATTGAAGTTAAGTGTATTTTGCATGTTTATAATATCTCATATATTGCAATATTTTGCTGTTTACAAAGCTGAGACTTTTAAAAATATGCATGTATTTTTTCCATTTTTATAGGATTTTTTCATATCTTTTTGTTGCTTTTTCTTCTTTTTTATTAAATCATAACTGTGTACATCAATGCATTTATGGGGTACAATGTGCTGATTGAAATACAATCTGGAATGCTTACATCAAACTGGTTAACATAACCATCACCTCACTTACTTATTTGTTGTGGTAAGACATTAATACTTTACTCTTAATAGTTTTGAAATGTACCATTGCATCGTGCATATTAGGTAAGGTCCCACCAAATATACCCCGTTCTACCCCCGTCTCCTCTTCCTCCTCTTCCCTCCTTATTTCAGGACTATAGTTGTGTTTTATCATTCGTATCAGTGTGTAGGTGATTATATATTGGTTCCCTAATAGCATTGAGTACCTTGGATATTTTTTCTTCCATTCTCGAGATATTTAACTCTTTAGTCTTCTGAAATTTGTATTTTTTGTTTTATCAACAAATCCCTTTCAAAACAGGAACAAAGATTTACTTGGCATTGTTGCTTTACTAAATCTCTAACAGCTTCTTAACAATTATGCTCCCTATTTTAGGGAGTCAAAAATTGTTCTCCAGCACTTTAATAATTGTTGTCATGCTGCATCGTGTTTAGACACCTGATTGCTATTCACACCCACATGAACTTTCCACAGCTTCATAGATACCAAAAAAAGCTTCATACTCATAACAGAGTTTTGTTTTTCTCCTTTTAATTATATGTTTGTGGTACAGGTAAGGCAGTGCCTAGAGAAAACAGAGTAGTGTTTTATCCTGCCTAACAGTACAGACATTTCAATGTTAGATAGTCTTAGAGTTCTAGTTTTCAGCCTTGCAAATTTTGTTACTCTAATTCTTTGTGTATTCAATAATAATCTCATAATTATCATTACCTCATGACATTTTTTATAAATATGAAAGGAAGTGAGTGTTTAGAATGGAGGGGCAACATGAATAATAGACTATGTGGGAGTTACTAAAGTTTCTGTCATTTCTGCAAACTGAACTCATTTAGCCATTTAGCTTCATTTTCCATGGCCTTTAACTTTGTCCTCTAAGTGTCAAAGAGCGCCCTAAACACATTCTTTAAAACTTCACTAAGGTACATTTTCTAATCTTCCTCCAAGAAAAGCCTTCTTTCTACACATTTTTTTACACTGTGTCCCTGTTTCATCATTCCTCACACCCACGTGCTTCTTTTTAATGCAATGCCCACACTCCAGGTAACTGACCACCCAGGTAACTTGGAGTTCTTGGAGAACTAAGAGCTGCCATAGGATGAGCAGGTGTGAGAGATGAACGAGTCACTCTGATCCTCCGAGGGGCACATTTATCATCATGTGTTTTCCCTGAATCCCTCTATGTGACTAATTTTCTGCTATGACCTTAATGTTTTGTTTTTTTGGGTCATTTTCCTTTCCTTCCTTCTGCTGAGAAACTCTTCATATCTTCCTGATGAAATCATAAACCCATCATCTATTACTGTTCTCTTAACTTCAAGCGAAATTAGGCCAAAAAAAAAACATAGAAAAAACCCTGAATTTTATACAGATATCAGTTTATAATTTTTAAAATCTTATAAAATATATGATCTTATTCGAATAGCAATGTCTTAATTTGCAGACAAATGTGTCTACCAAAGACATATTAGAGATGAATGAAAATTCTATTAACATTTAATATGAATAATTAAGATTAATATATTCATCAGCATGTTACTTAAGGAGAAAAGAATTGTAAAAAAATAGAAAATGTCATTAATAGAACAATTAATATTTTCTAATACAACAAAATATATTTATCTTTGGCCATAGAATTAAATTCATCATCTGTATATGAATAGAAATAATTAATGACACAATACTATATATATGTATAGTATAGCTTTTTTCAATTAAAAGGATAATACATTGTTAAGCAAATGTTAAGAGTTTTCTACCTTTTCCAGATTTTCTAAATTTACCTATATTATGTATGTCAATGCTATTTTAATTTAAAAATTTTGATATTTGTAATTTGGAATTTGAGGTGCTTTATGCAATGAGAAGGAATTTATAAATAATAAATGGAAGAGAAGGAAAGAAATGATATTAGCTTAAATAATAAAGAATATTATTGATTTCCCTCAATTTTAAATTCTAGAGTTAGATCTACTTTATGACAAAACCCGATACGTCACCGAAGATCTAATTACTGTGTGTCATTCTTCTCTTTAGAGTAGCGGCTTCTTCATTCCTGAGGAACTCCATAAATCTCTGGGTTTAATCTGCTTCTCCAGAGCCAAAGAGAAACTAGGGCCTTATCAGAAGCAGATACTAGATTGCAAAGACAAATGCCCGCTGGAGGCAATGAAACACCCTTATTAATTACCACAGCCTTAGCCAAAGAACCAAAAATCAAATTTCAAAACCTCATTGACTTTGCACATTAAATGTTAGTTTTTTATTCATAGCATAGCCCAGTGATGGTCAGGCGACTCGACTGGGCGCACTCCTCAAGCAGTTACACAAGGACCCTGTCTAATTTTATTCAATGCAATCCAGGACACACTGGGTCCAGTATCATCCTAGCCTTGTTATTTTTATGATTGTTTTCAGATCCATTCCCTGCCCGTCTTTACCCAGGTTTGTATATGAAAACGTCCTTTCTAAAACTAGGACATACTGTCAGAAGACTGATGTGCGTGAAAGTGTTGCTAGGATTTCGCTGCCCATCTTTCTGTTTTCGGCAGCGACCTCAGGACTGCCACCTTTCCTCTCTGAGTTTAGAGCCATACAAGCGAGCACAAACTTGTTCCAATTTCTAACTCTCAGGCCTACAGCTCTGGTAGCACTATCTTCCGCCTTGGGCACTCCAGCCCTCTCTCTCCCATCGTGGTTCCCTGTCTGGTTTTGGCGCTATTACGTCACCTGTGTAACCAATTTCTCATGATAAGTTCCCGCCACTTTTAAGAAGATATTCTCAGATTGGATATTGACTAATCACAATGGAAGCAGAAGTGATGGCTGGAAGATCACTCAAGATTTTTTCTTTAAGTTCTGGCCTCAGAAGTGAGTAACATAGATGTCACTCTATTTGGTACATGACCCTAAACTGACTGGAAAGAAAGACAGGGAATTTTTACACGCGCCAGTAAGTCTAAAAAAAGCTATGGTGAGCATAAAACATGGTGTTCCGTATCTACTAAGTCCCCAAAAGTGTATTCACTTGACAAGATACTTGTAATGTGGATTAATCAATTCATACTAATATAGACGTGACCCTGTTACAATTAGTTGTGCTATAACTCAATGTACATACATGTTCATAAAATTCATCATGCAATTAAAACCATGGGACCTATGGTAGAAACAGAGTCAAGGGCATGACATTCAGAACTTTGTAAGTTCCATAATTGTAAAATAAATATTAGGAAGCTAATGAAAGAGTTTTCAAATGTCAGTTAATGGTTAAATATTTCCTTAATACTACAATAAATACGGCACTTTACCTTAAAAAAAAAAAAACCTTAAGTTTCCATGTGATGGTGGGTTTTAGAAGAGTTGCATTTTGTGACTGATTGTCAAATAATGAAGGGAGGGTTTTCCAAAATTGTACGGTAAGTGGTGACATTTCTGTGGACATTGGTGGATCACTATACATGCAATGAAGTAGCAAATATAAGTGTTTGAAGTGTCTCTGTGTGTACACACACACACTGTGTATTCAGCAGGGCAGTTTTCTGTGTTCATCTAGAGTTTCTCATGGATGAAACAATGCATCAACCGGGAGGTATTTTATATTATGCAAAAACTGATCCCCAATATTTCAGTCATGTTGAAACACAGTTGTGTTTTCAAAACAAGATTTAGAGCATAACTCACTGTATTTCAAATCCCCTAAATCACTGCTTTTCACATTGTCACAGTAAAATAGGAAACATGTAATTTTAAGTAGAAATACCGCAGAATATCTTTATGAGACAGATGCCAAAGCAAGCACCTTGGAGGCCTGTCCTGAGAATATGTGGAAGAAGCTGTGTAAAACCTTACAGCAGAGGTGGGGGCTTCAACCTGGAGCTCCCCTCCTTCACACACACACACACACACACACACACACACAAGGAGATAATCAAGCATTAAACAGAGCATTAAACAGAGGATCTGAAACAGTGTTTTTCAACTTCTTTTATCTCATGGAATGCTTGAACCTATAGTTAAACTTCCCTGGAACACTTAGATTGATCTAAACATAAATAGTAAAATAAACATACATAAATAATTACTGTGCTTTGAACTTCTTTCAAAAATAGTGTAACGATCTATAAAAATGTCCCTGGTACACCTAAGATCCTCTCACAGCACACTAGTTGAAAAACACCCATCTAAGGAGTTAACAGGAATCCAACAGAGAAGTTAAAGGAACAGTGGAGGAAAGGAAGAGGCGGGAAGGAAGGCAGCCAGCTTCGCTAGAGTGGCTGGGAGTCTGACGAGGTTGCCCAATGTGGAGAAAGGGTTAGTGTGAGACACCAGCAGCCTAAATTCCCACCATGTCTCCAGCAACCCCAGCACAAGCAGAGCCCCATGATGCTCTCAGGCCCAGAGACTAGTACAGGGAGTTGCCTGGGGATAGGGGAATGACATCACTCCAGAGAAGGAGCTCTCCTGGGTCCAGAATATCCTTCCAAGCCCTAAGCAGCTGCACCACAGAGCTATTTTGAAGGCCTAGTTCCCACCAGACTGCATCCTTCCCTGGGACCTGATAGTCCCTGCATCTCTACACACTGATGTCCCATTGACATTCTTCTGTGTCCACCCAGAGGATGGTAAGATGGTAAGGCCACTTAGATCTATCAAACTGGCATGGGCCCTGCTGGCCCATGCAGTGATCAGCCCTCTTAGGGAACAGCTGGTCCAGTGCACTGAGGACGCTGCCCATGAAACAAAGGGAATCACAATGCATGTTTCTGAGAGCTTGAAACCCTCCTGTCTGGGACCAGTGCCACTGAAGGAAAACCTGGTGCCACCAGAACCAGGGCCATAGCACTCATTCACACACTTTAGGGCCTGACTCTCCTTGCCCTGGCTACTGCCACAGCCATGGTCACCACCACTGGAAGCTAAAGTGGGTGTGCTCCTCAGTCTGAGGACTCCTACTGAGGGGGTCATCGCCACTTCAGCAGCCCCCCCCAAAAACCTCAACAGCACGGCCCCAGTGTGCACACACAGGGCCTGAGGACAGACTCTGCTTATCCTGCCCTTACCCACAGGGTACAAGTCTCATGTTTACCCAGCCTGCTTACTACAATCAACACCTGTGAGCAGTGCCAGGGAGCCTGAGGACAAGCTTGCTCAGCTTGGCACCACATCCTACAGTGCCCAAACATGCTGAGGCTCTCCTGAGCATAGGACTCATCCTATCCTGTCCACCACCATTGGTATCTGGGGGACTGAGGATGGGCCCAACCAGTCCACCACTAGCATCATAGTTGGTACTTATGTCCATGTGCCTTTTAAGTGCCGGTCAACACACTGTAGCCGTTGTTAGCACCAGAGCATGCTGCTTGGGAGGTCAGGGCTATGCAGCCACTGCGATTGCCATCTCCCACGCCACACACACTGACCATGAGAACTCTCATGCCCAGTCCACCACTGCCACTAGTGGTACCTGAACAAGCTACCCAAAGGCCCAAGGATTCACTTACTTGGCTGCATATGACACTTGGAGGCCATAAATGGCAAATCCACAGCTAACACCATACTGATT
>NW_003852428.1:7435912-7436743 GCF_000181295.1 Otolemur garnettii | reverse complement strand
GCCTCTAGACCCAGTTACTTGGGAGGCTGAGGTGAGAGAATCATTTATGCCCAAGAGAGGGAGGTTGCTGTGAGCTGTGATGCCACAGCACTCTCCTGAAGGCAACATAGTAAGACTCTGTCTCAAAAAAAAAAAAAAAAAAGAACAAATTGCAAAACACTGATGAAAGAAATGAAGGGGACGCCAGCAAGTGGAAAGACATCCCATTCTCATGTATAGAAAATACTGTTACAACATCCATAATACTCAAATCAGTCTATAGATTTAACATAATCCCTATTAAAATATCAACATCATTTCTCAAATAGATTTTTTTAAAAAAGCTCTACATTACTAATCATTATGGAATGCAAATTAAGACCACAATGAGATATCACCTACCCCTCGTTAGAATAGCTTTCATTACAAAGTCCAAAAACAATAGATGCGGATGTGGCTGCAGAGGACACTTATACACCAGTGGTCTGCAACCTGCCGAATGCCCCGGCCCTTTAATACAGTTCCTGTGGGTCATGACCCACAGGTTGAGAGCCGCTGCTTATATACTGTTAGGGGATTGCAAATTGGTCTGACCTCTATGAAAAACAGTGCATAGATTCCTCAAAGAAGTAACAGTAAATCTACCATTAGATCCTGAATTCCCACCATTGGAGATCTACCCAAGGGAAAATAAGTCATTTTATCAAAAAGACACCTGTACTCAAATGTTAAATGCAGCAAAATTCACAATTGCAAAGATGTGGAATCAGCCCACAATCTCATCAATCCATTAATAGATTAACAAAATATAATACACGCACGCACACACACTGTGGAATACTACTGAGGCAT
>NW_003852428.1:7435452-7435712 GCF_000181295.1 Otolemur garnettii | reverse complement strand
TTTACCTAGAAGGGAATAAACTCTAATAAAATCCAGCAGAGAGTAAGGAGGGGGAGGAGAAGGGCTAAAACCTACATAACGTGTAATGAACACCATCTTTGGGTGATGAGAACGTTGTATCGCTGAGTCAAGCATTTAGGGATCCATGTATCCAAAAGCATTTGTACCCCCACAATATTTTGAAGTAAGACAAAGAGATAAACCATTAAACCATCTAAATAATTAAATACATCTTTTTTGGAAATTTCTAATTAAATTTC
>NW_003852428.1:7432446-7434332 GCF_000181295.1 Otolemur garnettii | reverse complement strand
AATGATAATGACTAGTCACTGAATAAATGAAAAATAAGGGCAACTATGTTTAATGGGTTACATAATGTAATAAATTAAGTTTAGCTTACATTTCAAGAAGGCTTTCTAGAAATGGAATAATGTTAAGAGGAATAGAGATTGCCCTATAGCTTGAGAACAGTGTACAGCAGAGTTTGGAACCGTCCCTGAAACAGAGGCAAGCTCCACATATAGTGTTGACTGAACACAGCGCTGTCTTTCTGTTCTACTTGATTGCCTGTGAGACAACATGATTCTTCTTTATTGGTGCAGTATTGTATATGAGAAGAGCAAATGTTTGTGTGTGTGTGTGTGTGTGTGTGTGTGTAGGAAAAGGAGCATGAGAGAGAGATTTATAGCTCCAAATCAAAGAAAACAATGCAGCAATTTGCTGGAAGGATACTCTCATAATTATTTTTTTTTTTTGCATTGACCTTTCTGTCTCAAAACTAATGATTTGTTTATTGAACGAGAGTATATTAGAGGCATAAATTGTGGTTATGTTTTATCTTCGCTACAAAAGGATTCTTTTGAAAATATCACTGCTGTGTTAAATCTAAGGATGCAGAGCTCTTAAATATTAAATATCACTTACTACCCAGAAGGACACCACATGCATGATTAGTGATCTGCTTATACAGCAGAAATAGCTAGTCTACTCCATCTCAAATTTACTAGACATTAAAAGCCTAAAAATGTATTAGACATTTTTGCACCTGACCTACTGTTTTAAAAAGTAGTCATAAAATCACAATTATTGTTCCAAAGTTCACTGACAGTGACACTCAGACTTGTCCTTTACAAAGGTTTCCACATTGCAATCAGCATCCTGGGGGGTGGCAATCAGCAGTAGGTTAGTGCTGTGTGAGCCGACACTTCAAATAATATCACCTCTAAGGGTCCAGTTGGAATTTAGTGCAAGCATTGTGTATAGCAAGCTTTGACTGTTACTGCAGCCAGAAGTTAAATTCTCGTCTATGTGACAGAAATGGATGATTTACAGAAGTCAGGAATCAAAATCTAGAATATAGACTTAAAACCAAAAGTCAAAATAAGAGTGATTGTGCTTGTTTTTAGCCTATTATTAAATAGGATGACATATTTAAGGAAACTTGTTTACTTATCATTTACATTGTAGCAAATCTCTGCTGCAATTAAATTATGTCATAATGATAACTCACTGCTGCACAATGTTACCTCTCTGTGGGTGCCTGTATGCATATGTGGCTGAGTGTAAATTTTGAAATATACACCACAATCATGGCAGGGAATTAGGACAGGATTTTTTGTTTGCTTGTTAAGTTTTACTGGGGAAATAACTGACCATTGACTTAACTGAGTCACGGGGAGAGTATACCCCTAATAATGTAGCAGAAATGTACCATGATCACTGGGTCTGGGTCTAGGGCTCTTTCCTCCATGAACTTCTACTTTCCAGGGATAATCTACCAGGTTTTTGTTTGTTTGTTTTTATCATTGTTTTTGTTTTGTTTTTTAACATCACATCCAGATTGATGTGATGCAAATATCTTATCTCATTTAGGTAAGTGACCCTTGAACTTGGAAACTTGGAAGTAAATTTGTCCTCGATTTTTACTGGAATTTGGGGGACTTTTGCTACCAATGTACTTTTACACATGTCCCACTGGAAAGGGATAGTTAAATAGTGCACAAAACCAATTTCTTTATTTCATGAATATCAGAAATTAGAGGACTAAAGATCATTTGTGAGTGTACCAGGAAACTATAATAGAGTCTTTCTTTGGGCAACTATATTCCATGTATGATAAAAATACATTTTGAAACAAAAGATCAAAATTTTCTTATTCTGTTGTTATGATCCAAAAAAATGTTTTAATAGGCTGTGG
>NW_003852428.1:7430469-7431742 GCF_000181295.1 Otolemur garnettii | reverse complement strand
AATCATTGAAATGAATATTATAATGAATAACTTTGTTTATATGGGAGTTATTAAGAGAAAATCCTAGAAGCACCAGGTGAAATATCTAATGTAATGGCTCTTTTGAGCATATGTCCAGAGAAATGGAAAAGAGTATACTTTTCATATTCTAATAACATGATCCATCTCCCACATATAACCTGTTATTTAGATGTTGGTAACATGTTTTTCTGACTTTTTAAATTCAAAAGGAAGTTAAATTTCTTGATGGTGTATTTGAAAAGAGAATAATTAGCAATAGATTAATTACATATGATATACAACTGAGATTAATCTTAACAGAGTTATGTAAAACTGATTTATTATTTAAATGTATTTTAAATGGAAATTCTATTTTAAATATGTACCATTTGACTGTGGGCATATTGGTTATTTTAATTGGTTTATATTTTGATACTTATGTAAGATTTAATGAATTTCATTTTATTATTCATGGCATTTGTAAAACCACAAAATGTGATTTATATGGACTGAGGATTATACATCAAGACTATCTTCTCATGATACTATGGAAAGTCAACAGAAGAAAATGTGACAATGGGTCATAATTCAGTTCTGAAAAATGCTCTGAATTTTCAACAAAAAGAAGAAAATATAAACTACAATATTTCTAGAATGAGAGAATTTGAAACTTTTATTTTTTAATTCACAAGAAGAAAATTGGAACGCTTTATACCTAATGATCCCTATGATGGGCGTAGTAATAAGAGACTTCATTGGATCAGGTAACAAAAGTCATGTGGACAGCCTTGTGTGAGTCTCATGAAGTCCTAGGAAGAGTAAGCAGAGTCAATCCGTGTAAGGGTTCCTGGAGCCTGGTCAGTGATCTGCCCTGGCCTCAGATCTCATGGATCCAGCTAGGAAGCAGTGTCTAGTCGTGCCGCCCCCAGGTCTCTAGGGGATGCCTTAGGGAAATCCACTTCTGTCCCCAGCAAAAGTGAGCATTGTAAACACTGCAAATGCTGCCGCCTCTCACCCTCAGATACATTTATCTACGATTGCTTCAAATTCTGGGACCATTTTATCATTCCTGCAAAGAGTTACATTCATTTGGGAATCAGAAATTGTAGGCTATATTCAAAAAGAGGTCACATTCTTGAGAATGAGATTAGCTTGGTGACATTATAAATATGGCCCTATTATTTCAAGATAAAGAAGACTTTGGAAAATAAATTGCTTCATCTATTTTTCTAAGAGAATTATCATTTTATAAGTTTGCACATTAGAACAAAGT
>NW_003852428.1:7421784-7429338 GCF_000181295.1 Otolemur garnettii | reverse complement strand
TCTTTCCATGACACAGCACAGTCCATATTCTGGACATAAGTCAGTCATTTTCAGCACTTTTTCCTCAGTAGTTACTACGGAAGTGGAGATCAAATGGAGTGAAATCACAAAAGTAGATAAAATAAATTTGTTTTTCGTGAGGAAGCAACAGCATAAGACATTTTTCAATTGACCAAGATCGACTCTATAATTTTGAAGTGTAAAGATATCATTACCATTTTATAGTTAGTAAGATGCTTTTTCCTCCCCTTGCAATAGTTGATCAATTTTATAATAAACAGTTGGTATTTGTGAAACATCTGAATCAATTGGTTTCATTACTTTTCTTGTTCGAGGAAAACTATAAAATTCACTTCAGTGTACAATTCAAGCTAATTCCATCCCATAGATCCATCTAAGGCTACCATGCATAGTTTGACTAACAAAGAACGCTGTTCTGTAATTTTGTTTCATTAGAACTATACTTAGAGAATCTAAACTTCACTGATATTTTTCACGTCAATAGGGCATTTTGATCTCCTTGTCACTGGGTAGGAGAGTTATTGACTGTCTATAGTATTTACGAAGTACTTTACTACTTTCTAATGACAATAAAATATTTCTCAAATATGCATTACCAGTGGACCGTCAGAGACGCTTGCCTTTTTTTTTTTCCATTTCCTTGTTCCCCCATATACAAAACCTAGTATTTTTGCATTTCAGTTAAATCAGTGTGGAAATCTTTCTCGGTCTCTGATTGCCTCTGGAACTGCAAAGTGGTTGTTACTCAGAGAGAGAAGGAAGCATGTTCACAGGTTTCAGGTCAGGCTGAGTAAAAAGAGTCTCAGGAAGCCCGCTGGACACTTTCCTAGGAAGTGCATTTGCTTTCAAGGTGATTCACTGGTCTTTAAAGCACATTTCACACACAGATCCCACGTATCAGTGGTGTATGTGTTTGAACATGAAAATAAACTGACCAGAGTGATTTCACTCAGATGCTTTTGCCCAGCACTCTGCAAGTATTGTTCTCTTTACGTGCTTATTATCACAAGATCACAGGACAGCTGCTGAACTTTAATGATTACATGTATGTTTTAATCCAGCCAATGGTAACGCCAAGGAAGGGAGACGGGAACCCAGTTTAAACATTTCAAAAAACTTACCCTAAGCTCCCCCAGGCTTCCACTGGCCAGCGAAGTACTACACAAGCTATAGTGAGAAGGAATGTGTAAATTTTTTAATTTTGCACATTCCTATACTGAGTAAAGTCAGAGTTAGGTCTGACAATATGAGAAATTGATTAAGAAGACAACCACAAGTGTTTACTAATGTTCATTAACTTTTTTTTTAGTGACAGAGTCTCACTTTATTGCCCTTGGTAGAGTGTGGGGCGTCACAGCTCACAGCATCCTCCAACTCCTGGGCTTAGGTGATTCTCTTGCCTCAGCCTCAACGTTCATTAACTTTTTATTTCTTTCTCTCTCTTTTCTTTTTTTTTTTTTGAGATAGAATCTCATGTCACCCTTGGTAGAATGCTGTGGAGTCATAGCTCACAGCAACTTCAAATTCTTGGGCTTAAATGATCCTCTTGACTCAGCTTCTCTAGTAGCTGGAACCCAGGCACTCACCACAATGCCTGGCTATTTTGAGAGGTGGAGATTCCCTCTGGCTCAGGCTGGTCTCCAACCCATGAGCTCAGGGAATCCACCTGCCTCCACCTCCCAGAGTGCTGGGATCACTGTTTACTTCTAAGCACAGTGTACAGTGGACCTCCTGTGTTGCTATTCCACATAGAGTTTGCTGGAGTTCAGGAACTATTAAATTCTCTACCTAAAGAAAACAAAGATTCTTTTTTCCAGTAAATTGATGCTATGATAGAATTTTATACTAATACAATATGTTATTTTCTGAGAGAAACAAATTCCTTAGCCCTGGTGTTTACTAGGTAAGTGGGATTTTTGTTTGTTTATTATACATACAGTCACCTGTACCAAAATTATTTTCAAATGTTTACAAAATAAGTCCTCAGTGTCCTCAAAAGATTCTTTGAAAGTCTGAGTTTAAAAGAAGTGATGTAGAGTAGGTCATCAAAAAATGTTATTTCCTTCCAATATGTTTCCTTATAACTTTGATGAAAAAAAATGGTGTCATTATACTCATTATCCTTCATTTCTCTTGAAGTCACAATTTCCAGGTTATTTTAATAATTAATTATTTTTGTTGTTATTATCAGTTAGAAATGGCCTATAAAGGAGATAAATTGCCAAAACATATTCTACTATATTCTACTGTGCTAACATCTTTACCTCTACAGACATCGAGAACTGTAGTTTAAATGTTTTTAATATAATCGCTATTAACATAGACAAAATATTGTCTATTGACAATACAATTGAAATACATAGAAGTTTTAAAGATGCTTTATATCATTTTCTGAATCATACAGAGTGATCTTCCTTAAACCTTAATGTTTTGTTTTTTAAATGAAAATAAATTTTAGGAGGTTACATAGTACCAGAAAAATGTTTAGGAAATTAATTACATTATGCAAACTGCAGAAAAATATTAAATTTTTCTGATTACATTATATGAGACTCATTCAGGTTTTTCACTGAATACACTTGGATAGCTGATTGATTTCTGCTACAAACGGCTAAGAAAAGGTCATCGTGGAAAATCAAGTTATTGTTGGTCACCACCTGTGCATTAGTGTTAATTGTTTCGGAAAAAGCATGGCCGCGTCCCTCATCTCAAGGTACTTATTCTGAATCAGGACTTTCTGCTCTGAAATAGAATGCTGGTTATTTTATTGGCTAATTTTTATTTCCTTTAAAATTATCCTTCTATATTTTGTATCTCTTTTATTTATCATGTTTGGGAAACTTTCTTAAAAATGCCTGGAAAGAAATTTCACAGCATGAAAGTTCATTAAGTTGAAGTTTCTCTTTCAAAAAAATGTGTATAGATATTTGGAATAAAAAATTCTTTTAAATAAACAAAATAATCATGTTTTTCTTACATTCGGTAAGATTATTTCAAATTCTCATGATGAAAGAAAATTCTCATAATTATCCACTGTGTAGTAATTTTGCCAACCCTTATTAATCTTAAAGGAAAAAAAGGACACATAGGAAAGTTTACTGAATCCCAACTTTTTTCCAAGCACTAGGTTAAAAGCATTGCTTTCATTTTATCCCAGGATTAAGGTATTATAATCCTAAATATAGATACATGGAAGGGGGGAAAATTAGCAATTTGATCAATTTACTAAGACACTGGCAGTCTCAGATTTGAAGATAAAGTATCCCACAGTTGTTTTTATAATAAATCTTAGCATTTTGGAGGAAAATAATAAGTCATAGACCATACACATTATATGACTTTATATTAATTAAAATATGATTCTTAATAGCTCATCAATCATTTGATAGAAAGGACAAGTAAGCAATTTCTTAATTAGATTTATAATAATGTTATGTGAAAATAGATAATAATATGACTATGCCTTTAGAACAAATAGCTATCACTAGGTGAAGTTAATTTTATTTTATGTGTGATAGAAGTTCTTAATGCAGGAGGATTTAACTGATAAGAATGTGAAGTTCAGGATCTACCCTTTTCTTAACTTCACATAGCAGAAACCAGGCGTCCTCAAACTATGGCCCGCGGGCCACATGCAGCCCGTCTAGGACACTTATCCGGCCCACCAGGTGTTGCTGCCGCTGCCTATTCTGTTTAGCAGCTGACTCATCCTGGGCCTGCAGTCCTGCCCTCCAACGGTCTGAGGGACAGTGAACTGGTCCCCTGTTTAAAAAGTTTGAGGACCCCTGATGGAAATCATTAAAGTGCTGAAATACACCAGCCAGTGCTAATGAAAGAATGTGTGGTATGCCCAGTGCATTATATTTTATAAAATAAAACGTTGCCTGTCTGCTATATAGGTCTGAAAATTACAGGCCGAATTTGACAACAAAAATATTTAGCTCCTATATTTAATAAGTATTCTTATATAAGTAAAGATTTATAAAGATTGAATGAAACATGATGAATGAATTAAAACTCAAGTACACAATAAGATGAGTGAATGGATCAATTTGAGTCTTTTCCTCCTGTGTTGCAAAAATAGACTATGAGAGCCATTTATGCAAATGTATGGGTGCCATAATTAGCTAGGAAAGACTTATATCATTCATGTTAATTAAAAGAGCTGATATCACTGTGGTTAGCACTGTAAAGAGTTGTAAGGGAAGCTTAACTAGGATTTTGTGAACCAGAATATTCCTCTGTTTTTCCTGACATTAGGTTTTAATCCAGGTTTTCAAGTTTCCTGAATTAGCCATCAGGAAAATTTAATGTACAGGTTATTTTTGTGAAACAGATGGGTATATAAGTTAGACTATGAAAAATAAAATGAAGTAGTTCAGTGATTGACTATGAAACACTTAGCAGGGAGGATCACCAAATGCCTGTCAACGAGCCAGGGTTAGAAGATTTTCACGTCCATTTGGAACTGCACGTCAGCCTTCCCGATAATCATTCCATTTGTTCCTGAAGCCTTGAAATGACACGTGGCTCTGGCTTTGACTTTAGTTAAAGGAACTAGTTCCTTTATTTTTTTTTTTTTTTGCAGTTTTTGGCTGGGGCTGGGTTTGAACCTGCCACCTCCAGCATATGGGGCCGGCGCCCTACTCCTTTGAGCCACAGGCGCTGCCCAAGGAACTAGTTCCTTTATGCAGCAACTTGAGCATTTGCCTTCTGAAGTTAGCACCTGACAGAAATTTTGTGGTACCTATAGAAGCATAGAAATCTTGAGCATATTGATTTATTTTTAACATAGTTGATGCTGTACTAAATAGAGTTTTATTGTGTTAATAAAATACTATAACTCACTGTTCTCTTGAATTGGTTACCTGTCCATTTAATAAGATTTCCTCACTCAGCACCTGTCCTCAGAATGCCTTATTTGGGTTTAGCTCTTTCCGTCACTATTCATATTAAATTGTTTTCTTCACTTACTAACTCTATAAAAGTTTTTCTTTACATGAGTCTAGAAATGCTAGTTGATATGAACCATCACTTTTTCACGTAAACTCTTCCTTTACTGTTATACATTCAGCAATCATGAAATAGTTACCTCAATAAAAGTTATTAAAACAAAACATTAAACACAAGATTTATGTTTAACCATATTAATTAAAGGAGTTTTAGTATAAAAACTCAGACCTGGTTAAATCAATTCTGCATAACATAGTAACTCAACAGCCACATAATTCATTTCTTTGTATGTAACCATAGGAAGATCTCACTGGCAGGTTATCTTTGGAGAATTATTGTGGATATCAAAATTTCATCTCTTAGGGATAAAGCCATGTAAATATTGATCTTAATCATAATCACTCGCAACTCTATTTGGAGACATAAGTTATGTTTTATAACTATCTTCAAGGAACCGACTGAGAACATGTTAGTGTGGATCATGCCCCGTAGGGGAACGGAATTCAGTGATTATTAAAACTCACCATTATAAGGGACTACTATTCCCACACTTCTTATAGAACATCCTATCTAATGTATTCAGTATGTTTGTATTTTATTCTAGTTATTTTTAAACACAATTGCAACTAAATTCTTTAGTTCTGAGGGAGTCTAATCACAAAGTAACAGGGATTTTAAGCACAAATTGCTAAAAAATGTCTTAGCATCAAAGAGCAATGCTCATTTAATTTTATAATCCCTTTAGCACTTTCTACAGCTAAGGTCTCAGATATTTGTCTATTTAAAAGATCTTTCAAAATACTTTCTCCTCTTTATAGTATAGTAGGACACATATCCATAGAGTCCCATGATGCCTTAGCCAGTGTAATATTGTTATTAAGAAAGATCACAATGGACGCATGTACCTCATTCAATATATTATATCACTTAAATAAAAGATCCCAGAAACGCAAGAGCAAAGGAAATTTCTCACAGCAGGATTGAACGGCAGCCTATTCATGCTTGAGATAAACTTGTCTTTGTACTCCAATGAAGTACTCACGTATTCTATAATAAGTATGTATAATTAAATACAAGCTCTATTTAAATATTATGTTGTTAATATATTTCCTTCCTCCAAATCACAAACTACGGTAGAGTTTAACATAGTGGAACATTGTCCTTAGTGACCTGCTTCACCCATCCAAGTGCATACCCAGATGTGTGTCCACACACTAATAAAACCTGCACAATCACTGTCACGCTAGATACAGGGACACACAGAATTGACATTTGTTTGCATAATAAGTGGATGGAAATTAAAAAATATAAACAGGATATATATTGATATCTTAGCAATATTCTTATATTAGGGAAACATAAAATTCATTTTTAAATAAACATTTGGCTATACATGGAGAGAGTTAATGGACTAATGTCACCCTTACATGCATGTGTGCTCATGCATATATGTGTGCAAACATATATATGTGTATAGTCCTCAGCAAGGCAATTGAGACTTTTAATATCCTTGTTTCTTTCCTCTAGGGAAATGTACATTTCAGGTGAGCAATAAACTTATTTTATGTTTAAAACAGTTAATGGAAAATACAACAAAATGAGGAAAGTCAATATCAAACAACAAATTAACTTATAATTTTGAGCTAATTCTAAGCTCTTGTACCAGACCAATAATATGTACTTTTACATATTACTACATACATTTTTAATCTGCCATTTTTATTAATAAATTTTTCTAAATGTTTAGCAAAAACTTGGTATTAAAAAAGCTTGTATGTCTCGTACTAATTTTTAGTTATTTATTTCTATTATTTCTAAATTTATCTTTTTTATATAATACAATCTATTATGTAATTATAATGAATATCGGTTATATACTGGTGGTGCAGTAAATCGGTTCTATACTGTGTATAGTATATCCACATTTTAAGAGATCATGTTGGAAGTAAAATTGGTCATTCCCCAAAGCATATGAATCACAGGTGAAATGGACATGCACAGCATGTCTGGCTATACTTGACGGGTAATAGTACCTTCAATTCAATTTCAAAAAGTAATACATAGATAATATCTTTTAAAATTCATATACATTTGTGACACCCTCTATATGTATGTATGTGTGTATTTTATATTTCTGTGTCTATATCTAAGTATATTATTCATTGCTTTCTTCTAAATCACAAGAAGGGAAGGGTTATGTAGTATATCTGAGGTCCATTCTTGTCAGTACATTTGCATATTGGAGCATACCAGGAAAAGAAAAAAGGTAAATGACATCGTCAAATCCTCTTATAAACATTCTAACAATGAAACTCTCAGAAAATTATCTAGTGGTACTAGCTATTGAAAAAGTGCTGGTCTATAGCATCTTTTCAGTTGGATGGAGTTCATTTTCCAAGACAATGGCCAATAAATCTGTGCTCTGTAGGTTTATTAGAGCTGGATTCCTTAAGAAATGGTTTGAATACAGGGCGGTGCCTGTGGCTCAGTGGGTAGGGTGCCAGCCCTGTATACCGAGGATGGCAGGTTCCAACCCAGCCTCTGCCAGCTAAACAGCAATGACAACTGCAACAAAAAAAA
>NW_003852428.1:7407982-7421568 GCF_000181295.1 Otolemur garnettii | reverse complement strand
ACAGAGGTGTTTATGGTCAAGCCTGGTTCTCTATTGCGTAAGCTATGCAGCTAGCTGTATAGCTCATTTGAGGATCCCACATATTAATTGGATTTATAATGTGTCTAATATGATCAGAAGGGCCTACAGACAAGCAGAAATAGCCTATATCTTCTCTTGCTTCATCTGTCTCATAATTAAGAGTATTCTTGAAATTTTATACTGATTGGTTACTGAGCACGTGTCTAAATTAAAAACAGATTTGTTTTAAACTAAGTTTTTAGTAACAAATTGATTGTCAATTGTGATGTGCCCTTTATTATTTTGGATAACACTGCTGCAAATAACTCCATAAGGCATCACTGAGCAACCTTCCTTTCCACTTTGGCATGATATGACATAGTGATATGATGATATGATTGGTTTGGCCTAAATTGTAGAAGAAAATGAAAATTCATATTTTTCATAAATTAAAATTTATAAATTTTTCACATTACTCTTAATTTTTTTACATGTAACAATATTTGAGAGATGAATAATCTGTTATTTAAGGGAAAATGGTAATACAATTTCCCCAATGTAATAAAATTGTGTGTGAATAGCTAACCATTTATGAGGCAACCAAAATTCAAATAATGTGTAGAAAAATTCCAGTTAATCATTTACCCTCTTTAGCAAAGAATTAACAATAATATAAAAAATGGAGTAAATAATATATTTGAAAATCTCCTTTGGAACATATAATACTCAATTTTTTTAAACAGAGAGTATTTATTTAAATTTATGGGCATATTAAAATATAAGTAGGTTTTTCCATTATGGGTATAAATAATGGATAATCATAATAACAAGTAAAACAGTTAATTTATCTTCAATTATTCAATCACATTATTATAGGAAAAACAAGGACATTTTTGTCATAATGTAACAAGATCTAATTAGAAGAGCACAAATAAATGAAAACCTCTGGTTTCTTTCATTGTCATAAACACTTGCACACAAAATAAATGTAATCATACTAACCTGTTTTAGGATCTACGGAGAAGTAGGGCTGTCCCTGGAGAATACTGTAAACCACCCGGGCGCTGTTTCCGTAGGTAGGGTCGTCCGCGTCAGTAGCTGTCACCTGTAGAACAGAGGTACCTGTGCATTCAGGAAAACAAATTTTAGTGTGTGATGGCATTTAGCATGTGATTTATTTGAACACAGAAAATGGGTATTCTGACCTATGTGGGGAGCTATAATAGTTGTGTCCAACTAAAATATACATATAAAAAATTGCCTTTGCCTTCTTTCCCTCTATCAACTGTACTGAGAGTCCAAAATAGAATATTGGGTCTCATACCTCTTATATGGCTCCAGCAAGTGCAGACAACATTGTGAAGAGTCTCTTGAGCAGTGCCTGTGGCTCAGTGGGTAGGATGTTAGCCCCACATACTGAGGGTAGAGGGTTCGAACCCGGCTCTGGCCAAAATGCAACAAAAATATAGCCAGGCGTCCTGGTGGATGCCTGTAGCCCCAGCTACTTGGGAGACTGAGGCAAGAGAATCCCCCAAGCCCAGGAGTTGGAGGTTGTTGTGAGCTGTGACACTACAGCAATCTACTGAAGGCAATAAAGTGAGGCTCTGTCTCAAAAAAAAAGAGTCTCTTGTGCCCTTGACATAATCAAATTTGGGTTGGATTGTCACTCACAAACCAAATTGGCATTAACCATGCACTTAGATCAAAAGTATGGTAAGGGTGTGTATTTATGACTATCCAAGAGACTGGAGGGAAATGGTTTGTGATTAAGGTGGAAAGTTGGGTTTATTGACATTACATTATCAATGGAATCAAACCATCCCATTCAAGTCATTTTCTATCATCCACATTCTTTTTTTTTCCTTACCTAGAATATTTTCATAACTGATTCCCTAGATTCAAATCTCATCCTTTAGTGTCTTCTACATGGTACCTACACAATTGTCCTTCTCAAATGGATGTCATGATGTGGATTGTTGAAGATTAAAATGCCTTTAAAGTATTTTTGGATTGTATTTCTGGATTTTTGAAGAGTAAAATGCTTTTAAAGTAATTTACTAACTTGAAAATACCTATTTTGAGGTAGTATATTACACTTCTGTTTTTTGGTTTTGTTTTTTTTTTTTTTTTTGGCCAGGGCTGGGTTTGAACCCACCACCTCCAGCATATGGGACTTTTGAGCCACAGGTGCTGCCCCAGTACTATATTAATTAATATTTTATACTGATATCTTTATGAGTACATTTTTAAACCCAATTTTCATAATTAGATACAGCTATACCATATTTCAGATATTCCAGAATGAAAACTGATCTAAGAGTAGCATGACAACAACCTATTAAGCACTATACAACATCATTGTAGAATTGTTGGGTAAAACTTTTATTTATTTATTTATAAAATATACTGTTGAATCATCGATTACTGTATATTTGATATTTTATTCCCTATAACAAGAAAAATTCAACTTGCTAATTTAAATTATCCATGAATCAAAAAATATTTTCACAGTCAAATGAGCCTATATAAAAGATTGCATTCATTATGGTGTTTTAATCTTGAAGTACTAGCAATGGTCAGCTTTATTATTTTAGTAATTATTCCAGTGATTTAGACTCTAATGTCTGATCAACTACAAAATTTTGATATCAAGATTTAGACACAAGCTTTAGGAAAGCTTATTCTGTGCCTTTAAGGGGTCCTTGAAAATGTAATGGAATGAATATACCAAGTTCACCTTATAATTTGTAAGAGCAGATCATAAATATATATGACTTTTAATAACAGCTATGATTCTGGCCTCCAAATAGCATTTTTACATTGAGCGTCTAAGAAAAAAAATAATACTTGTGATTATCCATATTCAGAAAGGGAGAGTTGTGTCACATCTAAAAGTGATTTCAAATTACAGATTAATAAAACACAACACTGAAACTAAATGCTAGTGAGATTGCTGAGCAACTGGGTCGCTCCTACACTGCTAGTAGAAATGTGAGTTTGTCAGTTTCTTATAAAAATAAAGACATATTTTATACAACTCAACAAACTGTGTTTAGGCATTTACACCAAAGAAATAAAAACTTACGTTCCCATTAAAGTCTGTTCCTAAATGTTCATGATAACATGAACATATTCATAACAGCTCCAGACTAGAAACCAGCCAGTGTTCCTCGAGGGGGAATTGTTAAATGAACTTTGACACATTCATAGTATGAACTATTGCTCAACAATGAAAATGAATCAATTATTGATATGTGCAACGACTTGGATAATCTTCAGAAAACTCAAACTAATGGGGGAAAAAACTAATCCCAAAATCATATATACTATGATTCCATTTATACAACCTTTTGAAATGACATCATTTTAGTAATAGATAAGAGATTAGTAGTTACCAGAGGTTTAGGAAGAGGAACTGGGGACAAGGGGAATTGGTTACAAAAAGGAAGTGTGCGGGATCCTCGTAACGTGGAAACTGCTCAGTATCTTCTTTATAGTGCAGGATACATAAATAGATACAGGTGATATAATTGTGAAAACTAAGCACACTCATTCACACACACAATTTAGCACAGGTAAAACTAGGGAAATCTAAATATGATTGATAGATTGTACCATTTCAATAAACTGGTTATGATATTGTTTTATAGTTTCACATGATGTTATCATTTCAAAAAAATCTGTAAAGAACAAGAAATCGCTTCATATTTTTCTCAGAACTGCATGTGAATCTACAATGATATGAAAATTACAAGTCTTAAAAACAAACAAAAATGATTCCTTGCCTCAGTGCTAGTCTATACCTAGTTTTATTTGAGCTTGTTTATAACATGAGTTTTTTCAATAGAGCACTAAACTTTCTGGCTTGATTAAATCAATTTCTGCTATAAACTTTCTGGGGCTAGTCACATTTAAACTATGTCTTCCAGTACTAAGGACAACTATTACAACGTCAGCATATTACTCACATTTTATGTGATAACACTTGACCCAGAACCAATACTCATCTTTCTAACTTGTTCAGAGACGCACTACACAGACATTTACCAAAAAAAAAACAAAACAAAACCTTTGTTTTAAAGGGATTTTCACTGATATCTTACAGAAAAAATAGAATGAAGTAAGACTACAGTTACAGACCCAGGTCAGACTCTAAGTGTGTAACAAATCCAAAATGTGGTTAATATATGATAAAATTAAAGCAGGGAAATGTTTGACCTATTGGGAAAAATGGTAATAGTTCTAGGCATATAGAGATTATTGAGATTCAAGAAGGAGAAAGCAACATAGAAGACAATACAGAAATCAATGATATAATGGCCAGTAAGAAACTAGATGGATAAACTCCGCAGGTTTTGAAACTAGCTCTGGCCCTGAAATAGTGATTGAAGCCTAAATAGATTTTAATGTCTGCAGAGCAGTCCCTGAAATAAACATTCTGGGGAAAAAGCTGAGAAGAACAAACGAGGCAAGATCACGCTCATTTGCCATCGTGGGTTTCATGGACATACGAAAGTAAAAGAATTGCTCTGCTTAGCTTGCAGTGTCTGTGGAAGCCCAGCCTTGGGATAAGAGAGTTGAGATGCTCAAGGCAGTGACAAGGGCGATAAGGAACAAGAAAAGGAGCAAAAAGAGGAAGGAGGGTAGCATGATGCTATTGACAAAGTGATGGTTTAAAGTTGCAAAGAGAAATGAACAGAACTGAGAGAAAACAAAACAAAACTATAACTCTCTGTTCCAAAACGATGGTCATTAACACATGCACGGATCTCTGTATAGTGTCGAGTATTGGATAATTCTTTTTGTGTGTGGAGCAAAGAGCAGCAAATCATTGATTGTTCTAGACCTCGGTGGTGTCCACAGGCATGAGGACACCACTCTGAGTACAGTTGCCTGGCGGAAGGCATCGTACACATATGAACAGCACAGCCCAGATAAAAGCCAACCTGCCAAAGAGTGCCGCAGAAGTGCAGATAAGACCAGGAACGGAAAATAAATTCTTTGCCCAATTGCTTTACGGTATTTTACTAAGAAGGATTGCAAAGAGAGTTTTAGGTTGGAAGGAAAATGTATTCTTAGTCTACTTTCTTGTTTATTTGAAATCTAGATAGAAAATTTATGACTTGTTGATACTTTGAGTTCTTGCTCATTAAAAATAAATCTTCTTTTTCATTAATGTTATAGATTGAATGGTCATGTTCCCCACATTCTAACCTGCTGTGTGATTTTTGGAGGGTAGGACCTTTGCGAATTCCCCATCAGGGCAGAAACTTCACTCATGCAATTAGAGCATTTATAAAGGAGGCAACGTGCCAGAAGTGGCTCACGCCTATCATCCCACCAGCCCTATGGAGGCCAAGGCAGGAGCATCCCTTGAGTTCAGGAGTTCAAGACCAACCTGAACAAAAGCAAGACACCCATCTCTACTAAAAATAGAAAATTTTGTCAGCCATTGTGGAAGGCACCTGTAGCCTCAGATACTCAGGAGGCTGAGATCGACAAGGCAGGAGGTTACTTGAACCTAAGAATCTGAGATTGCTGTGAGGTGAGCTAATGCGATGACTCTCTAGCCTGGGCAACAGAGTGAGACTCTGTCCATAAATAAATACTTGAATACATCAATAAATGTATCAGTGTGTTTTATGCCCCCTCTGCCGTATGAGGCCATAGCAAGAAGATGATCTTTCATGAATCAGGACACGGGCCCTCAGCAGGCAAGAAATGTGCTATCACTGTGAATTTGGAGATCCTCTCCTCCAGACTCGCAATAAATAAAGGATGTTTACACCACCCTATCTGTTTAATTTTGGTACAGTAGAAAATATAAACCCTGACGATGAATAAATGATGAGAAAACCACAGAATGGATACCTTCTCAGTTTGTTCAGAGAGAACATACCAGTGACACCTAGATCTCAGACTTCTGGCTTCTGGAATGATGAGACAGTAACCTATGGTTGTTCAATCCACACAGTTAGGGGTACTTAGTATGGTAGCCCTGGAAAGTGAATATTGGATGTTACATTTTCACTGAGAAGAAATAAAATTTATTATCATGGTTTACAATTATTTTTTTAAGTGAATCTGGGCAAGAATATAAAGGCACAAGTCAAATAAAAATGTTTAGTATCTTATGCCATTTGATACCAGAGACATCATAAATGAGATACAATCAAAAGTTATCCTTACAAGTATATTAAATTAGGTAGAGACTAACAGTTGACGTTTTTTGAAATCAGTCACTTCTAGTGATGTACCTGTTGACATTTTAAAAGTAAATTAATGCATCGTATTGGCCCCTTTACTAGAGAGAAAAATCTCCTGTATTAGGCCATTCGATTACTTTATTCATGCTATGTGCCCAAATTGTGTCCACTGGAGAAAGTTATTATCCTCTAGACTTTGAAATGGAAATATATAATGTTGAAAATTCAATCACTGCATAAAAGTGTTAAAATAGAACTCTAATTTTCTCTGGGAATTATTATATGGATTTAATCAGTAGATATTAAAGCAAGAGCCCTTCTCCTAGACTTACCATTTAAAAAAACTTTCAAAAGTGCTTGGGTTTATGATTGTTTTCATTAAAAACAATAATCACGGAAATCTAGTACTTTAAAATTTCATCAGCTTTCTGGTATCCAATATTTTCATGTTAAATATTTCCTAGGGCATTGCATTTAGCTGTTCCCCTGCTAGGGATTAGGACCTCTCAGCTGATGTTTTATACAAAGCTGAAAAAGATTTAAGTATATAAAAAAGCTTTCAAGATAGTTTTTCTACAATAAAACTTAAGGCTTCTTGCCTTTCGGGATTGCCCTGTGTCACTCTTTTCATTTGGTTTTTCTCCCTCTAGGTCTGCTTTATAAATAGCACGCACTTGCACAGTTGCATATCAATGAGCAGCAGAGAGTGGACGTCCTCAAACGTCTCTAAAGACCAATTTGAAATATTTAATAAGACATTTTAATACCAAGCAAATACTCTTTGAGATTGCAACTTGTTATGCGTGACTTGTCAGGGTTCACAGCTCTGTTCAAATCTCAAGGGATTCAATGTTGAACAAGAACTTTGAGTAAAAGATAAGCCGGAGATTTAGGAAGGCTGAGGGTACCTCTCTGAAGGAATCTCTTAGGGATTAATTCTCAGAAGATTTTCCCAGAAACTGTAAAAAGAGCAATAGTCATCAAGATAACAACTTAAATTTCATTCTAAGCAAGAGGAAGGTAATTTCACCAACAGAGCAGTAAGGCTGGGTTCTAGTCAGTGTACAATCTGACGAAGCTTTGAATATGAACTCAACAGGCATTCAATAAGAATAAACAATCTTTCTTCAAAAACACTTATGAAACATGTGGCTGGGTGCCAACCCAAGATTCATTATGCAAACTATGTTCTAACTATTTATTTTCAATCATAGCTATTGTTAATTTCTGTGTACTTTCAACAAGATCCTATTTATGGAGCCACCTAACGTGAAATTTCACATTTTCATGTAAATTCCATATTCTATTCCTCAAATGTCAAAACTAATCATTAGGGTAATAATGTGTATTGAATGTCAGTGATGTGGGAAGCCTTGTGTTATAAGCCATTTAATTTAATAATGAGATTAAACTATTAAGAATATTACATTTTAATGTCATTTTACAGATCAGGATATTAAGGTTAAAAATTATGTAGTTGACAATTATAGAAGGCAGAAGTCAAGCCTGGCCTGATCTATCACTACATGTGACATTTTTCCCAAATACCCCATTTGCTCCACCTGGGCAGGATTTGTTGAATCTTGTTTAAAATTTATAATATTTCCTGACTTTTCATCCTGTGTATTTTCTGATGGCATGTAATGACATTCCAGATACCTTTACTTGAGGAGAATCAGTTTTAAATGTCATTTTCATAGCCAAAGGCCTAGCCAGGGAATTTTTTTTTTCGTTAAATGAAAATGTGTGGTGGAATAGTTAGAAGAAAGTAATCTGCAGGTACCGACCACATTGCTGCGCTCCTCTGCAGCCACACAGGATGCTCGTAATTCTCTTCATGGCTGTACAGAATTAACGTCATATGAGTTTTCACTGCACTGACCCTATGCCCCCCCAGGCTTACGTATCTCATAAACAAATTTGCACATTCTCCTTGATTAATTTCCTACCCTGTCCTCCTTTTCTCAGTTTTCAGAAACCTAATACCTGCCGTTGATTATTACTTTTATTTACTAACTGAATATTAGGGAGTGTACAGAGAAAATTATAAAACAAGAAAAGACAGACTCTCTCTACCTCTGCCTCACTATCTCTATTTCTTCTTACGTCTGACCCTCCTGCTTTCCATCTCTTTGGGTGGTGTCTCTGGCAATGTCTGCAGTTCTTCAGTGCCCCCAGCTCCCTCTCAGCTGCCTTCTTCCATGGTGCATAATGGCAGGCCCAGCTTTGGGGATCGGATAATACTACCAATTCTTTTTAGGGGAAAAATAACCTCAGAAGTAGAGGAGCCATTAAGTAGCATGACTTTCAAAAAATGGTTCTTCCAGTGTCACATGCCTCATTAATTATGTTCTTAGTCTTAGAAGTTTCTCTTCGCTTTTATACGCCGCAATGAGTTACTACTCTGTTATGAATGTGCACTGCTCTAGGTTTTCAGGAGCCCACCACACATCTTCACCGTGTCAGCACTCAAAAATGTCATAATTTGGAGCATTCTAGATTTCAGAGTTTTGGGTTAGGGGAGCTCAACCTGTACTTTTCAATGAGAACCCTGGTGCCTTACATCCAGTAGCTTGGATTATTCAACGTAGTGAAATCTAACAAATAGATCATCTAGAGAGTTATTCACTGTATGCAAAATGAAATGATGAGATGTTTCGGGTGGGATGTTTTGTAATGTGGAAAATGTATGTGTGTCTGTGTGTATATATATGAAAAGATGTGTATATAAGATACGTAAGAACTCAAATACTTGTCAAAATATCCTACCAGTTATTTACCTTTTCATGTGTGGACGGCTGCAATGTATTCAATACTAAGTTCACGCCAGTAAACAACAACTACAGGCTCACATAAGAGAAACACAATTAAATTAAAGGGGAGAAAATGAAGGAGGAAGGGGAAGGGATTTTGGTAAATTCCCACCTTATACGTACAAGGTAGGGGGATATGGGACACTACCTGGGTAAAGGACTCAGATGCAACTTGGACTTTAACTTACAAACACCAATAATCTAACCTAATTGTACATACATGCCCTCCTATTAACCTGAAATTAATATATTCATAAATAAAATAGAAATAAAAGGGAACCTATAGATTAAGAGATTATAAAGATATAAATAAACAGTTTCAAAATGTCAACTGACTTTAATGACAGTATAAACCTCATTTGGATCCTTATTAAAATAAACAAATGGAACAATAAAAAAAATGTTTTTGAACTGGTTTCTTGAAAGACATTCTTTTTTTTTAATTAATGGAGTTGGAAAGTAATGATCCCACTGACAAGACTAATGTGTTTTTTTCTGAATATGTATGAAACAGCTGTATTATCAGAACTCAGTATTGCCTGTTTAGCATTTGTAGTAATTAAGTCCATTACATGTTGCTAATTTTATATCAATTCTTATTAAAAATCTTCATTTGTATTTAGAAACTGCATTAATTTTCACTCACTGAAAAATTCTCCATTGGAAAATAGAAATTATTGCCAAGTTCAGCATTTTCTAGATAATGTAATATTGTTCCAGCTGAGTTTGCTTTCAACAAGAGCAACAAAAACAGACAACAAAGGCAAAAACCAAGTCAACAAGCAAACAAAAACAAAACACAGAAACACTGGGGATAGAAATATTGGGTTCTTGTTTACTCAAAAAATCTTACTATTATGCTGCAGTTCATAAAAGTGCATCTTTTGTTCAGTTGTTAATTTTTACTAGGCTTTTGGTATCAAAAATTCTGTAAATTTCGTAAGTCCTTTCATCCCTAAATCCCTTTATTTTTTCTCATATTTGAACGTGTTGCTCCTGGGATCAAGCTAGGTACCTAGTTTGTTATTGTCTTTTCCTTTCTATCTTTGCTGATAAAAAGCGTAATGTGGAAAATCCTTGTCCTTTTAGAAGCTTGGTTTAGAATGTCACCTTTCTCTAAGAAAACATTAGACGTGGAATTTTAAACTGGTTAATAATTCAGCTTTTCTGCATCATGCCTGTTTGGTTTCCTTCCGTCTACCATCTCAGGTTCACTTTTGCTCAGTGCATTTTTCTTTCATAGCAATAGAAGATGATTTTAATGAATCATCCATGTCTACGTGTCCGCCAGGTATATTATATGTTTTTCTACTTCCTCCTTTTTGTCCTACATAACATGAAACATCCTCGGCTTTATTTTCTAGACCATCAACTTAGTCTTCAGGTGTGTCCTTCCCTTACTCAGTCCACCCATGATTATTATTATTTTTAATTTAAGCGTCTCAAACTTAGTTTTAAAGTTCAGGATTTATTCCTTGAAAGCTTAACTCTTCATTTCATCCTATTGCTGTACAATGAATTCAATAGGATTTCACAGTGTCAGAAAAGTCAATTGTTTATGAAAATTTTTCTACTTTCTCTGTCTTCCCTGTGCTTCTCTGCAGTGAATCCCTATTCTTTTTATTCATCTTAATACTTGTCTGTTGTGTTGATTCTTTAAAAAAACAAAAAAGGAAAGAAACAAATGCCACAGCAAGTAGATAGAAAGATAAATCACACATTATCTTTTAGAAATGGGGTTAATGGTTTCTCTGTCAATAAAAATGTTCCGTCTTAATAGGCGTGGCCAGATGCACTGACGGACTATACAGGCAGATTGGGAGCTCTCCTGTCCTCAGAAGGAGGAGTGACCCGCATCAGGGAAAGAATTTGGGGGGATTGGCCTGGGGGTAGGAGGCATTTTATTTACATATGCATCTATTTTTCTACCCCTATAATTTGTTTGGCTTATTGAAAGTTATTTTGGGGGGTGGCGCCTATGGCTCAAAGGAGTAGGGTGCCAACCCCATATGCTGGAGATGGCGGGTTCAAGTCCAGCCCCAGCCAAAAACTACAGAAAAAAAAAAAAGAAAGAAAGTTATTTTTGTTTCACTCTCATGTCTCAAAGTCCTTATTCTAAGGCTTCAGGGTAAAAAGAAATCATCAGAGATTTAAGGTAGAATAAAAATATATTTTATTTATATAATAGAAATGGGTAAAACTTTCCTTTGTTTTGAGAAAACTTTAATAAGATGTCCAGGTGACTACCCAGGTACTTCTCTGTGATCTGCTATTTACAAGGACTTTCTTAGGCAGAATACTGACCACACTTAATGTGTAGGGTTGTACATTTCACCTGTCTCCTCCCACCTCCCTCCCCCAATTAATCCAATTTCAGTGTTTTCAATGCTCCAAGAATTTTCAGGATATTCTATCTTTTTATTATGGTCTCTTTCTGAAATGTTTATAACTTCTTTTAAAAATTGTTCTCTGGCTTTTCAAGGGAAGATATAACTAAGGTTAATTTATGTTGCAATAACAAATAATCCCTAAATTTAAGAATCTTCAAACCATGAAAGTTCATTTCCCACACTGTGAAATGTGGCCAGGCTAATGTGGCTTTGCTGCAAGTGGTCATCTCTCAGGGTCAAAAGCTACTGAGCCACCCTTCCAATGCAGGGGAATGTTTGCAAACATCTAGTTAGGTGAGCCAGTGTGTAGACAGTGGAGTATCATTGACTCACTCTGTTTATATAGAAATGTGTGTGTGTACACATGGAGTTAAAACTCAAAATGAGGCCTGAACAAGAAGATTTTATGGGAAGATGCTTGGAATCATTAAGTTCCTGGTGTCTGTCCGTTTCAGTCTTGGTGAGTGCTTTAATCACACAGACTCTAATTCACAGTGTAAATTTTGTTAGAAAGCAGTTGCAAGACATTTATTCTTAGATCTCTTTGCTAAAAGGACAGAAAGGAATTGCTCCCATTAAATATATATTTTTCAATCGTATTGATCACATCCGCTAAGTTGTATAGATCACATCTTTAAATTAAAGAAGAAAAACATGTTTTAGTAAGAAAAATAGATATGCCTCCAGTGCCGTTTCCCTTAAGAAAAGCAGCCATAGCAGGATCTTGTATATTTTTCTTTTTTTTTTATTAAATCATAATCTTGTATATTGTTCCACATTTCCATCTTTGCCCATTCAAAGGTCTGTAACGTAGCTATTTATATGTTAATAATAAACAAACAATCAGCAGTGTTTTTCTCCACCTAACAATTTGTAATGGACATTTACACACCATCTACAAAAAATATATTTTTTGAAAATTTAGGTAATCATTAGAGAATAGAATTTAAAGAGTTTTAAAAATAAGCAAATAATGAATATTTGGGTGTGTATGACAGTTTAAAAACAAATAAGTGAATGACTTAAGTATCCTTATCAATGCTGTCCCTGAATAGCAAAACTGAAAGAATGGGCTAGGAAAAAACTATATAAAAATGCAATTCAAGAATTTGGAATCTATGGCTCCATGCCCATAGCTCAGTGGTTGGGGCACAGGCCACACATACAGAGGCTGGCGGGTTCAAACCCGGCCTGGGCCTGCTAAACAATGACAACTACAACAACAACAAAAACAAAAATAGCTGGATATTGTGGCAGGTGCCTTTAGTCCCACCTATTTGAGAGGCCAAGGCAAGAGAGTCCCAAGAGTTTGAGGTTGCTGTGACCTGTGATGCCACAGCACTCTACTGAGGGTGACATAGTGAGACTCTGTCTCAAAAAAAAAAAAAAAAATCAAAATCTTGGACCAACGAACACTTGAATGTAACAATTAAATTACATACAAAATCATATGAGGAGGGGAAATTATACAGTTGGACCACCACAGAGAAATATTCTAATAAATGATTGAACTTCATAAGTAAAGAGCAGATACTTTGACCTGTTCTTATGTAATATATATCCTTATACATGTTATTTTAATAGCTACATTATAGTCCATATTGCTGATGCATGTTCAGGTTTTTCTAGTTTCTTGTGTTAGTTTTCTATTGCTGTGTGACAAATTACCAAAATGACTGGATACCACAAAGGCCATCCCTCACATTTGGTTACGCACGTGTGCTCTTTGCCTGTTTGTTTCTTGATATTTACAGGGAATTCTTTGAGAAACTGAGATAGCAGCTCTCCCTTTCTGAAAGAGCACAGCTTGTTTTTTTTAGTGTGGCACAGCAGTAGAAGTTTTAAAGGGGCTCGTTAGCTCGCTCAGGCAAGAAAGGTCTCGTTTCAACTTCACAGAGTTTTCTCCTTGCCAGGGTTAAAGACCAGTGACAGTTTCATATGTGTTAAAGTGGGATATGAAGTTGGCTAAAAGAAACTCAATGGATCTCAAGAAGACTTGCAATTCAGACAGAGGGGATGAAGCCAGGACCATCCAGGACTGACTAAAGAAAACCAGTGGGAACAAAGAAGACTTGTAGTACGTACCCAGGGCACACTTCCTCCCTCTGGGGTGATACCCAGGGCACACTTCCTCCCTCTGGGGTGATACCCAGGGCACACTTCCTCCCTCTGGGGTG